>NC_044317.1:47537392-47837392 GCF_007474595.2 Lynx canadensis | reverse complement strand
GTGTCTCTGTGTGTGATTGGGTGTGGAAGACCATCTGTGTAAGTGTGGCTCATACCGTGACCGCATGTGTGCCCCCCTGACAGGGTGTGTGTGACTGTGACAGCACCTGACCAAAACGGTGCGTTGGTGTGACCGATACCAGAGGGGCTGGGTACCCGTGTGCCGCTGTGGGCCTGTAGATGATTAAACCCACGTGGCTGTGACTGGATGTGGCTGTGCGTGGCCAAACGTGTGTCAGGTGTGACAGCACTTGTGCCTGTGTGTGACTTGGGGCGAATGGGTGCCCTCTGACTGCCGTGATTCTGTGTGCGTGGGTCTGCAACATGAGTGTCTTGGGCGAGGGCCTGAGGAGTCATGACTGTCGTGGGGAGTGCGCTCCTCTGCCTAGGCCCAGCTCTTTGTATGTGGCTGAGAAGACAGAAGTGACCACATATTTGGTAGCTGATGGGCCCAGATGTTTGTGGCAGTGCCTCGGCAGGCTGGGGCTGGAGATGTGCGTGGACAACGTCCGTGTCTGTGAACGTGGATCTGTGACCAGATGGTTATTGTGGCTGCGACTGTTTATGTGCATCTGTGTGATGCGGTGTGTGTGGCTGTGGTCGTGCCTGTGTATGACCACATGTGGAGAGCTGTGACCAGGTGCCTGGGGCGACTGTAGACATGAGTTGCATGCATGCATGTGACCGCATGTTTATGTGTAGCCTGGACAGGCGTCTAGAGGTCAAGGCACTCCCTCCTCACACCGTCCCCTTGCCTCCTGAGACCAGGACATCCCCAACACGTGCCCCCAGAAACGCACCTACTCATTCCTAGGCCCTAGCTACCAGGTGGCTGATCTCCTGAGTAACGGTTGCTATGACAACCAGGGCTCTCACCAGGGAGCCTGAGATGGAAGGGGGGGGGTTGGCTGTTGTCCAAAGAGGTGGGGAGGTAGGGGACCGAGCCCCATGCCAAGCCAGTGTCTCACCTTCTCCTCCCTTCCTTGGGCAGGGCGGACCCAAGAGGCCTGAGCAGCGTTTGCCCCCAGCCCCCTGTGGGGCCCTGGGGCCCCCCGAAACCTCCAGGACGGAGCCAGGTGAGTGACCAGCTGGGGCCAGGGCAAGGCTGAGCAAGCAGGTGGGTCAGCCTGGCACAACCAGAGGAACTGTCCCTTTGCTCCCACCGCAAAGGCTGCGGAGGCGCAATCACACCCATGAGGGGACACCCTCGAATGTCTTCCCCGCACACTCAGTGACCATCAGTCACACCCTCACAAATACCACTCGTGAACACACTCTCACAGACAACAGCCCCACGTTCTCAACCGCTGCACTCTCGGCCAGGGGCAGGGTCTCTTGGACAAGCCTCACAGCTGCACACTGCCACAGGTGACCGCCATCGAAGACCACAGCCACGCCCTCAGGCAGACACACGGCTTGGAAGACGACGGTCATGGCCACGCCTCTGAAAGACAACGGCTTCATGCTCGCACACATCCTCACAGGCACGGCTCCCAGACACACACGGACAACCACTCTCGCACTTAGATCCCCTTCGGCAACAACCTTCAGGGACCTACTCTTCCAGAAACAGCCACACCCTTGGACCCAGACCCCCCCTCACAGATAGCATTTCCGGACACACACTTTCGCAGACAGCCACTGTCAGACCAGTGTCCTTCCGTATGTTCAGCCTTCAGAAATACACGCTCACAGATGATCTCTGCATGCTTAGATCCAGACAACGTTCAGGAATCCACCAGTTATGCGCATACACACACACAGAGTCCCCATCTGCTGGCAGTGTTCTATCCTCCTTGTCCTCTCGGGCTCCTCCTGGGACAGTCCGTATGGCTTATCAGTCAGAGAGACTGTCTTAGCACAGACTGTCCCCACCTCCGTTGTGGCCACCTCCACTACTGCCCCTTCCCCTGATGGTTACAGGTGCACACCGCCCCAGGGGCTCCTGCCTTAGACCAGACACAGTTGTCAGAGGAGTGCATCTCAGAGGCACAGAGATGAGCCCCCAGCCTCCACACCCTCGGGTTCTGGACCTCAGTCCCTGGACCTTCTGTGTCCCCCCCACATCGAACCCAGGCCTCCCACATCCCCCACATCGGACCCGTGCAACACCAGCTCTTGTGCCCTCTGACCGTCTCAGCCCCTGACCTCCTACCCCTAAAATCCTGGCCTTGTGACCCCTGAGCCCTATGCCTTCTAACCCCCATGCCCTCCAATGTCTCGACTCCCCATTACTTTGGATCCTCATGCCTCTGGACTGCCACGTCCCCAATCTCCAGACAGCTCAAAGCGGACTCCTGACCCCCATCCCAGACCTCCATGCACCTTTGCCCTATGTTTTTCTTCTGAATCCCCACCGCTGACTCTGGCACGCCCCTGCCTTCCCTTGCCCCGTTTTCCAGTGGCCCCTGACCGCTGCCGCCGCATGTTCCCTGAGTGCCACGCCCTCTGACCCAGGCACCCCCTGACCCCGTAACCCAGATCCCGTGTTATCTGACCCTCCCTGCCCTTGACCCGCGCCCCTGTCCTGTGTCACCAGAAGGGGCGGGCACCATGAACAAGTTACGGCAGAGCCTGCGGCGGCGGAAACCAGCCTACGTGCCGGAGGCGTCGCGCCCCCACCAGTGGCAGGCAGACGAGGATGCCGTGCGCAAGGGCACTTGCAGCTTCCCAGTCAGGGTGAGTGGGCGGGGCGCGGGCAGGGGCTGTGTGCATGCCGTCCCGGGGCCCCGGGGTGCTGGGCGATGTGGCTGAGGCCCTGGCCCAAATGCGAGAGACGATGCATCCCCAAAGAACCCCACAGCCTGGGCCCTTCAAAGTTGGCATTAAAACCCAACACGCATTCTCTTGTACCAGGAAGGTATTACCTGGGAAGCCAGGGGACATTCTTCCTTGAGTCACCCCATCCTCTGGGAGCTCACAATTTCCAAAAGGCACCGGAAGGCCACAAAAGCCTGTGGTATTTGCACAGCCCTTTACTATGAAGTGCTTTTTGGTTTAGACCATCACGACTCTTCAAAATGCACACTGCGCTTCCGTGAGGGAGACAGCAGGATTCAGGTTCAACTCCCAACTTAGTCCCTTGCCTGGCTGGGTGACGACAGCCGATTGTCGTAAACCCTCCGTTTTCTTTTCCCTTCCCCTGGAAGCAGGCATGGAGTGGGTGGGAGTGGGGGGGGGGCGGGGGGGGTCCATTTGGAAGTGTGAGAAACGCTGGGAAGGAAAGAAAGCCAATAAAGGTTGTGTCACTAACCTGCAGCTGTGGGCACTCGAGCTTGATGTCATCGGGAAAATGCTGGGAAATAGAGCCATCCCCCCAACGGGGTAAGGAGGCTGGGGTGAGCGCACCCCAGCTCCCATGGGTCGTTGGCAGGCCGGTGCTGAGGCCCGGAGACGCAGACTCTGGCCCCTAGAAGGACGGGAAGTAACATGTTAGGGCCAAGAATAGAGGCAAGATGGGAGTCAGAACTCCTTGCTAGCCTCAGTGTCCTCATCTGTGTATCTGGGATGGGAACAGAGGACCCACCTCGCAGAGTGGCGGCACCGTGAGTGAGTTAATATGTGTGATGGGCTAGGGGACATTGGGTGACACGTGGCAGCTGCTCGGGAAACACTAGGCGGTATTGATTACTGTGCTGCTTTCCTGTCCTCCCGTCTCCTCCCCACCAAGTACCTGGGCCACGTGGAGGTGGAGGAGTCCCGGGGGATGCACGTGTGTGAAGACGCTGTGAAGAAGCTGAAGGCGGTGAGTGAGGGCTGGGCCGGGAGGGGGCAGGGCCGCACCGGAAGAGGCAGCCCTGACCAGGCCCTCTCTCCTCCTCCCCCACCCCCAGATGGGCCGGAAGTCCGTGAAGTCCGTCCTTTGGGTGTCAGCCGATGGGCTCCGAGTGGTGGATGACAA
This sequence comes from Lynx canadensis, assembly GCF_007474595.2. Classification (NCBI taxonomy): domain Eukaryota; kingdom Metazoa; phylum Chordata; class Mammalia; order Carnivora; family Felidae; genus Lynx; species Lynx canadensis. The sequence continues at coordinate 47,833,492 of NC_044317.1, read as the reverse complement.
GACCAAGGTAGGAGGCTCGTGGGGGGTGGGAGTGGGCCCCAGTGGGCCCCCTCTCCTCACCCTGCTTGAACCGGGGCTCAGCACACCTTCCCACCCACCCTCATGATGTCCCTCCCTCCCGGACCTTCTAGGCCATGTGCTCCTGCAGCATCTTGGCACTCCTCATGGTCGTAATTCAGGACCGAGTCCTACCGTTACCTGTGAGCTGGCGCAGGTAGTGGGTGTGGAGCAGCCGCCTTCGCTCGCATCCCTGCTCACCCACATATCTGCGGGGTGACCCAGAGTGTGAGGTTCAACCCCTCCGTGCTTCAGTTGCCTCATCTGTAAAATGTGGATAAACATGGCCCCTACCCTTACGTGAGAAGGTGTATGCGTGCCGTGTAACTGTCCCTGGGGCAGCATATGTGCTCAGATCAGTGGATGTTAGCTGTTCTGTGTTTATTGTCCGTGTTCCCAGCCAGACGGGGGCATCCCGGGGCCCAGACCTGAGCATCTGTTTGCTCACCATCGACTTCCCTGCACAGAGACTGCCCAAGGAGGCGGCAGCACAGGGCAAGAGTCAGGTTACCAACTGAACGGGATGGACACCTTTGCACACGCAGTTCCTTTACCCTGAAAGACTGTTCCCTGCCTTTTTGCCTGGTTAATACTTCCTCCAGGGGCGCCTGGGCGGCTCAGTTGGTTAAGTGTCCGACTTCGGCTCAGGTCATGATCTCGCAGTTCGTGGGTTCGAGCCCTGCGTTGGGCTCTGTGCTGACAGCTCAGAGCCTGGAGCCTGATTTGGATTCTGTGTCTCCCTCTCTCTCTGCCCCTCTCCCGCTTGTGCTCTGTCTGTCTGTCTGTCTCTCTCTCTCTCTCAAAAATAAATAAAACGTTAAAAAAAAAAATACTTCCTCCGGGAAGCTTTGCCTGGTTCCTCACCAAGCTGTGTCAGGCACCCGCTCCTGACCGCCACAGGTCCCTGCACCTCCCCCACCCCGGCCCTGGCCCCTCGCCTGTGCCTCTGTCTGGTGATGGGCCTGATTCCAACACTAAGCCGGGAGCCCCGTGCATGCGAGCAGGGCCCACTGCTGTTTCAATGGGTGCAGGGTCCCCACCCCGTGCGGAACAGGACAGAGAGCAGTCGCTAAGGGGAGTGCTGAATGAGTACGTGAAAGATAGTTCAAGTTCCTCTCCTGGTTTCCCTGGCCACCTTCCAGGACCTGCTGGTAGACCAGACCATCGAAAAGGTCTCCTTTTGTGCCCCTGACCGCAACCTGGACAAGGCTTTCTCCTACATCTGCCGTGACGGTACCACCCGCCGATGGATCTGCCACTGTTTCCTGGCACTCAAGGACTCTGTGAGTATCACCGGAGGAAGGATCACCGGGAGGAAGCCAGGCTGAGTCTTGTCTCCCTGGAGTCGGGCCAGTCACTCTCCCCTCCCCTCCTATCCCCTCCCCTCCCCTCTCCTCTCCATGCCCTGTGTCCTCACAGCTCCTAACTTAGAGGATTATGGGGAAGCTTGCGTGGGTTAATACCAAGTATTTGGAATGATGGCCGGACATCAGAAGCGCTCGGGGAAACATTAGTTATCGTCCTCCTCATTATCAGCGGTTCTTCATGTTTCTCTTACTTTTCTTTTTTACGAGGGTCATATGCATATAGTAACATGCACAGGTGGTCCCGGCACAGCTCCGTGAAATTCTGGCTTATGTAAAAACCCCACCCAGGTCAAGTTGTAGAGCGTTTCCTGCCCCCAGCAGGCTCCCTCCGGCCCTTCTCAAAGATACCCCCCCAGGTCCTCCTGCTTCTTTCAGCCTTGATTCATTGTGTTTGCAGTTCTTTACATTTGAGGGGGTGAAGGCCCCCTCTGAGAATCTGATGAAAGCCACAAATGGACTGTCTTCTGTGATACAGTCTCACAGTTAGGATTCTGAGGCTCTGACAGAAAACCCCCAGCTGTCAGTCATTTCAGTGAGATAGAAGTTTGTTCCTGTTTCATGTGAAAGACATCCAGAGGCAGGCAGTGCAGGATTGGTGTGCTTCTCTCTGCTCATCAAGGGCTGTGGCCTCCCCTCCATGATCCAAAATGGGTGCACATGCTCCAGCCTTCACATCTTCATTCCAGCCACATGAGGGAGGGAGGCATGAAGAGGGGCACACCCTCTCCTTTTGGGGAGTCACGGAACAATTACATCCCGTTGGACATCCCTGGCTGCAAAAAAAAAAAAATGGTGGAAAATATAGTCTTTATTCTGTCCTGTTCCCTGGACCCTGACCTCAGACCCCACCCAACTTGGTAGGAAGGCAGTCTCAGCTGCGTACATTAGCCAGTCTTCAGTGGCTGGCAACAGAAACTAATCTGGCTAACGTAAATCCAGAATAGTGTGATAGGAGGCATCTCACAGAATCGAAGGACAGTCAGAGCATTAAGCATCAGAAAGGTCAGGGAGCTGGGCAGCCTGGGGACAGAACGTCAGGGGACAGTTCCTTTCACTGCATTGCTGCAGAAATGAATCCAGCCTCCCAGTGTTGTGGGTTAAAATTCCAACAAGAGGGCATGGGATTGGCCTGGCAATGGGTCACTGCCCACCCCTTGGTCAGGAGAGGCTGGAGCACACAGCCTGACATACCCAGCGTTGAGGGGGAGCTCCCCAAAGGGAACCAGGGTGCTGTTATCAAAAGCAAGAGGAATGGATACCGGGCAAGTAAAACGACATGCGTCCCTCTCAGATTCTAACAGTATCCCCCACAAGGATTCCTTCATATTTCAGAAATCCCCACTCCAGGAGCTCTGAACCCCCAAAACTAGTTAGTACCCCCAACTTCCTCACTCGTACGCACAACTCCAGATCTCAGAACTGGGGGATAAAGATAAATTTGAGCATGTCAGGATTGATTAGTCAGTACTGATTATGGCTGGCTGGGGGGCTAGCATGGAGATACGAGAAGCCCAGAGCCCATAGCAACTGCTGTTTCTGGGGCATAGTGTACCAGTTGTAGCAGTTATCTGTGGCTGTGTAACAAATTGCCCCAATGTTTAGCGGCAATCATTTATTATCTCTTGGGGGTTTTGTAGGTCAGGAATTCGGACAAGGCTCAGCTGGGTGGGTCCAGAGTCGGTCATGGCTGTTACAGTCTGGAGCTGTAACACCAGGAGACTGGCCGGACATCTCCCACTCTTCATGTAGTCTCAGGACCTCTCCAGAAGGTCTCTCCAAGCCTGGAGGCTTCGGGAGGGCTGACTTCTTACACGGTGGCTCAGGGCTCCCAAGTGAGTTAAAGGAGAGAGAGAGAGCGAGAGCCCAAGCTCGCGCCAGGAGGAAGTGCTGTCGCCTGTGTGGACTTAGTCCTGGAGACCACACAGCATTGCTTCTGTGATATTCTGTTTGTCCAGGCAGTCACAGAGGCCTTCCCAGGCTAAGGGGAGAGAACACAGACTCCACCTCTGATAGGGGAATGACATAATTCTGGAAGAGCGTGTGGTTGCCAGAAACTTGTTGTGGCTATTTTTGGAAAACACACTGCCATGTGGTTAGTTTGGATTCAGTGTCACCCCACCTAGCTGTGGGACGTCAGGCACAAGTGGCTTCCCTCTCTGGGACTCAGTTTCCCCCTCCATAAAACGGAGATAATAGCAGTGGCTGCTGACAGGTGTGTTGGTGAAGCCTGTATATTATGGTCACACACAGAAAGTGTTAAATAGGGTCCCATAACAAATGTTCAGTAACTAGGAGCGGTTGCTTTCATGTGACAAGTACTTGGGGCACCTGGGGCGGGTCAGTCAGTTAGGTGTTTCGGCTCAGGCCATGATCTCACAGTTCGTGAGTTCCAGCCTCGTGTCAGGCTCAGTGCTGACGGTGCAGAGCCTGCTAGGGATTCTCTCTCTCTTCTCTCTGCCCCTCCCCTGCTTGTGCACTCACTCTCATTCCCTCTCTCTCTCTCAAAATAAATAAACTTAAAAAAAAGAAAAGACAAGTACTTGAGAGTGAGAATCCAAGCAAGAAAAGAGTGTGACCTTGTCTGCAATTGCTTTCCACTTGTGAGCCTCAGATTTTAAGCATTAAACAATAGGACTCCCACAATTCCTCAAAGTGATGCTTTATTTTTTGAGGTGCAGTTCACATAAAATTCATCATTTTAGGGGCGCCTGGGTGGCTCAGTCGGTTAAGCACCCTGCTTCGGCTCAGGTCATGATCTCACGGTTTGTGGGTTCGAGCCCTGCATCAGGCCCTGTGCTGACAGCTCAGAGCCTGGAGCCTGCTTCGGATTCTGTGTCTCCCCCTCTCTCTGCCCCTCCCCTGCTCATGCTCTCTCTCTCTCTCAAAAATAAATAAACATTAAAAAAATTTTTTTTTAATTCTTCATTTTATTTTTTTTTTAATTTTTTTTTTAATGTTTATTTATTTTTGAGACAGAGAGAGACAGAGCATGAACGGGGGAGGGGCAGAGAGAGAGGGAGACAGGCGCCCCTAATTCTTCATTTTAAAGCATACAGTTCAGGGCGCCTGGGTGGCGCAGTCGGTTAAGCGTCCGACTTCAGCCAGGTCACGATCTCGCGGTCCGTGGGTTCGAGCCCCGCGTCGGGCTCTGGGCTAATGGCTCAGAGCCTGGAGCCTGTTTCCGATTCTGTGTCTCCCTCTCTCTCTGCCCCTCCCCTCTTCATGCTCTGTCTCTCTCTGTCTCAAAAATAAATAAACATTAAAAAAAAATTAAAGCATACAGTTCAATGGCATTAGTATACATGCAATGCTGTTCACTAATCATCTCTAGTTTCCAGTGTTCTCATCACTCTTTTTTTTTTAATATTTATTTATTTTTATTTATTTATTATTTATTTATTTATTTATTTATTTTTGCAAGAGAAAGCAGGGAGGGGCAGAGAGAAAAGGAGATAGAATCCAAAGCAGGCTCCACGCTGTCAGCACAGAGCCTGATCCATGAGATCATGACTGAGCCAAAATCAAGAGTTGGATGCCTAACCAACTGAGCCACCCAGGCGCCCCTCATCACTCCTTTTTTTTTTTTTAATGTTTTTATTTATTTTTGAGGCAGAGAGAGACAGAGCATGAGTAGGGGAGGGGCAGAGAGAGAGCGAGACACAGAATCTGAAACAGGCTCCAGGCTCTGAGCTGTCAGCACAGAGCCCGACGCGGGGCTCGAACTCACAGACTGTGAGATCATGACCTAGCTGAAGTCAGATGCTTAACCGACTGAGCCACCCAGGCGCCCCTTATCACTCCTTTTTTTTTTTTTAATGTTTATTTACTTATTTTGAGAGAGAGAACAAGCTGGAGAGGGGCAGAGAGAGAGAGGGAGAGAGAGAACCCCAAGCAGGCTTTGCGCTGTCAGCATGGAGCCCAATGTGGGGCTCGAACCCACAAACCATGAGGTCATGACCTGAGCTGACATCAAGAGTCGGACCCTTAGCCGACCAAGCCTCCCAGGCACCCTTACCATCACTCCTAAAAGGGACCTTATACCCATTAAGCAGTCACTCTCTGTTCCCCACACCCACCTCCCCAAGCCTGGTAGCCGCTAGTCTGCTTTCTGTCTCTATGGAGTTACCTCTTCTAGATAGTTCATGCAGATTGAATCATACAGCCTGCGGTCTTTTGTGACTGGCTTCTTTCACTTAGCAGAATGTTTTCAGGCTTCATCTGTGTTGTAGCGTGTGTCAGTACTTCCTTTTTCCTGGCTGAATAGTATTCCATTGCATGGCTCTATTACAAGTTGTTTTCTCTGTTCATCCATTGATGGATGTTTAGGTTGCTTCTACCTTTTAGATATCGTGAATAATGCTACTGTGGACATTGCTGTGCAAGCATTTGTTTGAATAGCTGTTTTTAATTTTGGGGGGGTCTGTACTTAGAAGCTAGATTGCTAGATCATATAGTAGAGCTACGTCTAACTTTTTGAGGAATTGCCAAATTGTTTTCCGCACCATTTTACATCCCCACCAAGCAATGTACAACGGTTCCAATTTCTCCACATCCTAGCCAACACTTATTATTTTCCTTTTTTTTTTTTTTTTTAATTACAGCCGCCCTAAGTAGGTGTGAAGCGGTATCTCATTGTGGTTTCGATTTGCATTTCCCTGCTGACTAATGATGTTGAGACTCTTTTTATGTGTTCATTGGCCACTTGTTTCTGTTCTTTGGAGAAATGTCTATTCTAATCCTTTATCCATTTTTTTTGTTTGTTTATTTTTTTAACGTTTATTTATTTTTGAGACAGAGAGAGACAGAGCATGAATGGGGGAGGGTCAGAGAGAGGGAGACACAGAATCCGAAACAGGCTCCAGGCTCTGAGCTGTCAGCACAGAGCCCGACGCAGGGCTCGAACTCACGGACCGCAAGATCATGACCTGAGCCGAAGTCGGAGGCTTAACCGACTGAGCCACCCAGGCGCCCCCTTTATCCATTTTTTTCAACTGTTTGTCTTTTTATTGTTGCGTTGTAAGAAATTTATATATTCTGGATAGTAGATTCTTATCAGTTCTATGATTTGCAAAAATTTTTCTTCATTCTGTGGGTTGTCTTTTTACTTTCTTGGTAGTGTCCTTTAATGTACAAATTGTTTTTAATTTTTTTTTTGAGAGAGAGAGAGAGAGGGTGCAAGTGAGCTAGGGGCAGAGAGAGAGAGAGAGAGAGAGAGAATCCTAGGAGGGGCAGGGGAAGGCGGGAGAGAGAGAGAGAGAAGCAGGGTTCACCCAAATTGGGGCTCAAACTCATGCACTGTGATATTATGACCTGAACCGAAGTCAGATGCTTAACACTGAGCCATCCAGGCACCCTGAATTGTTTTTAATTTTTATGAATTCAGCGTGTCTATTTTTTCTTTTGTTGTTTGTGTGTTTGGTGTCATAAGAATCCATTGCCAAATCTAAGGTCATGAAGATTTACTCCATGTTTTATTCTAAGACTTTTATAGTTTTAGCTATTACATTTAGGCCTTTGATCTATTTTGAGTCAATTTTTGTAAACAGTGTGAGGTAGGGGTCCAACTTAATTTTTTTTCCCTGTGAATATCCATTTGTCTCAACACCATTTGCTAATAGGACTATTCTTTCTCCTTTGAATAGTTTTGGTACCCTCACTGAAAATCAATTGACCATAAATGTGTGGGTCGATATCTGGGCTCTCAATTCTATTTCATTGATGTGTATGTTTATCCTTATGGCGGTATCACATTATTTTGATTACTGTAGCTTTGGAGTACTATTTTAAATCAGGAAGTGTGAATGCTTGGGGCACCTGGGTGGCTCAGTCGGTTAAGCATCAACTTCAGCTCGGGTCATGATCTCGCCGTCCGTGAGTTCGGGCCCCGCACTGGGCTCTGTACTGACAGCTCAGAGCCTGGAGCCTGTTTCGGATTCTGTGTCTCCCTCTCTTTCTGCCCCTCCCCCGCTCACGCTCTGTCTCTCTGTCTCTGAAAAATGAATAAACCTTAAAAAAAAATTTTTTTTTAAAACTTCTAAAATTCTTCAAAAAAAAGTGTAAATTCTTTTATTTTGTTCTTTTTCAAAATTCCTTTGGCTGCAATTCTGGGTCCTTTGCAATTCCATATGAATTTTAGGATCAGCTTTGCTGTTTCTGCAAGAGCAGCTTTTCTTATTTCTTCAAGAGTCTATTGGGATTTTGATGGGATTGCATTGAATGTACAGACCACTTTGGAAATACTGCTATGTTAACAATATTAAGTTTCCAAATCCATGAACATGGGATGTATTTCCATTCATTTAGGTCTTCTTTAATTTCTTTTAGTAATGTTTGGTAGTTTTCAGCACACATGTCTTTCACTTCCTTGGTTAAATTTATTCCTAACCATCTTACTGTTTTAGACGCTGTTGTAAATGGGATTGTTGTAGCTTCATTTCTGGGTTGTTCACTGCGGGCGTATATAGATATAACTGATTTTTGTGTATTGACCTTATATCCTGCAACTTTGCCAAATTCATTTATTACCACTGATAGTTCCTTTGTGGATTCTTTAGGATTTTCTATATATAAGATATGTCATCTGCAAATAGAGATGATGTTGCTTCTCCCTTTCCAATTTGGATGCCTTTATTTCTTTTTCTTGTGTAATTACTCTGGCTAGAACTTCCAGTACAGCATTGAAAAGAAGTGATGAAAATGGGCATCCTCATCTTGTTCCTATTCTTATGGAAAAGCTTTCACTCTTTTACCATTGAGTATGGTGTTAGCTGTGAGTTTTTCATGAAAATCCTTTATCAGATTGGGGAAGTGCCCTTCTATTCCAAGTTTGTTGAACTTTGTTTTATCATGAAAGGATGTTAGATTTTGTCAAATGCTTTTTCCCCATTAATGGAGATGATCATGTGGCTTTTTTCCCTCTTTCTGTTAATGTGTATTGCATTCACTGGTTTCATAGGTTGAATCAACCTTGCATTCCTGGGATAAATCTCACTTGACCTTGGTGCATAACCTCTTTACTCTGCTGAGGAGTTCAGCATGCTAGTATTTTGTTGAGAACTTCTGTTCCCAAGTTTATCTTTAAAAGGTGGCTGAGGGGTGCCTGGGTGGCTCAGTCGGTTGGGCGGCCGACTTCGGCTCAGGTCATGATCTCGCGGTCCGTGAGTTTGAGCCCCGCGTCGGGCTCTGTGAGCTCTCTCAGCTCAGAGCCTGGAGCCTGTTTCGGATTCTGTGTCTCCCTCTCTCTGACCCTCCCCCATTCATGCTCTGTCTCTCTCTGTCTCAAAAATAAATAAACGTTAAAAATTTTTTAAAAAATAAAAAAATAAATAAAAGGTGGCTGAGCATCTTGGTTAGGAAACAGAAGCTAGGTTGATCTCATGAGAATCCCAACCCTGCCACTCACTTAGAACGGGTGTGTTGACTAAGGCTCAGTTTCTTCATCTGTAAAACAGGCTCATAAGCATGTCCGTCTCCTGGCATGATTGTGAAGATTCCAACAAAGGGTGGACAGATTTAAAGTGACACCTATGTGGTGTTTCCCTGTGCTAGGCTCTCGTGCCGGCTTCCAGTGCTATGTGCCTCCTTGCATGTATTAGCTCATGTAATTCTTGCAACAACCCTGTTAAGTGGGTGCTGTTAGGGCCCACATTTTACAGACAGGGAGGCTTAGGCACTGAAAGGTAGAGTGGTGTTCTTGAGAACACGCAGTTGGAAAGTAGGAAGCCAGTATTAGTGTGGCCTTGGAGCCTCTTAAGTATGTACTCAAGAGATGGGCTGTTTTTGTTTTCATTTTTTAAGAATTTAACTTTTTTTTTTTAAGTTTATTTATTTATTTTGAGGGAGACAAAGAGAGCACAAGCAGGGGAGGGGCAGAGAGAGAGAGAGGGAAAGAGAGAGAATCCCAAACAAGCTCCACACCACCAGTACAGAGCCCGACATGGGGCTCGAACTCGCGAAACTGAGATTGTGACATAAGTGGAAACCAAGAGTCGGACGCTCAACCGTCTGAGCCACCCAGGCGCCCCCACCCCAGGTCATTCTCTTTTGAAGTAAAATTCCCACCCGCACCCCCCAAAGAACGGCCACTCTTTGACTTTCTTTTCACGGTAGATGAGTTTTGCTGGTTCTCGAACTTCGCATAAATGGAGCGGTACGGCACTGCTCTCTTGTTTCTGGCTTCTTTCCGTCAGAGCTGTCATTTGTTTCCGTCCCGGTGCAGACGCACACTGAGGCCCCGGGCTGGGGTGGGGGCGCTTGTCCAGGATCACCGGACACCCAGCCGCGGGGAACCCAGGGCGTCTGGCGTCCGGCCTGCACAGCACAGCGTCTCTAAGCCCGCGCGGATCTCCACCCACAGGGCGAGAGGCTGAGCCACGCGGTGGGCTGTGCCTTCGCCGCCTGCCTGGAGCGGAAACAGCGGCGGGAGAAGGAATGCGGGGTGACGGCCGCCTTCGATGCCAGCCGCACCAGCTTCGCCCGCGAGGGCTCCTTCCGCCTGTCGGGCGGCGGGCGGCCCGCTGAGCGAGAGGCCCCCGAGAAAAAGAAAGGTGGGTGCTGCGCAGAGGGCAGGGCTGGGCACAGAGTGGGCCCCGGGGGTGGGGGGGGGGATGGGGGCTGGGGATCCGGTGTCGCTGCGGAGAGCTGCAGAGGTACGGGGACTCTGCAGTTTACAAAGCAGAGCACCAACCACAAAGTTTGGTTCCAGTTTGTAAAGCTCACTTGGGTTTAAGGAGTTCTTTGGGCAGTGTGCTGCAGGCCACAAATCACAGCAGAGCTCCCGGCGCTTCATTATGAGGCATTTCAAACTGTGTATCCGGGCCGGCTAATGGGTTGTGAAGTCAGCTTTGGTGGATTGTGGCTTGCGCTGAAAAAAAAAAAAAAAAAAAAAAAATGAAATAGAAAAGAATAGAAAATAACAGATTAGCTGAATGTAGTAAGGGTAAGTGTAGTTGAATGATACTATTATCTCAGCATATATATTTGCGTGTGTGTGTGTGTGTGTGTGTGTGTGTGTAACAGGTTACCGTGCAAAAGGTATTTCTTGCTCTGGGTTGCCATCAAAAGGGTTTAAAAAAATACCTGGTAAGGGGCACCTGGGTGGCTCAGCTGGTTACGTCGGACTTCAGCTCAGGTCGTGATATCTCAGCCTGTGAGTTGGAGCCCCGCGTCGGGCTCTGTGCTGACAGCTCAGAGCCTAGAGCCTGCTTCAGAGTCTGTGTCTCCCTCTCTCTTGGTCCCTCCCCTGCTCATGCTCTGTCTCTCTCTCCCTCTCAAAAATAAACACACACACACACACACACACACACACAAAGAAAAAAGAAAAAAACCTGGTAAACTCTAACATTGTACCTAAGTGGCAAATACTTCGTAAGTTCTAAAACTGTGTTCTTTTTTTTTTTAATTAATTAATTTTTTTTGACAGAGCACGAATGTGCCCACCTGCATGTTGGGGCGGGGGGGAAGAGGGGCAGGTGGAGAGGAAGAGAGAGAATCTTAAGCAGGCTCCACACCCAACCCAGAACCCGATGGGGGGCTTGAGCTCATGAATGTGAGATCATGGCCTGAATCGAAATCAAGAGTCAGATGCCTAACTGACTGACCTGCCAGGTGCCCCTGAAACAGTGTGTTTTTTTTTAAATATAAGCATACTGTGTTCTGAGTCACAGTGTAATTTTAAGTTTACATATTTATTTTGAGAGAGAGAGAACTGTAGGGGAGAGTAGAGTAGGGGCAGAGAGAGAGGGAGAGAGAATCCCAAGCAGGCCTCACGCCGTCAAGCACAAAGCCTGACATGGGGCTCCACAAACTGTGGAGATCATGACCTGAGCTGAAACCAAGAGTCAGTCTGTCATTTAACTGACTGAGCCACCCAGGTGCCCCCACCCCCAGTTTTGTGTGTGTGTGTGTGTGTGTGTGTGTGTGTGTGTGTGTGTATTCTAGTTTTTTAATTTTTGGAAAACACTGCTTAGAATTCATAAAGAACTGGGGCACCCGGGTGGCTCAGTCGGTTAGGCATTCAACTCCTGATTTCGGCTCAGGTCATGATCTCAAGTCTGTAAGAATGAGCCCCTCGTTGGGCTCCATGCTGATCATGGAGCCTGCTTAAGATCCTCTCTCTTTCTCTCTCTCTCAAAAAAAAAAAAAAGAATTTACAAAGAACTTACCATGGGGAACTGACCCAGATTAAAGGAGACTAAAAAGATTTGACAAGTAGTAATAAACACAAGGTGTGGTGACCCTGAACGCTGAACTGGATTTTGGATTACCTGTGTCTATAAGGGACATGATTTTTTTAAATTTTTTTTAACGTTTTTGAGAGAGAAGAAGAAACAGAGACAGTGCAAGAGGGGCAGAGAGAGAGAGAGAGAGAGAGGGAGACACCGAACTCAAAGCAGGCTCCAGGCTCCAAGCTGTCAGCACAGAGCTTCATATGGGGTTTGAACTCATGAACCGTGAGATCATGACCTGAACTGAAGTCGGATGCTTAACCAACTGAGCCACCCAGGTGCACCCAAAATTAAAATATTTTTAACTAAAATAATAATAATAATAAAATATTTCTAACTAAAGAGCTAGGAAAACAGAACTTTTTATTACTTAGAATATTAGAGTGTACAAAGTATGTTTCTTTTTTTTTTTAATGTTTATTTATTTTGAGAGAGAGAGAGAGAGAGCAAGGGAGCAGGGGAGGGGCAGAGAGAGAGGGAGAGACAATCCCAAGCAGGCTCCATGCTGACAGCCTGGGGCTCAGTCCCACAAACGGTGAGATCATGACCTGAACTGAAATCAAAGAGTCGGAGGCTTAACCAACTGAGCCACATGGGTGTCCCCAGAGTATGTTTCTATTTATAAATAACATGACCATTTACAAACCTCTTGACAATTTACAAAGCTCTTCACAGCTTACAAAATATTTTACAGTTTACATCATCTTTTTTTTTTTTTAACGTTTATTTATTTTTGAGACAGAGAGAGACAGAGCATGAACAGGGGAGGGTCAGAGAGAGGGAGACACAGAATCTGAAACAGGCTCCAGGCTCTGAGCTGTCAGCACAGAGCCCGACGCGGGGCTCGAACTCACGAACTGTGAGCTGAAGTCGGACGCTCAACCGACTGAGCCACCCAGGCGCCCCACATCATCTATTTTTTTTAATATTTATTTTTGAGAGAGAGACAGAGACAGAGAGCGAGCCGGGGAGGGGCAGAGAGAGACACACACACAGAATCCAAAGCAGGTCCAGCCTCGGAGCTGTCCGCATGGAGACTGACATGGGCTCAAACTCACGAACTGTGAGATCACAACCTGAGCTGAAGTCCAATGCTTAACCGACTGAGCCACCCGGGTGCCCCTTCATCATCTATTTGAATTTGTAAAGTATTTTACCATTCACAAAGCAGATACAAAATGAAGTTAACAGAGGGCCTGGTCCAGTATATGATGTTTTATATTGTTTACAAATGAACGCACTGGGTACACAGTCCTTCACGGTTCACAGGTATTTCTTTACTGTTTCTAGAGGCTATTGGAATTTACAAAACATGTCATTCGCTTTAGAGTTTGCAAGCGGTTTTACTGTTTCCAAAGGATGTTATAGTTTCCAGGTACTTTGCATTATAGAAAGCACTTTACAGCTTGCACAGCAAAATGAGAGTTTACGAAGTATGGTATGATTTGCTGAACATATCACCCAGCATTTTGCTGTAGATGCACCGATTTACAGTCTCAAGGCACCTCGCTTGCCCTTTGACAAAGAGCTCTTTCCAATTTAGGAGTTGCGAACCAGTGCACTTTTCACAGTGTTGTTTACCAAGCTTTTGTCAGATTCCAAAGCACTGAACATTCGCTGCCTCAACTGACCCTCTCAGGAGGCCTCAGGAGGGCAGTATTAGGGGTGGTTACCCCAGGTTTAGTCCGGGAAACTGGGGCTCGAAAGGGAGGGGGCTTCCTGAGATCCCCCAGTAAGGTGGGGACAGAGGTGATTTCCTGGTTCCAACCTGTCCCACGTGGTTCAAGCTGCCCCCAGCCAGGCTTGGGTGAGAGCCTCACCACTTCCACCTGGAAGATGGGAGAAGCAGTGCTGGGTGACCTCCCTACCTCTCTGGGCCTGAGTTTAGTCTCCTAATTGGGCTGCAGCTCGGGTGAGGCCCTGATTGGAGGATGGGTGTATATTTGTGTTTTGACAGGGCTTGGGGGTGGGGGGGGAGGGTCCCTGCCTCTGAAGATCCCACCTTGTACTAGGTGGGGAGACCAGGTACTCCCAGAGGACAGAGGGCAGTCCCAGAGTGGAGAGGATGGAACAAGCTGGGTCTAGAACAGTAGGTAGCAACGGGTGGGAGGGGCGAAATAGTTGAGGTGGGAAGAATGGTAGGAAACAGACAGAATGACAGGAAGACAGTGTGATGTGGAGAGAGCAGGCCAGAGGGAGAGACAGGTTAGGGCACTTGTGTGGGACACCGACTCTGGGGTCAGCCTGCCCCTTCCTAGCACTGTGGCTTGGGCAAAGTCATTTACCATTGCTAGGCCTCAGTCTCCACATCTGTAAAATGGGGATAGCGGTCATATCGACCTCATTGGGTAGCTGTGAGGCTCGAATCACTGAATACTTGCAAGCATTTGGAACAATGCCTGATACATTCATTTTGCACCAAATAAGCGTTCGTTAAATTAATCAGAAAGGGAGACAGAAGGTCTCAGAGAGAAAAACAGAAGAAGCAGCAGAGAAAGCCAGATTGGGGGCAGAAACTAGCGACACAGAAGGTTGGGCTGGAGGAGGACTCCCAAGAGCCTCCTGGGGCAGGCAGTATTGGCTTGGTGAAGATGAGAGGCATTTCAGGGCTCTTACCAGCCTGTCGCGAGGAGAGGACACATTGGGTGAGGAAGGCAGCATTGGAGGACGATCAAGGGGGCTGGGTGAGAGAGGAACAAATGCCCTGGTGGGGTATCTAACCGCCTGTCCCCCCTGCCTTGTCTCCAGCAGAGGCAGCAGCTGCCCCATCTGCGGCTCCTGGCCCTGCCCAGCCTGGGCATGTGTCCCCGACGCCGGCCACCACATCCCCTGGGGAGAAGGGTGAGGCGGGCACCCCGGTGGCCGCAGGCACCAGTGCAGCTGCCATCCCCCGACGCCACGCCCCCCTGGAGCAGCTGGTTCGCCAGGGTTCCTTCCGCGGGTTCCCAGCACTCAGCCAGAAGAACTCACCTTTCAAACGGCAGCTGAGCCTACGGCTGAATGAGCTGCCGTCCACACTGCAGCGCCGCACTGACTTCCAGGTGAAGGGCACAGGTGAGCCCGTGTCTCAGTGGGAAGAACATCAGGATCAATACCATACCACCCTCTGTAGGAGGCAACAGATAGAGAGGAGGTGGATACACCTTGATTGATTAGCACTGTCTGCCACGGGAAAGGAAAGAGGGGTGGAACACGTCATAGTTGATTAGCAGCGTCGGCCACCATCGAGGGGGTGGGGGGGTGGGGTAGTGCAAATGTGATCGATTAGCAATGTCTACTGATGGCAAGGAAAAGCAGAAGGATGGCATAAGCCATGATCAATTAGTAATGTTTGCTCTAGGTACGGAACCGAGAGGTACCTCACACATGCATGCATCATGATTGATTAGCAAAGCCTGCCATGGGTTCCGGGGGAGAGGAAAGCTGCCTAGACGCCCCTTTTTGCTCAGGAGGAGACTGAGACTCCATAGGCTAATGCTCCCTCCAAGCATTTGGCCAGAGAGACATGAGATCTGACTAGGTGAAGGATACAGGCTCAGAGTAAGGGAGGATTGTGATGGGTTAACGGCGTCCGCCCAGGGCAGGGAGAATAGAGTGATGGCATATGTCATGATCTCCTTACAGTGCCTGCCATGAGCAAGAAAAAGGAGCGAGGCGATACACCATATGATTGATTAGTGAAGGTTGCCATGGATAAGGGAGAAGAGAGAGCAGAAGTTCTGTTGTGCCCAAGGAGAGGTTCCCAGAATTTGGCCAGTGGAGACATGAGGTGAAGGGCACACGCGAGCACGGGGATCAGGGGTCACGGAGCATAGTGATGGATTTGTGATGTCGCTGGTCGGCAGAGGATCAGGCAGAAGCAGCACCCCCATCTTCCAGGGACAGTGCTGAGGGAAGCGGTGACGCGTCATCATCTATTAGCAGTGCCTGCCCTGGGCAGTGATAGGAGAGGCAGTATAGCTGTTCTGTTTTTCTTGGAAGGAAGATGGAATTACAAGGACCCAGCATTTGGCCAGTAGAGCCATGAGGTTTGGCCAGGTGAGGGGGACGGTGAGCAAAGAGTTGAGTGGGAAAAACACATTGTGCTTGATTACTAATGTCTGCCATGGGCCAGGAAGAGGAGAGAGGTGGCATGTGTCATGTTCTCAAAGCAATGTCTGCCACGAGAGAGGGGGAAGAGAGGTGGCATGGTACCATGTTCTGCCCCAGGGAGGTGGGCAAGCGGGCTGCCTCTCCTCCCAGCTGTTGGTGAAGTCACGTGGTCTGGCCCACTTTCCTGCTTCCATATGCCAGATCGGAGACACCCACCCCTCGTGGCCTCGGGGACTGGCGTGGGAGGCGTTGATCTGCGTCCAGAAGCCTGGGCTGCTCGCAAAGGTGACTGCTGAGCAGATGCCAGTGCTTGCCGAGACTGACGCACACGCGCTCCGTGTCCCGCAGTGTCCCTCTGCCTTCACACAGCCTCGGGTTTGCTGTCCTCATGCACCCTGCCATGACGCACCCCCCAGGCCTGTCACACACGCTCCCTGAGAGGTGGCAGGCTCCCCAGGCTTCAGGTGGAAGCTTCACGCGCCCGTAGCCAGTCGCACACTTGCTTGGATGTGACCTGCCACCCGGAATTTTCAGATTCACACATGTCACTCTGCCGCAGGTGCCACACACAGAAGTCACACGCTTAATGTGGCTCAAAAGTCACACCCCCTCTTGGGTGTCACAGAACCAGATGTTTCCATTAACACACACTTAGGCACGTGTCCAGATACCCCACGCAGATCGGCGCACACTCACAAACCGCACACCCGGATTCACACAGACATGGAAGTCGCACCTGCAGATTCACGCACGCTTGCAAACACATTTATACGTCACACGCGGCTGCCTGGAGTGGCTCACGCTTGGGAATCACAGGACGCCACGCGCCTGGATCTCGGTCACACTTAGATGCCAGGCCCTCAGAAGCTGCACACCTATTTGGACTACAGTCATCATAGACTTGACCTAGAAAGCATGCACCCTCCCACCTGGGCACGCCCCTGTCACACCTGCTAAGTCCTCCAGCCCATTTCTTTCTGATGCTCAGTGGGGCATCGCATGTGCTCCCTTGGAGACGACCGCTTGCTGAGATGTCACAGGCTCTTGTCCCACCACACTGGCGTTTCTCTTGTCTATTTGGATGGCACTTTTTTTCATCCCAAGCTCTCATGAGGCCACCGCACCTGTTCAGTGTCCCCTGTCTTGCTGGCACAGGTGCATCTCTAGCTTCATGATGTGTGTAATAGGCCAGGCCAGGTGTGGTGGACAGGGCCCCCCCCTTCTCCACCCAAAGGAGGACGAATGATCCCCAGCCACCGCACAACAGTGTGGCCAACGTTCATCCTGACTCATCAGAGCTCTTGCCATGTATGTGGTCGGATATATCTTTTAATTAATATATATTGTCGAACATTTAAAATATTTCTCCTGATTTGTAGCTACACACGGATTTTTTTTTAATGTTTATTTTTGAGAGAGAGAGAGAGAGAGAGAGAGAGAGCACGTGCACGCACACGAGTGGGGGAGGGGGCAGAGAGAGAGGGGGACAGATGATCCAAAGCCTGCTCTGTGCTGACAGCAGAGAGCCCCACACTGGGCTCAAACTCATGAACCACAACAAGATCGTGAACTGAGCCGAGGTCGGATGCTCAACGGACTGAACCACCCAGGTGCCCCACTATACGCAGATCATGATGTCCTCCCTGGTTTGGGACCCCAGCCACCAAAATGTCACGTACCACTTGGCTGTCGTACCACTCGGATGTCACGCACACACAAGCACGGAGTTAGCATTTTCATGGCCCCGGCCGTTGGTTACTGCAGAGTAGACCCACGACCTACACACCTTGTGAGGGAAAGGACCCCAGGTGGTGAGAGAGGGCCACCTAAGGGCACGGGGTCAAGGGTAGGGCCTGGGCCTCTTCTCTGACCTCCACCCTTCCCTGACTTCCCAGTGCCTGAGATGGAGCCCCCTGGAGCCAGTGACAGCGACGGCATCAATGCTCTGTGCACACAGATCAGCTCGTCTTTCGCCAGTGCTGGAGCACCCGCACCCGGGCCACCACCAGCCTCAGCAGGTAAACTCTGCCCCTCCCTGCAGTGCCCCCCTACAGCCCCCTGCTCCACTCAGGGGGTACCTCAGACACTCCAGGAACCTTGGAATCCCACGGTCTTAGAACCACGGATCATCTAAAGGCTATGGGACCGTCCTGGCACCGTGGCATCAGTTTAGAGCCTTGGATCATCTTAGAATCACAGGGTCTTCTCAGAGCCATGGGCTCATCCTAGAACCATGAGATAACATTAGAATCATGGGGGGCCACTTCAAACCACGGGATCAATTTTAAACTTTCCTGTCCTAGAACCATAAAATTGAGAAACCTACAGCCTCAGAATCACAGGATATTAGAATGTCCAGTTCTGGAACCATGAAACCTTGGAACCACCTTAGAGCCATGAGCTTGTTCTAGAACCATAGAAGCACTTGGAACTGCACTATCAATTTAGATCTCTAGAATCTTAGAAAACACAAGCTTAAAACCATTGAACCTCACTCACTAGGTGAGACCTGTACACTTTGAGAACGATCCGTGCAGTCTTTAAATCTTAGCCTCCTAAAACAATACATTGTCAAAGTACCAGAATGAACGGTGGTATTAAAAATATTTAATAATAGGTTCGGCACTGACCAATCAGAAGGGAAGCTGGGCTGGTGCCTGTCAGTCTTGCCTGTGCTTTCCCATCTTAGGGCCTTAGAATCTCAGCACTGTACTTTCTTAGCACTTCAGAACCGTGCCCTGGTCCAGGATGGTTAAGCCAATTGCCCCAAAGTCAGCACAGCTAGTGAGGAGCAGAACTCGATTCAAGGCACGCAGTCTGGCTGCAGACTCTGACCCCCAGGCTCGGGTTCTCTTGGCTGCCGCCCATGCCCCTTAACTGCCCCTCTCCTCCCTCTAGGGACTTCTGCCTGGGGTGAGTCCTCCGTGCCCCCTGCAGCGGCCTTCCAGCCCGGGCACAAGCGAACCCCTTCGGAGGCCGAGAGGTGGCTAGAGGAGGTGTCCCAGGTGGCCAAAGCGCAGCAGCAGCAGCAGCAGCAGCAGCAAGCGGCCTCAGTGCCCCCTGTGGCCCCTGCCCTGCAGCCCTTTCCCGCCCCCGTGGGGCCCTTCGACGCTACACCTGCACAGGTGGCCGTGTTCCTGCCACCCCCACACATGCAGCCCCCTTTTGTGCCCGCCTACCCGGGCCTGGGCTACCCACCCATGCCCCGGGTGCCCGTGGTGGGCATCACACCCTCACAGATGGTGGCCAATGCCTTCTGCTCAGCCGCCCAGCTCCAGCCCCAGCCAGCCACCCTGCTCGGGAAAGCCGGGGCCTTCCCACCCCCGGCCATGCCCACTGCCCCGGGGGGCCAGGTCCGCCCACGCCCCAATGGGGCACCCTGGCCCCCAGAGCCAGCACCTGCCCCGGCCCCTGAATTGGACCCCTTTGAGGCTCAGTGGGCAGCGTTAGAAGGCAAACCTGCTGTAGAGAAGCCTTCCAACCCCTTCTCGGGCGACCTGCAGAAGACTTTCGAGATTGAACTGTAGCCCGAGCTGCCCTGCCCACCCCAGCATCTCCAGGTGCCCACACCTGGGAATGGAGGCCCAACCTCTCCCTAGTCCCGCTCCCTGGGGCTACGCCCCACCCCCCAACACCCCTTCTAACCGCCCCCCCCCGGAACCACCCCCCACAACCACTACAGAACCGACATTGTAACGCCCAGGTTGTGACAGGATGGGATTCGGGGACGGACCAGCCTGGCTAAGGGACCCATTTCACTGCCAGACTTAGGCTGGTGGTGCCCTTCCCCCCCTTCCCCCAAACCCCAGACACAGCGGGATGGCCACCGTCCCACTGAGTGCCCTCGGTTCAAGCTACATCTCCCAGTTTCTGTTGTTGACCTTCGACCTTTCAGTGTTGGGTGGGATGGAAAAGGGAGGCCCACTTAGGGGCTCTTCTGGACCCCACAGGAGTGCCCACCCCAAGTCTGGCCGTCCCCTTCCAGACACAGCACAAGCAAAGGGCTTCCCTCTGCCCACCTGCTGCGTTCACTGCCAATGCTGTGCTCACCCCTATCATCCCTCTCCCCCACTCGGGGGCCCACATCTTCCTTGGGCCAAGGTCTCGTGGGGGCAGGGGCCAAGTTGGGGGCCCAGGAGTTGGGGTGGGGGGAAGAGGAAGGAGATGCTCAGTTACCTCACGTCAGTGCCCGCTGGGGAAGGGCCCGGGAAGAAGGGGGGGTGCCTGGCGGGTACTTTT
Source organism: Lynx canadensis (assembly GCF_007474595.2). Taxonomy (NCBI): domain Eukaryota; kingdom Metazoa; phylum Chordata; class Mammalia; order Carnivora; family Felidae; genus Lynx; species Lynx canadensis. Next base: position 47,813,511 of record NC_044317.1, on the reverse strand, counting down.
CTATCTTTTATTTCCAGATTTTTTTGTATCTAAACTCACAGATTTGTATTATACAAGGACAGCCAATAAAGGAAGACTATAATGGTGCCCCTCGGACAGCAGGGTGTGTCCAGGGGGGATGGTGTGGTGACAGAGCCTTTCCTCCTGAGTCATCTCAAAAGCAAGAAAAAAGGGGGGGGGGGGGTGTCCCTGCACAGTAACCTCGGAGCCATAACATGGTCGCAGGGAATGATGACCCGGCACGTGAGAGGTGAGTATTAAAGGGGACCCAAAATTAATCACCCCAATTTCTAACTCTTACAGATTTTGAACCAAGGAATTTAAAACATTGTATTTGGCTGGGAATAAGTTCAGTATTGAAATTTTAAATAACCAGGTTTGGAATCCTGTATCTTTAAGCTGGAAAATTCTTGTTTGGTCGATTGCATTTTCCATAACTTAGGCCAAAGTGTCATCTGACATGGCAACATGTTGTTTTTAAGTCTCTACATTGTTTCTTGGGTCCCTTGATACAATCTACAAGTTACATACTTTAAAATATGCAATGTATAAATTATATGCTTAATTATTTATAGCTCTTGAAAATGAGGTGATTGATTTTGTGAAACCCAAGATTATATCCCCAGCTGATGGATTGGGAAATTCAGTCACTTGCCCAAGGCCACACATCTGATTTGTGGGGGAGCTGGGATTCAAACCCAGCTCCTAGCCAACCTCAAGGCCAATCATTAAACCACCAGGCTGCAAGGGAATAAGCTTAGAGTCTGCCCTCTGGAGTTTACAGCCCATAAGCCAGATGTGGACCCTGGACTAGGGGACCTGTGCCAGACAGCTCTACCAGGGTGCCCAGGGATCCCCAGGGAGGGAGCACAGGACTCTAGCAGAAATAAGCCACACTTTCTCATCTCCAAGCTTTGCAGATGCCCTTCCCTCTGCCTACAACACCTTTCCTGACACAGCACCTTTGCCCAGAGAATGCCACTCATTCTTCAGGCCTCAGTTAAAGTATCACCTCTTCTTAGGGAGCCTCTTCCGTTGCCCCGCCCCCTCCCATCCAAAGTTTGACCCTTCAGGTTGAGTCAGGAGCGCCCCTCCCCACTTGGGCCCCGGGGCTTCCCCCTCCAGGCCCTAATTCAGTCCTAGCCCTGACCCATTCTGGGCAGTCGCTATCTGGTCCCCCACTGGACTGTGAGCGAGGGGTGAGTCTGGGTGTGTCTCAGTCACTTTGGTGTCCCGGCACAGGGCCAGGCACTGAAGAGGCAAGCTCAGCAGTTCAACAAGGCAGACCGCTGCGCTGGCAAGGGAGAAGGGCAGAAAGGGCCTGGGACTTGGACAGAGATGGTTCAGACTTTCGGACTAATGGGGAAACCGAGGCCACGCTGCGCACACAAAATCAGGGACAGAGGCAAAACCCTCTTCCCTGTCACTGGCTGATCTTTACCCAAAACTATTCTTCCTGTGTCCAGAGTCATCTTTCTCAGCCGCCCCTGCCCCAATAGTCCCTGTAGATGCAGATGTTCTGGTCCCAGGAGCCCCACAGGCCCGTTATATCCCGAGGACCTCCCACAAGCTCCCCTTAGCCAATTTCCCCATCTTCCCACACATGATGGAGACTGGCTCTTCATGGTGCTTGTCTCTCCACAGAGACCATAGATCTGGGGTTAACCTGCCACCCTCCACTTCCCCCAGCCTTGGGCTCTCAGAACCCTGGAGATGCCGAATTAACACCCCCGCCCTATCTGGTAACCTCGTCCCACCTAACCCCACAGTGCTGCATCCCTACTCCCGCCCCATCCTACTGCCATCAAGGTCATTTTTCTGGGGCATCCAGCTCAGGCTACTTCAGCGCCCCCTTTCCAGTTCCGTTTGGAAAGCCCTGACCACCCCCACAGCGGCTCCCCCGCGCCCCGTCCCTGGGGAAATAGCCCACGTGCCCCGCTCCCAGTGCTCTCAGGAGGGTTCCGCCCCCTGCTGGAGCCCCGCCCCTCGAGGTGCCTCCACTCCAAGCGCTAGCCGAGCAGCTAGGGCTATTTTAGAACCTTCCACGCGAGGCAGTGCCTAGCGCCCCGCCCCCTGCCCCACGCTCTTTGGAAAGCTCCGCCCTGCGTTCCAGCCTAGGGGCGGCCCCCCCCCCCCCCCCCCCCCCCCCCCCCCACCCCCCGCTCCCGCCCGCCCGGCCGGCGGTCTCCCGGGGAACACACCCCACCGCGCCGGCGCTCTGCTGCTCTTCCACACCCCCCCCCCCGCCCCCGGCTCTCACTGGCTTTGGTGCCGGAGTCTCTTTGGAAAGGTTCCCCCCTCCCCGAAACAGCCCCCGCCCTCCACTGCCCCCGCCGGACCTCCAGGCTCTAGCTTAGCCACGTGGATGAGCACGAGCGCGGGAGAGCAGCGCCCCCTTGTGGCCGTGTCCTCGGGAACTCGCGGAAAGCCGGAGCCGTGGCTCGGAAAGACAGACCTGCCTGACCCGATGCTAAGGCAGAAAGAGTATATTTTAAAAAAATTTAAAAATTGGCGTCTTAGCCATCAACAACATTCTTCAGGCTCTGGTTCAGCCGTAGGCTTCTTTAGTAAGTGCTCCCTGAGTCTTCCCATCCGGATCAGCAGTCTCCTGTGCTTCCTGGAGGAATCCCATCCCTGACCACCCTGCCCTTGCTTCCCCATCATGGTCCCCACGCCCCTGGGCTGTCACTGTAGGCCTGTGAAGGCAGGGACAAAGGCTGTCTTGGTCACCACTGTGCCCGCACAGTCGGGGCACAGAGTAAGGCTCAGACGACCAGCACCTCTTAGGGAACATTCATTTACTCCCTCAACACACATTTTGCTTTGTTTTAATAGTTGTATACAAAGGAGGTCATAAAAGTCCCCCGTTTTAAGTGTTTTGGTGATTTGGGGTTGCTTTTACAGAGTAGTACAGCCATCACCACAATCCAATTCTAGAACACTTCCATCACCCTGAAAAGATTTCTTGTGCCCATTTGCACAAGATCTACTTTCTGCCAGGTCTGTATTCTTTTCTCATTTTACCTGCATTTGTTGACTACTTGCTTCCATCAGATATTAAGTGCTGAGGATACACTATGACATACGCAGGCTCTGCCCTTCAGGGAAGTCAAAGTCTGGTTGGGGCAATGGCTAATGGGAAAATATGTCCACTCATTCATTCATTCAAAAATATATATAGATGTTTATTGAATGCCTTCGATGTGCCGAGGACCTAGGGATAGAGCGTGGTGGGGAAGGGGGATGAAAAAATCCTGCTAAGCTGTAGTTGATATTTTAATGAGAGGATAAAAAATAAGGAAATAAACAAGGAAATGTGTGATACAATGGCTGGTTGAGTGCTGTGTCATGTTATGAAGGGAAATAAGCCCAAGGAAGGGAAAGAAAGTGATGCGGTGTGGTTTTATTTTTTTTTAATGTTTATTTGTTTATTTTGAGAGAGAGGGCATGGGGGAGGGACAGAATCTCAAGCAGGCTCCACACTCAGTGCAAAGCCCGATACGAGATCCCACAAGCCTGGGATTGTGACCTGAGCTGAAATCAGGAGCCGGACACTCAACTGACTGAGCCACCCAGGTGCCCCTATGCGGTGTGATGTTAGACAGGGTGTTCAATCGTTCTCAGCACGTCTCTGAGAAGTAAACATTTGATCGGGAACATGACCTCTTTTATAATAAAATGTTGAATATCTCATGTAATTTATTGTATACTGTACTGAAAGGGAAAAGCAGATGGTTATATGGGTACAGAATGGTTGAAAGTGAGTAGGTTTTTTACCCCTGTGATCCTGGGGCTGACTGGGAGCTACAGCTCGCTGCCACTGCCCAGCCTGGGGGTACTGTACCCCATATAAATGAATCCAGGGGGGAAAAAATCAAAATTCAAAATCCGAAGAACAGTTTCTACTGAATGCACAGTCGAAAAGTCAAAGAATCGTAAGTTGGGGACGGTCTGTATGATGAAGTTTTGGGGTGAGGTGGGGTGGCCCGGGGCCAACAGCCAAGAAAGAATTCTTGAAGACGTCTTTGATCTTCAAAATCAATGGTCAGTAAAATCAATGGTGATTTTATTAAAGCACGGGGACAGGACCCGTGGGCAGGAAGAGCTGCACTGGGGTCGTGACGGGTAACTGATTACATACCTTCAGGTTGGGAGGGGATCAGGGATAGAGTTAGTCTCGAAGGTATTTGGGGAGCAAGGTTGCCGGGACCTTGAAGGGCTAGCTGTTGCTATGGAAATGCCATATTACTATTTAGTAAAACTAAATAGTATGGGACCCTTCAGATGTATATGTGGGGGCCATAAGCTTGGAGTATCATTGCCAGCATGTATCTTGGGGGAGTGGAGATAAAGGAAGTCTCCAAAGGAATTTTTCTATGTTAAAGGAACTTAGAGGAGCCTGGGGGGTCAGGATACCCTGAAGCCAAGATTCCCTTTCGCCCCTGGCAAAGTGTCAGCATGGGGCAGCTGAGCTCCTAGAGGTCACTCAGCCAGTTTCAAGGACTTGTCAATGGGCTGTGGGCAGTAAAGGAAGCTCATTTTTCATTCGCCTTAGTTTCCCACATCACCGTGGCAAGCACTGAAGCACTGTGTTCTCGGGGAGCCAGGAGTGTCCGAGGAATATCACACAGATCCTCCCTGGGGGGTGGGGGGTGCCAGCCTGTATTTTGCCCTCATCATGTAGTTTATTATTTTTTTTTAATGTTTTATTTTACTTTTGAGAGAGAAAGAGGTAACATGCAAGCAGGGGAGGGGCAGAGAGAGAGGGAGACACAGAATGGGAAGCAGGCTCCAGGCTCTGAGCTGTCAGCACCCAGGCGCCCCTCAGCTCAGGTCTTGAGCTCATGGTTTTGAGTTCAAGCCCCACATTGGGATCTGCGCTGGGCGTGGAGCCTACTTAAAAAAAAAAAAGGAAAAAGAAAAAGATACAGCATAAGGAATAGTCAGTGATATTGTAATAAGGTTGTATGGTGACAGATGGTCTGTATACAGATGTTGAATCACTATGTTGTACACCTGAAACTAAAGGCACATTGTGTGTCAACTATACTCAAATAAGAAAAAAAAAAATTAGTAAAAACAAAATGAATGAAAATGAGAGAAATCTGAGGATCTGGTGAAATTGTCATCAAGGTTCCCTACGGCCTTTATCCAGCAGGGAAAAGGGGGACAGGAAAGGAAAGGAAAAGGAGAGGAGAGGGGAGGAGAGGGGAGGGGAGGGGAGGGGAGGGGAGGGAAGGAATTAACGTAGAGAGCAGGTAGGAGCAGTAACTGAAAAACAAAAGGAAACTATCCTGTTTTGATCCCATGGAATTGAGACTTCTCAATAAACCATTTCCACTTAGAATTGGGACGTGGAGGCCGTGACCCAGGTGGATGGTATTGGACGCTGGTTGTACAGGGGTGGGTCTTGCGTTAGTACCAACACGAGCCCAACTGTAATTTCCGAAGATGTCTGTAACAACGTTTCCCATTCCATATGTTTTCCCTGAACCTTGACACCCCTCTCGTCGAGGAGCGAGGCTTGTGTGGCCTCTCTCTGGAGGCGGCTTCCGCCTCTTCTGTGAAACACACCTGGGGCCTGAGCCACCCTGTGAGAATGCCAACCGCCCTGAGGCCACTAGCCTGTGAGGAAGCCCAAACTGATCCACGTGGAGAGACCACGTGGAAAAGCCCTAAAACAACATGGGGAGAGAGAGCTGCCCGCCCGCCCGTCCCCAGCTGCTTCTGTCCCTGCTTCAGCCAGCCACTAGCTGATTGCAACCATCTGAGATCCGAAGCCAGAACTGCCCCGGGGGGATCCTGCCCCCCAATCTGACCGCAGGCCTGGTGAGAGATAATAGCCTGACTGTTGCTTTAAGCCACTATGTTTTGGAGAGATTTGTTACCCAGCAATAGTAACTAGAAAGAGGGTGAGTGCAGAACATAAGTAGCTTGCAGAGAATTGCAGCCTTCAGAGCTGAGAAAGATCACATAGTGACAACAACAAGGGCAGATAGCATTAAGTGCTTTCTGTGTCCGAGCACCGTTTTAAGTGCTTGGCATTAACCAACTAATTTTTTTTAACGTTTATTTATCTTTGAGAGACAGCGGGGGGGGGGGGGGGGGCAGAGAGAGAGGGAGGCACAGAATCCGAGGCAGGCCCCCAGACTCTGAGCTGTCAGAGCCGGATGTGGGGGTCGAACTCACCAGCAGTGAGATCATGACCTGAGCTGAAGTCGGATGTTTAACCGACTGAGCCACCCAGGTACCCCTAGCCAACTAATTTAATCTGCACAGCAACCCTAGGAGGAGGGCGTCATTGTTACCTCCTTTTTACAAATGGGAAACTGGGCAGAAAAGACAGCAGAAAATGGCTAAAAACAATCCGCACCCCGGTTGTAGCTTCAGCAGCTGGTGTTTACCACTCACCTTACCAATGAGGTACATGTGACTTGGCTCCGCCAATCTGGGCGTTCAGCCACAGGGATTGGCCCTGCGATGGGCATGTGACTAGATCTGGCATGATCGCGTGACCTCGGCCCGCCAATCAGAGCCAGCCTCATTACTTTGGCAGGGAAAGCTGAGCCAAAGGTACCCTCCTTTAACTTCGGGTTGAGAATGAGGTTCCCAGAGGTGGGAAGGCTGCTGGCAGCCATCTTGGGAAAAGACGGGGCACTGGAAAAGATGGGGCAGAGGGATGGAAAGAAATCGGGTTCTTGGTGACGTTGCTGAACTGTTGTATCAACTTTAGCTGAAGCCAGCCAAGGGTGGATTTTCCAGTCACAAATTCCCTTTACAGCAAAAGCCATTGGAGTCAGCTTTTCTGTTACTTGCATGAGACTAATAAAACATATTTAACAACCAGTACTTTGGGCACTAAGCGATCAGCGTGGTTCGTTGCCGGGCCGGACAACAATACCTTCCTTGCTGCATTGTGGGGAGGGCTGGGAAGTCCCAGGGGAGGGACCGGGGCAGTTGGAGTGGTCATGGTGAGGGATGCTTTGTGGGCCTCAGGGAAGCATGATTTTACCAGCCAACCCAGAAATATTTTAGTATCTCAGCAATCGACATGGCAAGATAGTTTATCCGAGCTGAATGTTCTACTTTACTTGCTGACTGATACAACCGCCTTTTGACATAAGCTAGTGTGAATGGATTTCTGTTTCCTGCAACTGGAAAAAAAGACATCCTTTCATGAACCTGAGTCATGAATCAAACCTTTAGGAAATAACAAATAGCAGTGAGATCTGGCTTTAACCATAGGAGGTCATTTCAGCTTTGGGTCAGGCAGAAACCCTACGGAGATTTTGACTGAGCTGCCAGAGTCCACACCCTTTGGCCCAGGAATCCTGCTTCTGGGACATACAAGGATGTGGATCGCGGCATTATTTATAATGGGAGGAAATTGGAAACAGCTTCAATGTCTGGCAACGCTGCCTCGTTGAATAAACATCGTGCAAACATTAGAAATTGTGTTTACACAAAGATGTTTTAACAGGGGACCAGCTTACGTTTTAAGAAGGGAAAAAGTAGGGCTGTATAAACAATTTGCTCACACAGTTATGTAAAATACGCGCGCGCGCGCGCGCACACACACACACACACACTTTCTTATAGTCTGAATAAAACAGAAAAGACTGAATGGAAATACATCAAAATGTTAACTACAGTAGTGATGTGGGATTTTCAGGCAAAGGTATCTTTGTCTCTCTAGTTTCCTGTATTTTCCAAGTTGTGCTTAACAGACAAAAGATTTATTCATTTATTTGTTTCCTTAGAAATGTTAAATTTTGTTAAAGATTTTTTTTATTTAAAAAAAATTTTTTTTAACGTTTATTTACTTTTGAGACAGAGAGAGACAGAGCATGAACGGGGGAGGGTCAGAGAGAGAGAGGGAGACGCAGAATCTGAAGCAGGCTCCAGGCTCTGAGCTGTCAGCACAGAGCCTGATGCGGGGCTCGAACTCACCAGCCGTGAGATCATGACCTGAGCCGAAGTCGGACGCTTAACCAACTGAGCCACCCAGCCGCCCCTTAAAGATTTTATTTTTAAGGAATCTCTGCATTCAACGTGGGGGTTCCAAATTACAACCCCAAGATCAGGAGGCATGCGCACCATGGACTGAGCCAGCCGGGTGCCTCCAAACTCTTTTTATTTTCAAAAATTTCAACTTAGATTATGAACATTTCCAGATAACAGAGCGACAGTAAACCCACATGGGGCCCATTACCCAGCTTCAAGAACCATCAATATTTTGCCATTTCATCCTCTTTCTCCTCCCACTGCTTTGAATACTTAAAAAAAAAAAAAAAAAAAAACAAGTGACAGATATCACATCCATTTAAACACACTGAGGGGCGCCTGGGTGGCGCAGTCGGTTAAGCGTCCGACTTCAGCCAGGTCACGATCTCGCGGTCTGTGAGTTCGAGCCCCGCGTCAGGCTCTGGGCTGATGGCTCAGAGCCTGGAGCCTGTTTCCGATTCTGTGTCTCCCTCTCTCTCTGCCCCTCCCCCGTTCATGCTCTGTCTCTCTCTGTCCCAAAAATAAGTAAATGTTGAAAAAAAAAATTTAAACACACTGAGCATCTAAAAAGGGGGAGGATGGGGCACCAGGGTGGCTCAGTTGGTTGAGAGTCTGACTTCGGCTTAGGTCATGATCTCACAGTTCCGAGAGTTTGAGCACTACGTTGGGCTCTGTGCTGACAGCTCAGAGCCTGGAGTCTGCTTGGGATTCTGTCTCCTCTCTCTGCCCCTCCCCACTTGTGCTCTGTCTCTCTGTCTCTCAGAAATAAGTAAATTTTTTTAAAGGGGAGGAGTGTATTTCCTTACATAACTACATTGCCTAATCACATCTAATGAAACTAACACTTTCTTTAAAGTTAATTTACTTTAGTAATCCCTACCCCCAATGTGGGGCTCGAACTCATGACGTGATCAAGAGTTGCATGCTCTTCTCTCTTCTGACTGAGCCAGCCAGGCACCCCAACACATTTCTTTTTCTTTCTTTCTTCTTTCTTTCATGATTTTATTTTTGAGAGAGAGAGATTGTGGAGGGGCAGAGAGGGGAACAGAGGATCTGAAGCCAGCTCTGTGCTGACAGCAGAGAGCCCCATGCAGGGCTTGAACTCACAAACTGTGAGATCATGACCTGAGCTGAAGTCAGACAACTTACTGAGCCACTCAGATGCCCCCCCTCAACACATTTCTTTCCTTCTTTCTTTTTTAATTTTTTAATGTTTATTTATTTTTGAAAGAGAGAGAGAGTGGGGGAGGGGTAGTGAGAGAGGGAGACGCAGAATCCGAAGCAGGCTCCAGGCTCTGAGCTGTCAGCACAGAGCCTGACGCGGGGCTCAAACTCACGAACTGCGAGGTCATGACCTGAGCGGAGGTCCGACGCTCAACCGACTGAGGCACCCAGGCGCCCCTAATAGCCAGTCCTGATTCTGGCTACATTTATTGTATTTGTTCTTGGTTGTGTTGTTGGTGGTGTTTTAAAGAAGCTCTACTCCCAATGTGGGGCCTGAACTCAGGACCCCAAGATCAAGAGTCGCATGCTCTACCCAATGAGCCAGCCAGGCACCCCTGCTTTTGTTTTTTTTTTCACATTCTTATTTACAAACAGTGAACGTCGTGTGCACGTGCGCGCCCGCGTGTATGCAGGTGTGTACAGTTCCAGGAGTTTTGACAAATGCAGAGTCATGTTAAGGACCATCACAACTAGGATTCCTGGCAATACCACCACTCCAAAAATGCCCCTGGGCTTTGCAGTCAAGCGCTTTTGGTTTTGGGGTTTCCGGTTTGGGGGTTCGTTTTTGTTTTTTTTTTTTTTCCTAATGGGAGCGAAAGCGACAACCGGAGCCGTGAGCTTACTTAAAATTTCCAAGTACGGGGTTAGGTAGGAGACCTGGGGCTCCAGTCCTGCTCTCGGCAGCTTGGGGCCTTCCCCTCTCCGAGCCTGTTTCCTCATCTGTAAGGTGGGTGCTATGAGGGCCCAGTGAACTAGGAAGGTGGTCAGGAAGCTCTCAGCGACAGCAGGGGTTGGGCTGATCGGCCCTTCCTTCTTTATTTACAGCCCCCTAGACCGAGTCATCTGGTCCAGGCACCAGGCCTGCGCAGATCAGCCTGCACTGCTTGGCTCCTCCCCTCTCTCTCCCCAAAGCCAATCAGACACAACGTTCTGTGGTTTCTACCTTCACTGCGACTGGAATTGATCCAGTTCCCCAGCGCCGAGACCCCAGGGCCGGTCCCACCTGGGTCCCTGCCTGGCCTTCGACCTTCCCTTGTTTCCCCTGGAACCCACTCCCCCTCTCCACACCCCCACCCCCAGCTTCCTAAATCACGCCACACCCTTCCGTATCCCACAGGATATCACAGAGGCCTGCCAAGTGCCCTCATGCCCTATATGGCAAAATCATTTCCAGTAATAAACAGAAAATGAAGCGAGCAATATTAATGGCCAGACGAAAAAGAAAATGCAGCGTGAACATTTTCTTTTCTGGAGCCTCATATATATAAAACCTTGCCAGTAAAAATGAGTTTAAAAATAAACATTACAGTACAAAAGAGAAAGAAAAGCACTACTGTTTATTCAAAGTTTATTCCAAGATTCAGAGTCTGAACTTGGGTCCTTTGGTTATAGTCTGATGTAATAAAGCTTTATGTAAATAATTGTGAGAGGTTGTTTTTTTTTTGGTTCCCCCCCCCCCCCCTTCTTGAGAGAGAGATTGGGAGGGAGGAAGGGAGACAGGGAGGGAGAGAGACACAGAAACAGAGAAACAGAGACAAGAGAGCGTGCATGCGAATAAGCAGGTTGCATTTCAAATGGCTACTTTAAGGGGAAGGTTCAGCTCTGAGTCCCACCTTCCAGACACTGGGCTCTGAGCACTGGGGGGCGCGCCCCCACCCCCCACCCCAGGATTTAGAGCAAGGGCATAGCAGAAACGTTACCTCTCAGGCCTTGGCTGCCTCGTGAAGCTCCATCCCTCCCCTCCCCACCCCCAGCACCCAACTTGGCCCAGCCCCCACCCGCAGCCTGTGTCCTTCGAGGAGGGCGGCCTTGAACTGCGCGGGGATGTGAGCTTAGCGAGCCAAGGGGAGGAACTGAGGCGGCGGGCAGGGTGTGCGGATATAAACGCACCTGTCGTGGGAAAGAAGGGCGTGAGGGCTGGAAGTGGCCTGTTTCCTAAGCTGAGTGGTGGGAAGGCGGGGTTCTTTTTTTTTCTTTTTTTTTTTTTTTTAACTGTTTATTGAAGCAGACGCACGTGCAAAACAGTACAAACCCGTAAGTATACAGCGGGATGAATTTTCACCAGTTGAACACACCCGTGCCACCAGCTCCCAGACCAAGAAACATTTCCAGGCCCCCCCTGAAGCTCCTCTTTTCAGGCCATGCCCCCTCCCCTCAAGGTCACCATCATTCTGACTTCTGACTGCATCACTGCATCCACTGCATCGATGGGTTTTTTTCCTGCCTTGAATTTTATGTAAATGGAGTCAGAAAATACATTCTCATTAGTGCCTGGCTTTTTCCACTCGACACTGTGAAATTCAGTCTCCTTAGCACGGGTAGTTATAGGGTGTTCTCACTGCAAATTCCGTTGTGTGACTATGCCCAGTTTATTTATCCATTCTCCGTTGGTAATGAGGGAGTGAGCCAAGTGGTAAGAGTCCTCCAGGCAGACAGAAAAGTCGGTGCAAAGGTCCTGAGGTGAGAACACGTCTGGTATTTTAGAAGAACAACAAGGAGATCCCTGTGACTAGAGAGGAGCAAGCAAGGGGTGGGGGTGGGGGGGAGATGAGGTCAGACAGGGAAAAAGAAGCAGATGGTGAAGAGACTTATGGGCCACGGTGTTGAGTCTGGCTTTTACTCTGGGTGAAATAGAGCCAAGGGAACGTTCTGAGCAGGGGAGGGACTTGATCTGCCTTGGGTACTCAGAATCCCTCTAACTGTGTGAGGGAAGAGAGCCCAGGGACAGGGGCGGGAGAGGAAGCCCAGGGAGGAGGAGGAGGGGGAACGGAGCCAGGGGGGTAGAAGCAGTGGAGGCAGCCAGAAGTGTTTAAACTCAGAATACATTCTTGTGCATGTGATTAGGGATATATTTTATTGACGTCTACCACCTTATTTTGTGATTCTGTTGTCCTCATTTTTGCAATGAGTTCCACCCCCTCTCATTTAGGCTTCTTTAAAGTGGTTGCATATTTGGTTTGGTTTTGTCTTATGTTGTCTTTCTCTCCCTTTTCTCTCCACTAGTTTGCAATCTATGCATCATTTGTATTTTTTTTTAGTAGTAATCCTTTTTTTTTAGTAGTAATCCCATGCACCCTTTTTAAAAAATTTTTTTGAACATTTACTTATTACTGAGAGACAGAGAGAGACAGACCATTAGCAGGGGAGGGGCAGAGAGAGAGGGAGACGCAGATTCTGAAGCAGGCTCCGGGCTCTGAGCTGTCAGCACAGAGCCCGACGCAGGGCTCGAACTCACAAACGGAGAAATCATGACCTGAGCCCAAGTAGGACACTCAACCGACTGAGCCCCCCAGGCGCCCCTACCATGCACACTTTTTAAAATCAGGTCTGACGTTCAATTGAGAGTTTAATCGTTGGGGCGCCTAGGTGGCTCAGTAAGTTAATTGCCTGACTTTGAGTTTCTGCTCAGGTCGTGATATCAACAGTTTGTGGGTTCAAGCCCTGCGTGGGGCTTCGTGCTGACAGTGTGGAGTGCCCTTGGGATTCTCTCTCCCTCTCTTTGCCCCTTCTCGCTCTCTTTCAAAATAAACTTTTTTTTTAATTTTTTTTCAACGTTTATTTATTTATTTTTGGGACAGAGAGAGAGCATGAACGGAGGAGGGGCAGAGAGAGAGGGAGACACAGAATCGGAAACAGGCTCCAGGCTCTGAGCCATCAGCCCAGAGCCTGACGCGGGGCTCGAACTCACGGACCGCGAGATCGTGACCTGGCTGAAGTCGGACGCTTAACCGACTGCGCCACCCAGGCGCCCCCAAAATAAACTTTTTTTCGAAAAGAGTTTAATCAGTATACCAGACACTGCTTGGATCATGAGCCCCGTGTGCGGACCGAAGGTGTGTTCACTGGTGACTGTGTGAGCATCGGCCACTAGGGGGCAAGGGCGACTTGGGATGTGCCGGCGCTCAGTGACCGTCAGGGGCCGCTGCTGCTCTCCTCCCGTGAGCGCGGTGACCACCTGGACTGTTTCCCTCTGGACATTCCAGACGAGAATGCATTGGTCCCCGATTTGGGCCAAGGGCCTCACAGCACCGAGGCTGAGGATTAGTACAGGGGATGTAGGCAGGGTAAAGGCTAGATCCTTGACGCACGTTGCAGGCCCCAGGGGGACGCGGTGGGGGGGGGGGGGGAGCGATAGTTGGGGTTCTCAAACCCACCCCACCCCACTCCCAGGATGCTGAAATTCGACCTCAAAGTTTTCCAGCACTGTTGGTCACCCCTGTCCCCATTCCTGGGACATTTATACAGGAAGGTGGTCATGGGAGGAAATGGGATGCCCATGGGCTTCCCGGCAGGGGTGCTGGAGGGAATGAGAATAAGGGAATTGCCTACGTTTGTTTGTGTTTTTCTGCTGTGAATGTCCAGAGCTTCAACAGATTCTCAAAGGGACCTAGAACCCCAAACACAGACTGTTTAGAACTCTATCTCTTCCTCCAGGAAGCCTTCCCTGATGTTCTCTCAGACTCATGAAGTGCCTCCTCTGGGTACCAACGGCCTCAGATCTTCCCCTCTGGGCCCTGACCCCTCTACCTTTGCCTTCCCTGTCCCAGAATAGATTGTCACGTCTGGAAATGTGTCTATGTCCCTCACTGCAGCTCCATGAAGGCAGGGACCAGGGATTTCTTAAGGCACCAAAAATGTCACCATCACATTGTTCAACGCAGGGACTGACAGACTGAAAAAAAAAAAAGGCATTTGAAAGATATCTTCTGGGGTACCTGGGTAGCTCAGTCATTTATGCGTCTGACTTCTGCTCAGGTCATGATCTTGCAGTTCATAAGTTCTGGCAACATGTTGGGCTCTGTGCTGACAGCTCAGAGCCTGGAGCCTGCTTCGGATTCTGCATCTCCCCCTCTCTCTCTGCTCCTCCCCTGTTCATGTTCTGTCTCTCTCGAAAACAAATAAACATTAATTTTTTTTTAAAGATATCTGCCTTCCTTAATCTAGACCTTTGCAGATGTTGTTCCTTCCACCTGGAACACCCCCTCCACTGCTTTATCTGGTTCATCTCACATCACTTGGACATCTCTCCTCCCCCAGGAACCCTTGCTAGTTCCCACCCTCTAAGGCCGGGTTAAAGTTTGCTTGTGTCCCCAATTTACTACAAAGCAGATACTATATAGAAAATATTTGTTGAATGACTGAATGAATGAAAGGTAAGTGTTTGGGCAGTGTTTGGGCTCCAGTATCAGCTGGAGCGTCACTTCTAGACCTCTTTTGTAGAGTTTTTTTCCCCCTTTTTGATGGCTTTATTGAGTTATAACTCATGTACCATACAGCTCACCCATTAAAGTGGTTTTAGTACAGTCTCGTGCAGCCATCACCCCTTTGGTGGAGCTTTGAGCCCCTTCTAGCCTGAAACCCCTCCCGTCAGGTGCTCTGCTAGGTATTTCTCACTGTCCTGTTGAAGGGGATATAGTCTGCCCTCCTCCCTCACCCTGGGAGGGAGATCAGGTAAAGAACGAGATCTGGCCATCTGCCCTTGCCATCTGAGCAACCACAGGGCTCAGCATTTAACCCAGAGGCCCATGGTTATGCAAATATCATGGAGGATTTGCTACGTGCCAGGTGCGGTTCTAAGTGCTTGACATACAGAACGATTCATTTACCTGCCACCAACACGCCTGAAGAGTAGGCACTATTAGTATGATCCTCCGTGTGGCACCAGGGGCTCTTGGGAATTCGACCCTTCCTGAAGCTCCAGACGTGAGCAGGTGTTCAGGTCAAGAAGGAGCCCCTGTACCCCATTTACACTGCTTGAAATGTACTTGGTGTGGTACAGCTGGTGGCTCGTGGGCTAGATAAGAGCCACAGGGTGGTTTTCAAAAATATATTATTTAAAACAGGGAAGTTTCCTTCTCTCTTCCACCCACCCATCCCGGCCCTTAAATAGAATATCCCTGATTATGTATCCTCACCTTTGTACTTTGATTTTCTTTTTAAAATTTTTTTTTTCAACGTTTATTTATTTGTGGGACAGAGAGAGACAGAGCATGAACGGGGGAGGGGCAGAGAGAGAGGGAGACACAGAATCGGAAACAGGCTCCAGGCTCTGAGCCATCAGCCCAGAGCCTGACGCCGGGCTCGAACTCACGAGCCGCGAGATCGTGACCTGGCTGAAGTCGGACGCTCAACCGACTGCGCCACCCAGGCGCCCCTGTACTTTGATTTTCTTATCCTGCACCTGCTCCCCTAACATCATTTGCCTGAAGCATTTGACTTTGAGACTGTAACACTAATAGGTGGGTGAAGAATGACTCAGATACAGGCTTTTGTTTTGTTTTGTTTTAGTGCCAATGAGTCCTTCCACTCCCATCCACTCCCAACCTTTCCCCGTACCCTGAGCTTGTGCCTTTCCAGGCCGTTTTTGTTCTTTTTTTGGGGGGAGGAGGATTTTGGACACTCCCCCTGCCCCCACAGCCCCCCCCCCCACTATGATCAGGAAATAGGCAGGGGCCACTAGGGTAGGGCGGTCTGGTCTTTACGGGACACTTTACCATCACACACACACAGCTCATTCTCACTCCCATATGGGCCTGCACAGGCCACCCACCAGGACTGCCACTCCCTGTCCTGCCACAGCACAAACTTAACTGGAGGCCCAGGTCTCTGTTCATCCCTCCAGGGACTCCTGCCCCCCATGTCTCCCATGTCCCACTTGTCCCAGAACAGCTTTTGAATTCTTTGGGCAGTATGGAAATCTGGGGTCCCCTCTAGCTGAGGAAAGAGGCAGCGCCCTGAGCAGGGTCTGAGGCCACCCTTCCCATCCCCTTCCGGGGTCCCACATGGGGAAAAGATCTCTCTCGAGATTAGAGAGATAATAAAACAGAGAGGTAGGAAAAGAGAAAGAGAAACAGAGGCTAGGTCCCCGTGTCATAGAGCGTCGGGCAGAGAAAATGAAATAGACAAGCGATAGGAAACAGAGATAAAGAGAGAAACGGACATAGGAGAAAGACTAAGCGACAGAGGCACGGAAATTAAGAGCCAGACACGGAGTCAAGGATGGGAAGAGGACGTAATTTAGTGGCTCAGAGAACAAACTCTGGAGCCAGACTTTCGGAAACATAGACTGGCAGAGGCAGAAGGTACAAAATAGGTGTTTTTTTAATTGAAACTTTTCATAAAAAGTAGAGGGAACGTGAAGGGCTAGTCCCGGGCCCCCGCAGCGTCGGTAGGAGTTGCTGAGAGTGGCAGGAGCAGCGAAGGGCATCCCTCCTTCCATTGGTTCGTGCGTCCTTCCTCTCCGACCACTCGGGCTCCCCGTGCTCATGCGCGCAAGCGGGCGGGAGAGTGCGCGGCAGGGAGCCGCGTGCGCAGGCGCGGAGCAAACAGCCTGGGACCGCCGGAGCTCAGGCCCGCGGCCGGGCGGGCGCGCAGTGGTGCGGCTGGTGCGTGGGCGCGAACCCTGGGCGGCAGATGCAGCGGAAGGAGCCATCGGTGTTGACGCAGCGTGCGTTGACGCAGAGCGGGGAGGCCGCCTCGGCCTCGTCACACTCGTTGATGTCTGCAGAAGGAGGTGCAAGGATCGCTGCTCAGGGCCGGGGACCCTGGAGCCGGCTTATCTGGCCCCTGGGGGTCCAGGGGTTCAAGGGGTGCTGAGCCTCCTGCTTGAAGTTGAATCCAATCACTACCACCTGCCGGCTGTGTGAGCATGGGCAAGTGGCTTAACATCTCTGAGACTCAGCTTTGTGTTCTATAAGATGGGTATGGTAGGGCCTATGTCACTAGGATTTTGTTAGGAAAATAATACTGATAATGATATCACAACAATTAATGCTTACTCGATGCCAGGCATTGTTTAAAGCACATAATGTGTATTTATCCAGCTAATAACCCTGAGGTAGGTAGTGATTCTGTTTTCATATGGGCAAACTGAGACGCAGCCTGGGGAAGCTCAGTATCACACAACAAGCCCACATTCTGCCCAGTTCTCAGAGTGCCCAGTCCCCTGCTATTTTTTGGCTGTGAGTCCTTGGCGGACTCACTTCTCTTTTTTGAACCTTGGTTTACACACAGGCCTCAGTCTCATTGTATTTCAGTATTAATGATGTTCACAACTCTATGACATGGATTCTACAACTTATGCTCATTTTTCAGATGAGAAAAACTAAAAAAAGGGACGGTGACCTGTCCCAGGGTCACACAGCAAGTTGCTGGACTGAGCCTGAGGTCTGTCCGACTCCCCCAGAGTCCTTGATGGTAACCACTTTGCTTTACTACTGCCTGAACTAGGCAAACATGATTCATATAAGACGGGAGCTCTCCAAAGCGGTCAAGTTGCCCACGGTAGCACTGAGACTCCCTAGCAATCACACCTGCGGGATTCTGCAGGATTCTTCAATCCTGCTTCCAGCCCAGCCCCCGGCCCGGAGGTCAAGCTCTGCTTTTCTCGCAGCCTGACCTCGCCTTCTTCAGGCACATCCCATCCCTGCGCGGGATGCACTTCCTGCTTCCCCTGGTCCGGCCTGACCCCTTGACGTCCCTGACACCTCCCGCGCCCCCAACCTCCGGTCAGGGCTTCCACCCTAGCCCCGCACAGGCTGGCCCTGGCCGCCTCTCACCGACGCAGGTCATGCGGGTCGTGTCCAGGCGGTAGCCACTGAAGCAGTCGCAGGTGAAGCCCTCGGGGACGCGCACGCAGCGGCCGTGGGCGCAGCCATCCAAGATCCCGCACTCCTCCGCCTCCAGTCCCTCGTAGGGCCCAGACAGCGCGCCTGCGGAGAATGCGGGGCTCCTTGGTTGGGGGTCTCTGCCTTCTATATCTTAAACCCCCAACGGGGAGGGGGGCGGTGCGCGTCCCTGGCCGGATATCCTCTTCTAAACCGTGAGTCCTGTTCGCGGGCTGTGGGGGGCGCCGTGGGGCCAGGTTTCCCTAGCGCTGCTCCCCATCACTTTCCTCCTGTCCTCAGCTCCTTGGTCTGCAGGTATGTTTCTGTCCCTCGTCATCGCTGCTCTCTGACGCTCTCTCCTACTTCTCCTACTGTATCTGTGTTCTCCCATCTCTCTGAGCCAACCCCCGACCCCAGCTTCTCTTTGTTTCTGGATCTATCTCCCTCCGTCTTCCCTGTTTCCATCTCTCTGCACACCTGACTCTTCGTCTTGGTCTCCATCCCTCGCCCGCAGTGCTCACCAGCATAGCTTCCACCTTCAGGTGACTCCTCAGGCTCTGGGAAGGAGCCACGCGTGTCGCGGGACCGATAGCGCCAGCGGGTTCCCGGGCCGGGTGGTGCCGCAGCCTCAGATTCACCATATGGGCCACCGTCGTCCTCAAAGTCGGGCATGTCATAGGGTGGTGCTCCGTAGGGGGCCTCTCGGCGGGCGAAAGGCCCAGGAGGTGGTGGGTAGGGGTCGTAGGGTAGCACGGGTGGCGGGTACAGCTCGGGGCCGTAGGGAAGGCCCTGGTAGGGTGGACCTAGGTCAGGGCCATATTCGTAAGGGAGTCCAAAGCCACCTGGCCGCGGGGGGCCATATGCAGGGGGGCGCAGCACATTGCACAGGGCCTCAAAGTCATCTGTGAATAGGAGCCAAGCCTCGTGGTTAGCCCTCAGAACCCACCATTCATGTTCCCTGGCTGGAAAGAGGAGCCCAGAGGAGAGGCGAGGAGAGGAGGAGGGCCTTGGGCTGAGGCATGGGACGGACTTCAAATGAGGGGACTGGGATTGCAGGGCCCGATAGGGTTTCTGGAGGCAGGATTAGGGCTGAGGGTTGTGACTGGGATTCCATGGTGCTGGGATCGAGAGTACTAAGTACTGGGGCTAGGAATCAGGGTCCAAGTGCTGGAATAGGGAGGACCCATGGGATATTGGACTAGAGGCCTAGAGAAATTGGATGGGGGTGTTTTAGGAACCAGAACTGGGGAGTCCCAGGACTGTTACTGGGGTGCTCAGGGGCCAGGATGCATAGGAGGGGATCTGAGCCATGGGACCTGGAGGTCTGAGGACCAAGGATCAGGGTTTTGGGGGTGGACTGAGGACCAAGAGCCAAGATTTGGGGGATCTCTGGGGTTGTGGGTTGGGGTCTTAGGCACCTGGAAGTGAGTGTCCAATACATTCAGACTCGGAGGTCTGTGAGCTCTGACCAGGTAGTTTGTGGGCCAGGACGGTGGGTCTGAACAACTGGTATTTGAGGTCTAAAGGTCCAGGATTTGGGGGGGTGGGGGGTGGGTGTCTCATGGGATGTCTTGGCCTCTGAGTATGACCCAGACAGGTCGTAGTACCTGAGTCCTGGGCGGGGCAGAGGGCACAGTCCATGCCCCAGGCCTCGCCATAGAGGCAGCAGCACTCTGTGTAGGTGGCCTGGCGGTCCAGCCGAGGGCGACTGCACACGAGGTCAGCCCCCACTTCCTGCCAGCACACTCCCAGATTGTCATCTGAGGGCAGAGACAGCATGCATCAGGGTGGGACAGCAGGATAGGACCCTCCCAAATTCTTGGCCATCTCCTGTGCTGGAGCAGCCCAGCTACCCAGTGCCTAACACCAGACGCTCCTCCTCAGCTGTGATCTGACTCCCAGAAGGCCTCTGAGATAGCTCCAGGGGAGTATGTGCTTGGTCTGGCATGAGGCAGTCACATAGGAGGAGAGAGGGGGGTTGTGGGGAGGGGGGATGTAGACACAGGAAGTGGAAGGAGAAGAGAGTTTGGGTCATTGGGCAAAAAGAAAGGACCCAAAGAGATAGAGACAAACACATCGAAAGAGTCAGAGAATCCAAGAACAGGAAAGTAAAGATGGAGAGAGAGACGAAAAGGAACAGACCTCTAGAAACAAAGACAGACCCAGAGAGTGGCAGAAATTCAGAGAAAAACCTAAAGACAGAGACCCCAGAGAGGTAGAAGGAGACAGAGACACACAGGGAAATAATAAGAGGAAGCACGGCTTTGGCACTTTGTAAGATCAGGTCCCATAACTGTCCTGAAAATCAAATTCCTCACAGCCACCCTGTAAGGTAGTCCACCCAAGGTGCCAGAAGGAAGCTGCGGCCAAGAGGCGATAAGCAACGTGCAGGTACACACGGCCAGCAAGTGCCAGGCTCCTCCGGAACCTTGGCTTTAGAGCAAATCCCCGACACCAGCCCAGCCAGCCCGGCCGTGGTGGCAGAGTCAGACACCGAGAGTCAATAGGGCGTGGGGGGGCGTGGCCGAGCACGTGCGCGGGGGGCGTGGCCTGGGCGTGGGGCTGAGCCCGGAGAGCGAGGGGCGGGGCGGGGCGGGCCCGGGGGCGGGGCGGGGCTACCGAGGCTCTGGCTCTCGTTAGAGACGCAGCGGCGCCGGGAGCCGTCCAGCACCAGTGGGGGCTCGCAGGTGCAGTGATAAGAGCCCACGGTGTTGACGCAGCTGCCGCCTTCACACGCCGGCTCCTCGTCTGCGCACTCGTCATTATCTAGGGAGGCATGGAGGGAGTGGTCAGGAAGTAGCCCTCTACCCTTTCCCACTTCCCCAGCGCGTTGACAGCCTGATAGATGGAGTCTAGACTTCGGGAAGGACTTCTGCTGGCGGTGGCGACATTCCAGAGAGGCGCTGGCTTGGTAGAGGGTTGGGAGGGGGTGGGGGTGGAACTGGGGGGGGGGGCAGGCGAAGCTCGTACCGACGCACTCCAGTCGCTGGGCATGGTAGTAGTAGCCGTTGCTGCAGTAACATGAGTAGCCTGGGGCCGTGTTCACGCACACGCCGCTCTTGCACACCTGGTCTCGGAAGAGCTGGCACTCGTCCACGTCTGCGGGAAGGAGGGTCAGAGGTGCGCCCCACACCAAGAGAGATGGGGCCGGGGTGTGGGGCGGCTGGATGGGGGGAATGTGTGATTCTGAGGCTTGACCGGGGAAAGAGAGAGACCGAAAGGTGGCGACAGAGACCCAGAGGTAGAGATCGGGAAAGGTGGAGATAGGCGAGGGGGCGGGGTAGAGACAGAAAAAGGTTGGGAGATAGAGGTGAAGAAAACAGGGTGAGATGGAGCTGGGCCTGGGGGCTGAGGGTGAGTGGGGCTTGAAGTCTCAGCTTACCCCTCCTGAGGCTCAGGTCTCCACTGGGTGCCAGGTAGCCCCGGCCGTGGGGGCACAATGACTGATACTCAGCTGCACAGAGAGACAAAGCTGAGCCCAGACACCCTGGCCCGGGCCCCTGCCCTGCACCCTGGGCTTGCTCCCGCCCATCTATCTCAGGGCTTACTCCTGCCCCCTGCTCACCCAAGTTTTCAGACCCCGTGCCTGTTTGTGCCCACCTCTCAGCCTCACGCCCGCCTGGCTGGCAGCTTACTCTTGCCCGTACGGTACCAGTGCCCCAGCCCATGTCCAAATGTGTCCTCTGTCCCAGTCGCATGCCTGCCTATTTCTACCCAAACCCTCAGCCCTATGTCCGCCCAGGAGCCCATGCCCACCTGTCTCCGTGCTGGGGCACTGCTGGATGCGGCAGCCGCTGCCCCAGCCCTCACCCACGGTACAGCAGCACTCCTGCCATGTCACATTCCGTGCCAGGATGTTGTCACATGCATCGGGAGCTGCTGTGTCAAAGTAGCACTCGCGGCGCCCGCTGCCCGCGGGGCCCTGCCTAGGAGGGCTGGGCCGACGGGGTGGGGAAGGCGGAGGCGGCCTGGCAGGCAGACCTGGGCTGGCAGGTGCCTGGGGCTGTGAGCCCGGGAATGTGCCTGGAGAAACAAGGGGCTTTAGCCCAGCCAGCATGGGCTGAGCCTCCCACCCCCATGTTACAGATGAGGAAACTGAGGCCCCCAAACCGAGGCTGAACCAGACGCCACACCTCTCACCATCTGTCCTCGTTTCTCCCATTCTCACCTCCTGTCATTTTGGCACCTCACACCCTCCCAGGTGTCTGCCCCATCATCCCAGTTGCAGTTTGGGATGGGGTGGGGGGATTCCTCTGGCCTCCTGGCTACCTTCTGGGTCCTCACATCCAATGTGTCCCCAGCTGGCCTCAGAGTCTTTGTCCCCAAACCTAGGCTTGGACCTGGACACCTCCCCCCCCCCCCCCCCAGGCAGCCCACAGCCTCTCCACTTGGCCTCTCGCCTCCTGCCACCACCCTCCCCTCCCCTCTCATGGCCCCTGCCTTGGTCCAGTCTTCTCCTCTCCTGCCCAGGTCCCTGCCCTGGATGCTCCCTAGGCTCCCAGCCCCTAGTGTCACCCCCTCCAGCCCACCTGCACATGGCAGCCAGATTCTGATTATCCCCCTCTCCCACTCAAAACCGTCCCACGGTGCCACAGTGCCCTCAGGAAAGGCCAGCCCCCTGAGAGGGTAAATCAGTGTGATCTAGCACTGCATCCTTCTGCGGCCTCACTTCTCCCCACCCCTTCCCATGCTGTGTCCAGCATGCCACCCCGAACTTATTTTTGTTCCTCAAACATGGCAGGTCCTCTCTTGCCTTGCCAGGCCTTTGCGCTCGCTGTGTCCTCTGCCCAGAATGCCCTCCCTCACCCACATCACCTGGCTTATTTCTACTCTTCCTCCTGCTCTCAGTTCAGACCTCCCCTCCTATAGGAAGCTCTCACTTCCCTCTCCAGCTGGGGTAGGCTCCTCCTCTGGATTCCCATAATCCCCCAGCCTTTCCCCATCACAGCCTTGTTCCTTCTGGCCTGAGCTTCCTCCTTCCAGCCCTGATTTCTCTGGTTGTCACTCTCTGGTGATATCTCTGCCTTCTCCCACTGGACTGTGAGCTCCTTAAGGAAAGAGTGGTCTCTCCTGATCACTACCATGTCTCTGGTACCTAGAATAAGGCCTAAACACAGTGGATGCCCTGTGAACATTTGTTGAAAGAAGGAATCTGGTAGAGTCAGGGACAGGGCTGATCCCGGTCCCACCGCCCATATTAACCCACGTGTTCTGAATTTTTTATTGTTCTTTAAAACAACATTTAACTGATGGCAGCCTGCCCATGCCGGGAATGGTTAGACCACGTCATTTTTCTGTGAGCCCTGAAACCATCAGTTAAACAGACATATCAGTCTTACCAGCAGAAGTTCGTGGGGGAACACAACGTCCAGTCATAGGGTCAAACTCCTCAGGGCTGGTGGGACAGACACACAGGAAGGAGCCTTCAACATTCTCGCAGAGGGCAGCTCCACACACACCCTGTAGTGTTTCACATTCATTCACATCTGTGAGCAAGAGACAGAGGGGAAGGAGAGTCAATGGTTGTAGGTGTCTGTGATTCCAAGGCTCTAAAAGTCTGAGCTTTCAAATAGAAGGGTATTCTTCATGACCCAGACCCCATCATCCACTTATCTTCTGGTGACAGACCCTGAATTTTCCTTGGGAGCCCTCTGTCCCTCCATTTTCAACTCACGTATTTATGAGTAGGGTTAAATCTACTCTGAGGGGTGGGCACAAGTTCCAGGCTTGGCCAACCAGATTACTGCATTTCTCTGGTTCAGAGAGATAGGCGGTGACTAAACTGGGCCAATCAAAGCTAGTTCTGGGACTTTTGGTAGAACTACCAAGAAAGAGCCTCCCTCGTTAGCCCTAGGGTTGCCAAGCTGAGGATATGAGGATATGAGCCCAGAGATGCCAGGGCCTTCTTTGTCACTCTGAAAAGAGTCTGCCTGAGCAGAAATACAACAGGGGAAAGCAGAGGTGAGAGGGAGAGACAGCTAGCCTTGTTAGAATTCCTGGATCCAACTATGCCCAAAGTTCAAACATATTCCAGTACTTCACCATTTTAATTTTTTTCAAAGAAACCAAGCTTGTGTGCTTGTCAAATGTAAAGAATATATCATTAAGATTCATGCAGTTCACTGTATATAAATTGAACCTCAGATAAAAAATATCTGTAGGGGCACCTGGGTGGCTCAGTCTGTTAAGTATGTGACTTGAGGGGCACCTGGGTGGCTCAGTCAGTTAAGCGTCTGACTTCAACTTAAGTCATGATCTCACGGTCTGTGAGTTCGAACCCCGCAGCAGGCTCTGTGCTGACAGCTCAGAGCCTGGAGCCTGCCTCAGATTCTGTGTCTCTCTCTCTCTCTGCCCCTCTCCCACTCATACTCTGTCTCTCTCTCTCAAAAATAAAATTTAAAAAGAAACATTTAAAAAAATTTTTTTTAAGTATCTGACTTGAGCTTAGGTCATGATCTCACAGTTCATGGGTTCAAGCCCCACATTGGGCTCTGTGCTGACAGCTCAGAGCCTAGAACCTGCTTTGCATTCTGTGTCTCCTTCTCTCTTTGCCCCTCCCCTGCCTCTCTCTCTCTCTGTCTCTCTCTCTCAAAAATAAACATTAAAAAAAAATCTGTAAATGCCTACTGAAATCTGGTTAGTGCTATGCATACTGAAGAACTTAGGGAGACGTGCATTGATGGCTGCAATTTACCTTTAAACTTATCCCAGAAATAAGATGGATTACAGACAGATAGTTGAGGAAATAAGGATAATAAAATAATGATAATGGAATATACGTGGTGTGCAGAAATTCATTCTACAGGTTTTTCAATTTTCTGCATGTTTAGAGATTTTCCTCAGGGGCACCTGGGGGGCTCAGTTGGTTGGGTGTCTGACTTCAGCTCACGTCATGATCTCACAGTTCATGAGTTCGAGCCCCACGTCAGGCTCTGTACTGACAGCTTGGAGCCTGGAGCCTGCTTTGGATTCTGTGCCTCCCTCTTCTCTGCCCCTCCCCTACTTGTGTGTGTTCTCTCTTTTTCTCAAAAATAAACAAACATTAAAAAAAATTTGGGGGGCGCCTGGGTGGCTCAGTCGGTTGAGCGCCCGACTTCGGCTCAGGTCATGATCTCAATGGTTTGTGAGTTTGAGTCCCGCGTCAGGCTCTGTGCAGACAGCTCAGAGCCTGGAGCCTGTTTCAGATTCTGTCTCCCTCTCTCTCTCCTCCTCCCCCACTCATACTCTGTCTCTCTCTCAAAAATAAATAGCTATTTAAAAAAATTTTTTTAATGTTAAAAAAAAGAAATTTTCCTCACAAAATGTTGGGAAAAAAGAAAATATTTCTGTGTACTTAAGATTAGTGTCCATTAAAAAAAAAGATTAGTGTGCATTTTACAGACTTTATGCACATATTTTTTTAAGCCCTCCCAAAACAAGATCTGAACGAACAGGGTTTCTGTTGCTTGCAACCAGAAGAGTCCTGACTGACCAGGGAAATGCTGTATATTCCAGAGTCTAAATTCTACAACCCGAATGTGTCAGTTCATATCTGTTCACACACCAAGTGTGAACTCACATTTGTTCAGGTCTACAGAGAGGAGCAGGGCCTGACCCACCTCTTCCCCACCCTCTGCCCCCCCCAACCCCCCGAGCCCCGTACCCACGCAGTGACGCCCGTCCCTGGCCCCCTCGTATCCCTGGTCACAGAGGCACTGGAAAGAGCCTGGCAGGTTCTGGCACACGGCGTGGGCCCCGCAGAAGGACCGATTCCGGCATTCGTCCACATCTGCAACCACCAGACAGTCAGGCCATTGCTGGGCTTTCCATGCCCTCCACATCTCACCCAGTGCCTGATGGACACCCACCCTGGCATCCGCCCCCTGGCGTGGGCTGATAGCCAGGGTCACAGGCTGGTGTGCAGCGGTAGGAGCCGGGGGTGTTCTCACAGCGCTGGGCTCCGCAAATCGCTGAGCCATATTCTTGGCATTCATCCACGTCTGGAAAAGAGTAGGGTGGGGGGAGGGGAGGGGAGTCACAGGCCTGGATTCACAAGTTCCTGATGCCGCTTCCGGTTCCCATGATTGAGAAGTCCCTATAAATCCGGTGTTCTAGGAATCTGAGCTTCTGAAGTGTTGAGACTCTTTTAAGGTCTCATCGCCATTTCTCACGGTAGTCCAAACATGGGCCCACCTCAGGGCCTTTGCACTTGCTGTTTCCTCTGTCAGGAACACTCTTCCCTCAGCTATCTGCATGGCTCCCTCTTTAACTTCACTCAAGTGTCTAGGTCAAGCTCTCCTAGTACCCCTTCCCCCACTGCCCTATCATCTGTGTCCATTTATCATGTTTTATTTTCCTTTTTTTTTTTTTTTTTAAAGTAGGCTTCATACCCAGCGTGGAGCCCAACATGGGGCTTGAACTCACGACCCTGAGATCAAGACCTGAGCTGAGATCAAGAGTTAGTTGCTTAGGGGTGCCTGGGTGGCTCAGTCGGTTAAGTGTCCGACTTTGGCTCAGGTCATGATCTCACAGTTTGTGGGTTCGAGCCCCACATCAGGCTCTGTGCTGACAGCTCGGAGCCTGGAGCCTGCTTCAAATTCTGTGTCTCCCTCTCTCTCTGCCCCTTCCCCGCTCATGCTCTGTCTCTCTCTCTCAAAATGAATAAATGTAAAAAATAAAATAGCTGCTTAACCAGCTGAGCCACCCAGACACCTATTTCCCTTCTTAAAGTTGACATTATATTAATATGTCAAAAATATCCATGTATTTTTTAACATGCCAACTGTCACCTCCCTAGACTATAACCTCCATAATGTAGGGACTTGTGTCTGTCTTGTTCCCCCCTGTAACCCCAGGGTATAGAACTGTGCCTGACACACAGTGTGTGCCCCCAAACTGTTTGCTGAATGAAGCTTGAATTTATTTACATACTGTCTGTCTCTCCCTCCCCCCACTCCTACTCCCCCACCGTCAGCTCCGTGAGGGCATCGATTTTGTTTGGCTCATTGCCACTGTCTGGCACACAGTAGGTGCTTAATGAATTCCTGCAGAATGAGCGAACGAAGTCCCCTGAAACTAGGCTTCCGCGGATCAGAGGTCTGGCAGCCAGAGAGCCAAAGATAGCCCACAGTCATTTCATCTGCTCCCCAAAATGTTGACCCACACACTATGCAAAAACAAATCTTTCCATTAGCCCCAACCTCCTGTCTCATCAGTACCCCACTGGAGCCTGGTGGGGAAACAGGGCAGAGGGGTTGGGAAGGGAGGGAGGAGGGTGTGGGGGAAGGCATAAGGAATGAGAAGGGCAGGCAAGGGCTGGGACTGGAACGGTGGGCCTACACGTTTGGGGCGGGGCAGGGGCGCTGGAGAAGTCTGAAGAATGGGGGAAAGCACAGAATCCGGAGAGACTTGGAATAGAACTTGGGAGGCGGTGTTTAAACGGGCAAGGCCCAGCACAGTGGAACCTGGGGAATTTTGAACTGGGAAAGGATGGGCCCAGGACAGCCCGGGTTGGGCCCCTCTCGGTGACCGGGAGGGCAGCTGGAAGTAGAGGGAGTGGTGGAAGGTGAAAGAAGGCAGGCTTCAAGGGACCCAGACAGAAAGAAACCCACTGGAAGCTGTGGAGGCGCTAACAGTTCTTCCTGGAGGAGATGTCTTGCTGGGGTCTAGCCTAAAATGTGCACTGAGCTAGAGGAGCAGAGAGGGCTGCTTCTGGAAGTGAGGCTTGGCCTGGTATCTGGTAGGAGTGTCTCCCCTCCCCTCCACCCCCATTTCCCACCTCACCTCCAGGGGAAAATGCAAGGGCACCCCGGTGGCTTATTTCCACCACAGAGATGGGGGACACAGTTAAGTGCATTGGTTGACGGCTCCTTCCCTCCCCTCAAGTCCGGAAGGCAGGGTGCGCCTCCTCCGTCCCCAAGGGAGCTCATTCCAGCAACTAGTTCTAGAGACAGGAGCGGGGAAGGAGAGTAGTCTCACCGTCACAGGTGCCCTCAGGTCCCGCGTGGTAGCCAGGGTCGCAGTCTCGGACACAGCGGTAGGAGCCAGGGGAATTCTCACAACGCTGGGACCCGCACAGGGCCGGGCCCCGCTCTCGACATTCGTCTATGTCTGAGAAAGGAGGCAGAGCAGTCAGATGCGGGAAACAGGGGAGGCTGGGAGGCAAATAAGAACAGGTGGGGGAGTTAAGGAAGGGAGAGGAGAGTCAGAAGCGGGGAAGGGAGGAAGCAGTGGAGGGGAGGCAAATGGCAGAGCAGGAGAGGCAGAGGGGCAGGGATCAGGCCGGGCAGGCGCCTCTCACCCAGGCAGGAGGCGAGGTCTGGGCCGGCGCGATGACCGGGAGGACACACGCACTCGAAGGAGCCGTCGGTGTTGGTACAGATGCCGCTCTGGCAGAGGTCCTCCTCGCTGCACTCGTCCACGTCTGCAGGACAGTGTCCGAAACCGCGGACCACCTCCTCGGCTTACCATTCTCGGGCAAGCCCCTCCACCGCCCTTGCCCCGCCTCTCTGGCTGAGGTCTCCCCTTCTTCCCACCCCCCTCCGCCCCCAGCCTGCCTTAGGCTCCTCCTTTCCCTGAAAGCCCCACCCCTCCGACGCGTTCAGGCCCCGTCCTTTCCAATCACGGAGCAGTTTATCCCGACTCCGCCTTTCCCCCTCCAAACCCCTCCCCTCCCTGGCCGACGCCAAGAGGCTCCACAAGCCCCGCTTTGACGCTTTGAGACCTCAGTCCAAAACGTCAGGCGCCGCCTCCGCCCTCTCCCCGTCCCGGTTTTCTGGGTGAAAGCCCACCCTTTCCCGGTCCAGGCCCAGCCTGGGTACGGACCGAGGCAAGAGGCTCCGCGGGGTCCGGGCCGGTAGCCGGGGGCACAAGTGCAGGCAAAGGAGCCGTCGGTGTTGAGGCACTCGCCGTGGGGAAAACAAAAGTCTCCCTCTAAGCACTCGTTCACATCTAGGGTAGGGGAGAAATAGGGCTGCGGGGTCCTGGCTCAAGAAGCATCAACTCCGCCCCTAGCCACACCCCAGAGGGCGGGTTTCTAAGCCCCACCCACATCCTTTTAGTCCAGCTTCTACCTCCCCATCAGGCTTTGTCCAGGAGCCCGGACCCCACCCCCAGGTTCTCCGGTCCTCTCGCCGCCCTCTCCCCACCCTGCCCACCTGCGCAGGGCCCAGGCCGACCCGACGGCGCCCGGTAGCCCGGCGCGCAGCTGCAGCGGAAGGAGCCATCGGTGTTAGTGCAGTGGCCATGGGGGCCGCAGGAGGCACCCGAACTGCACTCGTCCACATCTGTGGGAACAGGGGTTTCAGAAAGGGTCTGGTTTGGGGCGCCTGGGTGGTTCAGTCGGTTAAGCATCCGACTTCAGTTCAGGTCATGATCTCACAGTCCGTGAGTTCAAGCCCCTCGTAGGGCTCTGTGCTGACAGCTCAGAGCCTGGAGCCTGCTTCAGATTCTGTGTCTCCCTCTCTCTCTCTCTGCCCCTCCCCTGCTCATGCTCTGTCTCTCACTGTCTCAAAAAAAAGGGGGGGGAGGGGTCTGGTTTAGGGACGCTGGATGGATCCTCTTGTGGCAGAGGGCTCTAGAGAAGTTGGTGGGTAGTGTCTTGAGTTGGATATGAGCTGAAAGATCCATAGCAGGAGCAGGTTGGAGAGACCAAGATTCCCTGATTCTGGCGACCATAATTGGGGGTCTTGTAGGTCGGGTTTTCTGGCAACTCCCTGTGCCAGGATCCTGGAGTCAGTGAAGGGACTCTGGACGAGGACTGGGGTCAGAAATTAATTAGGGTAAGAGGTCAGGTATTATAAACCAAGATGATGGGATGGCATTCTGTTAAATCAGGGGTTACAGTCAGTGACTGGAATCTGAGACCAATTCAGGTCAGGGGTAACAGAGTCCAGAATTCTGCCTCTAGTCAGGGGTCAGGGTCAGGGATCATGAACCCAATACGCCAGGGAAGGTATTCTGAGAATGGGCAGGGTCAATGAAAGAGACAAGATCAAAGGTCACAGAGAGTCAAGGGTTATGGTCAGGAGTTATGGTTAGGTCAAATGTCATGGTCAAGTTTAGGAGTCACAGGTCACATTCAGGGTCAAGGGACAGTCAGGATCAGAAGGGTTACAATTGCTATCAGGGTTGTAGGGAGAGTTTATCAGTAGGGGTTATGGTTAGGTTCAAATGTCACAGACAGGTTGAGGGTTCAGGGGCCACAGAATCAGAAGTCACATTCAGAGTCAAGGGTGGTGGTCCAGGCCAGGACTTGCAATATGGGTCAGAGGCCCATAATCTAGGTCAAGAGTCACAATCAGACTCTGAGGGTCAGGGTCCAGAGGATTGAGGTCCAGGTCAGGAGATAATGGGCCAGGTCAGGGGTCACGGTGCAGGTCTAAGGTCATAGCCAGGGCTTGGTCTCACCAGTGCATCGGCCATGGTGTAGGTGGTGGCCAGCAGGACAGGCTCTGCACTGGAAGGAGCCAGGTGAGTTCACACACTCCTGTCCAGGACATGCCAGATGATTCTCACACTCATCCACATCTGGGGGGCAGGGGAGAAGGTGGCCTTGAAGGAGCAGCCCAAAGCCCCCCTCCCCCATCCACATGCCTCCCTCCCTCCCCGGCCTCACCCTCGCACTCAGAGCCGGCAGCGTTGGGTTGGAAGCCGGTGGGACAGACACACTGGAAGCCACCTTCTGTGTTCTCACACCGGCCATAGGCACAGGGCGGGGGGCTACGGGCACACTCGTCCACATCTGGGGCAGAGGGGACCAGTGGGGCTGAGAAAGGGGCCTGGACCCAAACATCTCCATTGCCATCACCACCTACCCCAACACTGCAGTCTGGAGGCAGTCTCTTGGACTTTGCCCAGGCTCATCCCATCTCCCAGGAGGACAGATTCCTTCCCTGTTTCCCCATTAATGGTCTCTCCAGCTGCCAGGGTGAAGCTAGGGCACCACTTCCTGCATGTTGCCCTCCCCATGTCAGTTGTCCCCTCCCTAGGGTTCCCACAAGCACAAAAGTATCATTCCAAAAGGGAGGCGGAAGGGGGAGCACCCTCATATTTGCAGAAAGGGGAGAAGACTTGAATCAGACCCTCCCCACCCTCTCAGTACTCCTCTGCCCCTGTCCTCCATCACCAAGCCCCATTACTCTGCCTCTCTGACCCCAACCATGTCTCTTTCCAGTCCCCACAGCAAATGGGGGTGGAGTGGGCTTGCATTCGGCACCCTCACCTTGGCACGGGGCCCCCGGTCCTTGGGAGCGGAAGCCAGCAGGGCAGGCACAGTGGAAGGAGCCAGCTGTGTTGTCACAGCGGCCTGGCCCGCAGGGCGGTGGCTCTTGGGCACACTCATCCACATCTTCTTCACACGCCGAGCCCCGGAAGCCAGCCGGGCAAACACAGCGGAAAGAGCCAGACAGGTTCTCACAGACCCCTCTGCCACAAAGGCCTGGGCTCTGCGTGCACTCGTCCACATCTGCCCGGGGCAAGGGGCCCAGAGTCACACCTTTATGTCCCCCACCCCGTGCTCCCCTCTGCCTCCCTGACCTCCATCAGTCTGCCTCCTTGTCTGTCTCGTTCTGCCCCCCATTCCCCATTATTCAAATTCTCCACCCTACATCCCTCTACCTGATCAATCCCCAAGCTTCCTGTCCGCCTCCTAGAACTCTAGTCAGCATCAGTCGGCTTCTTTCTGTCCTGTTCTCCATAACTCTACACCCTTCCCCCAGAACTGACATCTCTCTCCATCCTCCAGCCTCTCCATCCTCAATGACTCAGCTTTTCTGTTTTCGATCACTTGGCCTCTCCGTCCCCGTGTCACTGTGTCTCTACAGCCATCAGGCTACGTGTCTGGTTCTCAGAACTTGCCCCCTTCCCCCGCCCCGTCTCGCAGCAATCAGCCTCCCCCTGCCTCTTGCTCAGTTTCTCCATCCCTCATCACTGCCACTCTCCCCTTCCCCGCACAACCCCTTCCCCTCTGTCCCTGTCAGTTCCTCACCCTGGCAGCCGGCTCCGTGGGGAGCAGCCTGGTACCCAGCGGGGCACACGCACAAGAAGCTGCCTGGAGTGTTCTCGCAGCGCCCGCGGTCACACGGCGGCGGCACGCGGTGGCACTCGTCCACGTCTGTAGTCACAAACCCCGAGGTTCAGACTGGGGAAGACACTCCCCCTCACGGCCCCCACGCCCGCCCTCCGAGGGCTCTGGGAGGATGGAAGGAGGGGAGGGGAGGGGCGGAGCCAGACTTGGGCCTGGGCCCAACTGGGGAGCGAGCCAGAGACAGTAAGGAGAGCAAGGAATGGGTAGGATTGAGGCGTAGGCGGACGGGGGGGGGGGGGGGGGGCGGGGCAGGTGAGAAGGAAGGGCAAGATGAGGACTGGGGAGCCGGGCAGGGCAGAGGCGGAGAGGGGAACCGTGAGGGGGGGGGCAATTTGGGAAAGGCAGGATCTAGGCAGGGCAATGGAGGGAAGGGCGGCTATGGGGACCGAACCAAGGGAGGGCAGAAGCGAGGCAAGGGGCGTTTAGAGTACCGGGCCTAGTGCGGCAGGTTAGGAATCAGGAGTCAGGTGCTAGGTTGCCGCGGTTGTAGAACAGGGGCGGGGCCTGAGGGAGGGCGGGAGCTAGTTGGGAATATGGTGGGGGCGGGGCCAAGGGAGGAGCGCAGCGGGACAGGGTTGGGGAGAGAAGTCTGCTGGTTGTACAGCAGGGACCCGCCCCGTCGGGAAAAGCCGGCTGGGCGGGGAAGAAGCAGTGGTGGGGCCGAAGGGAGAGCTGGAGCGGGTCTGGGGGCGGGACCGGGAGCGTGGGGAAGCGTGGGAGGGCGGGAACTGCCGGAGGGAGACCCGGGCAGGGGTGGAGCCTGGAGCTGGGCAGGGCGGATTTCTCACCCAAGCACTCCGTAGCCCGCGGGCCGGCTCGGAAGCCCGGGCCGCACACGCAATGGAAGCTGCCTGGCGTGTTTTCACAGCGCCCGGGGGCACAGGGCGGGGGCACGCGGCGGCATTCGTCCACGTCTGAGGGCCAGGAAGGGGCTGGTCAGGAGGAGGTTGGCAGAGATTCCCCGCCCCGCCTCCGTCCACCCTCTCTGTCGGGCTCACCGACGCAGTGTGTGCCCTGCGGGCTGAGCCGGAAACCCGAATCGCACGCGCAGGTGTAGCCACTGGGCCGGGGGATGCAGCGTCCTGGGCCGCAGACCTGGGGATTGCGCTGACACACGCCCGCAGAGGGACCTGGGGAGTCCAGTCAGCCAGGGTTCCCCCATCTCTGAATCCTCTGTCCCTTTCACCCCCGTACAATTCCTTCAGACGCTCTGCCTAAGACACCCTCATGTCTGTCCCTCCCCACCCCTCTTCCACCTCTGATCCTCCGCTCCTTTATTATGGGACTTCTCATCAGATCCTCTGCCTGAATTCCCCTTATTGCCACCCCCAAAGTCTCCATTTCTGAATATTTGCTTTCCGGTCCTCTGACCGAGATACGTTCTTAGTGCCTTCTGTGTGAAAAACAATTGTCCAACATTAACTTAGCACTTACTATGTGGCAGACTCTTCAGGGATAGTTCAGTGAATCCTCACAATGATCCTCATTTTACAGATAAGGACACTGAGGCTCAGAGACGTTAAATGACTTGTGCAATCAAGTGAGAACTTGAACCCAGGCCTGTCTGACACCAGCTCCTAATGTTACCCAACACTCAGCTCTCCAAATCTTTCTCTCTTCCCACACATTCCTTAAGTCCTCTGGCTGTAACATCCCTAACCTGGAATCTTCACCTTGGAGCTCCCGGCTAGAACCCCCACCTGTGATACCCCCACTGATGCCCTCGATCCCCTCTACTGCACCTGATTCGGGGATCTCAGGACCAGACCAGGCAGGAATGCTGGGCAGGGGAAGCTCAGGGCCCGGCCTTGGCTCAAGTCGGGGTTCTGGACGGTGTGTGGGCAGAAAGCCTGGTTTAAAAAAAAACAAACAAAAAACAAAGGAATATCAATGAATGGAGAGCTGGATTTGGGTGTCCCCCTCCTTATGAGGCTAGGGCAGCCCCCCAGAGATGACACCTCTTCCTCCAGAAGCCAGCTCACCTGTGGGTGGCCGAGAGGTGGAGGGTGGAGCCCGGTGGCTGAGGGACACTCGGGGTGGCTCCTGGCCCAGGGGTCTGGTGTTGTAGCGGAGGTCAGAGGCCGAGTAGTGGTAGCCAGGGCCAGCTGGACAGATCTCCCGAAAACCCTCTAGGAACAAGAAAGGGAGGGAGAGGGGCAGAGAGAGGGCATGAAAGCAGGAAGGAATGAGACAGAAGAGGAATCTAGAATCTGACCTTGACTGGGGGCAAGGCTTGGCCTGGGTGTGTGTCAGGGGTTTGGGTTGGATGTTGGTTTGGGGTGGTACACTGGCCAAAGAATGGGACGTCCCTGAGGGTATGAGTGGGACCAAGGATGTTTTTTCCTATTTGGGAGAGGGACAGGGACGGGGGTTGAAGGTGGGATCTGCTTTGGTTTGTTGAAGGGTCTGGTTTTTAGGTAGAAGCTACACTGCCAGGGGACTGTCTCTGGGAAGGGCATATCTGGGGTGGGGACGGAGCTTAGACTGAAGGCAGGATCTCTGGAACTCCAGACTTGGCCAAAGCTTGGGGACAGGGTTGGGCAGGCAGCATACCTCAAGGGCTAGGGGTAGTCAAGGCTGGGGTTGATGCGAAGGGGTTTGTCTCAGGGGTGGGTGGGGGTGGCCAAAGGTGAGGTGGAACCCTGGTGGAGTCTACTCTGGGGATCTGAGGGCCTGGGGCACCTAGGGTGGGCACCGCGTTTAGTCAAGTCTAGAAATAGGCCGGGCAGGAGGCTGCTCACCTGAGCCAAACGGTGGGCAGAGCTGGCAGCCTCGACCCCAGGCTTTGCCCACGCGGCTGCAGCAGCAGATCTGCTTGGTGATATTGCGCAGAATGGGCAGGGAGCAGCCACCGTCGCGGAGGACGCGGAAGCAGGGCCCTTTGGCCTCTGAGATCACGTGCTGGGCTGGGGGTGGGGGAGGAAATTCTTCAGGGCGGGCTTTCGACTATAGGGAACGGTGGGGGCGAAGGGATCTGGGAGACAGGAGGATGGTCCCCGGGAGGGGTTGGTGGGTGTAAAGCCCATTCAGAAGAAGTCTGTAAAGGCCATTCAGGAGAGGTGAGGGGTCTGGAGGTGTGAGAAAGGTTTAGGGCCTGAGGGGGCAATGGGAGAATCTGAGAAGGATCTCAAGGTCTGCAGAAGGTCTGGTGGTCGAGGGAGAGGAAGGGATTTGGGGGCCTGAGAAAAGCTAAAGGAAGTCTGAAGATCGGAAGGGATATGGATCTAAAAGTTTGAGGGGTTCTTAGAGGGGCTGAAGAAGGTCCAAGGAGTCTGAGAGTATGTAAGAATCCGAGACGTTCTGGGGGGGGGGGGGTGTCTAATAAGAGTGGGGGGACCCGGGAGTCTGGGGGGATCGTGGGAGTCTAAGGGAATTAAAGACCCCGGGGGTGCTCTGGTATGGGGTCTGAGGGCCTGGCGGACAGGCGGGCAATCCAGCCTCAACCCTCTCCCGTGGCTCACAGATGCAGCTGCTGCGGGACGA
Source organism: Lynx canadensis (assembly GCF_007474595.2). Taxonomy (NCBI): domain Eukaryota; kingdom Metazoa; phylum Chordata; class Mammalia; order Carnivora; family Felidae; genus Lynx; species Lynx canadensis. Next base: position 47,778,129 of record NC_044317.1, on the reverse strand, counting down.
GTCGTGCAGGAAGCCGTCCGGACACACGCACGTGTACCCACCGTGCGTGTTTGCACACTCCCCGTGCTGGCAGCGCCCGCCGGTCGCGCACTCATCCACATCTAGGAGGAATGCCGTGGGCTCAGGGGCATCAGGGATGGGAGCTCCCTGCCAGCCCGGCTCGTAGAGCCAAGCCCTTCCCACTCCTGCCCCCGCTCACCTTGGCAGGACCCATTAACCCTTTCAAAGCCGGTTGGACACGGTCCATCTGGGGTGCCCACTCGGTCGGAAATGCCTGTGGAGAGAAGAGAGGGGTAGGCCAGGGGCGGGCGGAGCCAAAATAGATGGGCGGGGACAAAAGAGGGATGGGAGAGATTAAAAGATGAGTGTGGCTTGAGTGCAAGGTGAGCCTGAGATAAGCCGTCTGGCAGAAGGCAACGTGGGAGGTTCCAGAAATTTATGAGTGGGGCCATGGTATAAATGTGGGGTGAGAACAGAGTAAACAAAGTCAGAAAGTGGAGTGGGCGGTACCAGAGCGGTATGGATAGATCTAGACTGGAAATGATCCCCACAACAGGGTACGTGTGGTTAGAATTTGTGAACAGGGTTTGTCTATGGGCAGGGTACCAGGAGCCACGGGGTTATCACCTCTCCCCAGCTCCAAGCACCTCGGGGACGTCCTGGGACTTACCCAGGTGCTCCGAGCATGCCTGACAGTCGTGAACGCCCCAGGCCAAGCCGGCCCCTCTGCAGCACACCTCCTGCGTCCGGAGCCCGGGCAGCGGGGACGCACACTGTGGGAAAAGTGTTGGGTGAGCGCGCCCCCGCGTGGTGGCACGCTCCGGGCCCCTCCCCACCCGCCTCTGCTCACTTCGCCTCCGCGCAGCTCTCGAAAGCAGTAACCGAAGCCCGAGGCATCCGAATAGCTGTCCTCGCGCGGCGCACTCTGTGCCAGCACCGTGTAGGGCGCCGCCGCCTCCGCCCGCGCCGCCGCCTCCGCCCGTGCCACTGCCTCGGCGTCCGCCTCCTCCCAAGAGCCGGACACACGCTCCACCTGGTGCACCACCACGGACGCCTCCTGCGGGTGCTCCACGTGGACGCTCACCATGGACGCCACGCCTGGAGGGAGGCACGGCGGGGCAAAGGGGTGTCTACACCCCAGTTCTTACGGACTGGGACTAGGAATGGGCGGAAGGGCGCACTGGAGACGGGTGCTTAGGGGAAGGCAGGAAAGATGGGGGTCAGAGAAACGGCGAGGTAGTGGACAGAGGGATCAGAGGGGACCCTGGCCGCGCCCTCCTCACCGTGCTCGTCGTCGCGGTGGTTGGCCAGTGGCATGGTGTACACCGAGCGGGTGAGACCTGGCATGGCTGGGGCCGGTGGCCGGGCGCCTGAGGAATGCAGCTGGCAGAATTTGCCAGCGAAGTCCGGGGGACAGAGGCAGCGGTCAGGCTTCACGCACACACCGCCGTTGTGACAGATCAAGGGACACAGGACTGGGGGGGGGGAGGGGGAGGAGAGAGGCTAACTCAGTCCCTAACGTTGTCACCTAGTGGTTGTAAGCCGCTCCGCCTTGAGCTGTCCTGTGTCACCCCCACCCACCCAGACCACCTGCATTGGCTGGGTCCGGTCTTACAGCCCTCTGGTATAGCTCCTCCCACTGGGTCAGTTCACCACGCCCTCCCGCTCTTCACTTTCAGGTCACTCCGCCCTTCCTCTCGAGTCCCACTTTGAGGTCGAGTCCACCGTGTTCCAGCCCCACCCAGGCAGCGCTGTCCCCGCCCATTGGCTCAGCCGCGACCACTCAAGTTTTTTCCTTAGCACTTAGCCCCGCCCATCTTTTCACCAGGCTGGATTTTTTGCTGTTCTAGCTACGCAGACCCGGCGCTGGTCTCTTCCATTGCCTAAATCAACGTTTTGGCCACCCCCTAACACCACTCCCCTTTCCCAACTTTGTCTCTTTAGCATTCTAGGCACGCGCACATTCCGTCTGGCCAGGTCCACGACACTCAATCTCCGCCCACTGGCTCTGCCTCGCCTTCTAAGAGCCTTGCCCACATTACCTTCTACCCCCGAGATTCTAAAGCTCGCCTATCTAGGTGTTTAACCTGCTGCCTTTAGCCCCGCCCACCTTCCTTTCCTCACGCGGATTTCCCCGGGCTCTCGGGCTCACGCTCCTCCCGCCCCACCTCCTCGGCTATCTGGGCGTCCTAGCCCCACCCACCGCGCTTTGTCTCCGCCCACCTCCCCTCCGGCTCCCGCTCCAGAGTTCTAGCTCTGCCTTCCCGCCTCCTGTCGCCCGGGGGCGGGGCCGCGACGGGAACGCGCCTCCTCTCCCCTCTGCGCGCCCTCGCTGGGCCCCAGGCCACCTCTGGGCGGGGCTCTGCCAGCTGTGCGGCGGGGTAAACAAAGAGAGGGGTGCGGCGGGGGTAGGGCGGCGGCTCCGCATTCCGGACCCTTGGGGAGCCCCGAGCCCGCTGAGCCAAAGAAGGCCGGACGTATCCTGCGAGGGCACCCCCTCCCTTTCTCCCCCGGGGCTGCAGAGAACAGCTGGAGACAGCTGTGCGGAGGGGAGGAAGGGGGCAGGCGGCTGGGGCCGTCCAGGAAGGCGTGTGTGGGATTCTGAGCCACACACTGGAGACAGGGAAAGCGTAGAGGGAGCCCCTTCAATTTAGAAGGGTAAAGAGACTGGACTCCTGGAAGGAGATCAGATAGAGTGCAGTACTCTGGGATTCAAAGATGGCTTAAGGTTTCTAGAATGGAAAGAGAGCCTAGCTCAGAAGAAACCGAAGCTCCCTTTCAACAGAAGAAGTCCGTTAAATCCTTTGGGGAAGTTGCCCAGAAAACAGGACTCTAGTGCCTTCTAGGGGACAGCTAGTTTGAGGGTGCTGAGAAAAGGATTTACATGGAGAAATGGGATTCCCTGGGAGTCCCCAGCACACAAGAGCCTCAATTGTCTGAGAAGATTCTGAGATACTGTGGATCTCACATCCCCTCTCAACTAAGGGATTAGGTGCCCAAGTCTTTGGATGAATGGCTGCCTAGGGGGGCAGTCACAGTGTCTGTGGAGAGTCTTCTTGTGAGAATCAGCTGAGCAAGACCCTCTGGGGTTCTCTGAAGATAGATGGATGAGAAGTTCCTGGGGAGGGCGGTCAGCTGGAAAAGCGAGGCTTGGAAAGACAGGAATCGGGAATCCGATGGCACTTAGTTGGAAATATAAGAGAATGGAAGTCTTTTGTGGAAAGAGAATTCAACCGGGGAGTGGAGTTATCACTACATAGGGTCTGTAGTCTAGGGTTTCTGTGGGAAGCAGGGAGGAATAGCTGAGGGACAATACTACAGAGTTGTCTGGTGAGGGGCACAGTTTGGGGGATTACATCAGAAGAATGGGAGGGAACTTACTGGAGGGGCTGGTCTCTGGAGTCTGTTGATAGGGGTGGGGAGGAGGCTTAGGGTCTGAAGGCTGAGACTCTGGGCTCCCCTAGTTAGGAGAGTCAGGCCAGGCAGGACTCCAGAGTGTCCTAATAAGGGTCCTTAATTGAGTAGCCGGAGAGGCTTCACTAGGAATCAAGATTCCAAAATAGCAAGGGTCTCTGCTGGCAGGCATGGTAATCCAGCTAGGTCTCAGGGCATTTCCCAGCCTCCTCGGGCATTTCTCCGCCTTCTCTTGGTCTGAATGCTGGCCCCCCACCCAGCTCCCTTGGGGCGCTCCCACACCCAGGACGTGTTGCTACATGGGCACGGCCAACTCCATGCCCCACGCCTCTGGAGGAATAAGGAGCTGAGGACACTGGGGTCCTGCCGAGGTCAGCCCCCCTTCACATGCCCCTCTTGTGCCTCCAGGGGCTTGGCACCCGCCTGGGCACGGCGCCTGGCACGGGCGCGTTGGGGCTGGGCCGGGAGGGAGTGTAGGCAGGAGGGAGGAAGGGGAGGAGGGAGGGAGTGGCAGCGGGCGGGGGCTCAGGCGGGAGATGAGCTCACGCCGGCCAGGGCTGGATTGGCTAGGGGCCAGGCTGGGCGAGTTCTCAGAGCCAGGGGCCCCCACTCCCCACTCCAGAGGGCCTCTGGGGTTGGGGGCAGGTAGGCCTCGACCCAGAGAGCCAGCCCATCCCTGCACCCTGGGGCCAACAGGTGACCCGCCCTCCCCACCTCACCTGAACCCGGCGGGGGGCTCCCTATCTGTAGGGGTGCCTGGTGCGCGCCCTCCTGTCCCCTCTGCCCCCAGGGGGCGCCCCTTCCCCTAGGCCTCCTATCTGGGTTTCTCTCCCACGTGCGACCCTTGCAACTCAGAGTCCCGCAGAGACCCTCCTTCTAGGGACCCTGTCCCCCTCAGCTCTGCCGATCAACTTTCCTCACCCCAACCCCCCTCCTCACAGGCATTCGCATCCTTTCCTAACCCCTCCCAACCAAAGATAAAGAAACTGGGACACCCCTCGGGGCCCTGAAACTCTCCCTTAGTCTCCAAGGACTCCTTACAATCTCAGCATTGGGGCCCCCTTCCCCAAAGCTCCCAGGCTCCTCAATTCTGGTATCCCCCACTTTGACTCAAAGGCATGAAAGCCTGCCCCAGTCCCCTCACGTGGGACGCCACAGGTCCCTGCGAACCCTCATTGCTTTGCAAAATCGGGACCCTCAGGACTCAACCCCAAAAGCCAGGAATTTAAGTCTCCCTTCCTTAATACCCCAGGGATTCCCCAACACTACCGTACACAGAATCTGGGCTCCCTCTCCTGGGGGAACTGTCTCTCCCGTCCCCGGGGATCCTCCTCCCCCTGGGAACCCCTCCCTCGGGACCACCACCCCGCACTCACAGGCGCGGAAGCCGGGTCCCCCCGGGGCCGCCCCGCCGGGCGCGCCGCTGTCCACGCTGGTGGTGTTGCGGGGGCGCGCAGGTCGGGGGTACAGCGGGAGCCGGTGGGCCCATGGACGCAGCGCAGGCCGCACACGGCGGGGGTGAAGCGCACGCGGAGGCGCTCTCGGGGCCGGCCCGGCACGGGCTGCGGCCAGAGCAGCGCCAGCAGCACCAATAGCGACACCCGCGCGCCGCCCGCCATGGCTGCAGCGCCGCGCTCCGCCGCGCCGCCGCCCCAGCCCGCCCGAGGGGCCCGGCCGCGCCCGCCCGCCTGCGGGGGAGGGCGGCCGCGCCCCCGCTCAGGCCCCCCCCTCCCCACCACTCCCTCCCCGGCGGCCGCGCGGGGCGCGTGGGGCTGGGCGCGTAGCCAGAGGCGCGCAGGCTGGGCGCTAGACTCGCAGGGGGGAGGGGGCGCCCCGTCTGCCCCCGCCTCGCACCAACAAGTGATGGGCCCGCGGGGGAGCGGCGGGGAAGGGAACAGGTGGAGGCGGGCCCGGTTTCCCCCTAGACAGGGCCGAATCCATAAAGAGGAAAGAGGAGTGGGGGCCACATTTGGGGAGGCCGGTACAGGCTGATTCTCCGCCCTAGACCCAGAGAGAGAGGCTTCATCTGGATAGGGGGCTGTCATGGCACATCTGGGCAGCCAGGTGGCACATCTGGGGGAGAGGAGAAGGGTCGGTGCACCTGGGCACATGAAAGAATTGAGGGTCTGGATGGTGGGCAGGACGCTGGGGGGCACGTTTGGGGATGCAGCCACATCTGGCCAGCACCCCACACCTGGTAGGAGAAGTCAGAATGGATAAGAAAGAGCAAACGGTGGATTGAGGCTGTGGGCGGGGGTCCTCACATCTGGCTGGATGCCCACATCTGGAAGACTTTAGGGAGAAGGGGACACATCTGGGCTGAAGGCCACAACAGGAGGGGGACTTTAGAGGGTGGTTGTGCTAGCCCAGGGGCCGAGAGCTGGAGTGGGAGGAGGGCAGGGGGAGGGTCGTGGAAGTAGGGGGAGGCCTTTGGCTCCCAGCCGCCCCGCAATTTTGGGCATTCGGTGACCGGGCAGGCGCCAACCCGCACAATCGCTTTTGTTGTCTGGGCTAGTTGGGCTGCGCTCTCTGCTGGGACAGCGCCCCCCTCTTCGGCCGCAGGAGCCGGACGCCTGGCTTCCCGGCCCCACCCCCGCGGGTCAGCGCCTCTGGCCGGCGTCTGGTCCTGTCCCGGGCTCACCTCGCACGGCGGACGCCAGGGTCCCTAGAGGTCCGTGTCCTGGGGGGCTGAGACTACAACGGGGGGGCAGCTAGGCGGCGGCTGGACCGTGGGAACCAGACGGCTTTATCTGGCCCGGAACCCACCCCCCTGCCCCCCGGCAGAGGAAGGGCGGATGTTCTTACCCCGGGTCTGGCCGGCAGGGGCGCGCTGTGGGGGCCTCCTTCTCAGCAGTGCCCGGCCCCCTGGCCCACGGGGCCGCCTTCGTCTCAACAGAGCTCGGGCCTCCTGAAGCCTGGATAGAAGAAGGGCAGAGGCGCTGTCAACACGGTTAGACTGACACCCCCTTTCCCCACGACCCAACCCTAGCTGGAACGGGCCTTTCGAGCCGCGAGATCTCCCAGTAACAGCTCTGCCCCCCCCCCACCCCTATCCCTTTCCGGGGACCAGACCTTGTACGTTCTTCACAGGCTTGGGGAGAAACAGAGATGAGGAAGGGAGAGAAAGAGAGCAAAGAAGACAGAGACAGAGGCAGAAAGAGAGAGTCGCAGAGAGACAGAGAGGGCAAGGAACAGGTAATGAGAGAAACAGAAAGAGACAGAGATGGAAAGAGCAAATACAGAGAGAGGGACGTGGGGACAGGGGCAGAGAGATGGAGACTGAAAACCAGAGACTTCGATAGGCACGAAAAGGAGAAATAGAAGCAGAGATCCAAGTCGCCAGGGAGAGGCAGAGAGAGACCAAAGGAAAAGAGATGCAGGGAGCAGAAAGAAACGTGTGCCGGGAATGGTGGCTGGTGGCGGGGAAGCCGGGAGCTCCTGAGCAATCTGGTAGGGGAGGGATTGCACACTCACGTCAGTGGCTGCCAGTTGAGGGACACCTGTTCTCTTCCTCGCCGCTGGGGCTGGGCTCGGCAGCACCTGGGGCACTGGGGTCAGGCACTGCTGAGGGCCTGCACACTTTTCAGGCGGGCAGCTCTGGACCCTGCAGGAGGCTTTGGAGACAGCCAGGGACTTAGTGGAGAAGGAAGGGACCAAGTCTTTCCACCAAGTGCATCCAGCATTCGGCTGGGATGAGAGGTGGGGAAGGGAGCGGCTGACACCTCTGCTCTTACCCCCTTTCACTCCCTGCCTATACCCCACCTAGAAGAACCCACCTCTGACGCAGCGACTTCTCTTGGGCGACTGGCCTGGGCAGCACCGACAAGGCAGCCACGCTGTAAACAGGGGTGGAAGTCACTCAGACCCCTAACCCTCTCAAACTGCCCAAAGAGGGCAACGGTGGGTAGGGGAGGGAAAGTCAAGAGAAGGCTTGAGAGCAACTCGAAATCGATGTTTAATTAATTTGTGGCACTGCGCGGATGCCTGCTTCCCATCTGCACAGTGGGAGGCAAAATGGCTTAGATTCTCCGCGCATGAAAGTCGCAGCAACCCTACTTTAATTTGTTTTCTCAAGTGTTTAGTGGTAAAGTCTTATTGGTAAGGACATTTTAAAGCCTTATTTTTTTAATTTTTTTTTAAATGACGCAAAGCGGATCTTTAAGTTCACTGCCAAGCCCGTACTGCCTGGGAATCTAGAACCCCGCCCTCCCGCACATCTCTGTCCTTGACTCAGCCATCATCCCGAGCATGGCCAGCAGGTGGCGCCACTTCCACAGGCCTCAGCGGCTGGGGAGGGAGGTCCTCTTTTTGACTGTGGGTCCAGCGGGGTGCTGAGGAGGAGGAGGAGGGGGATACAGAAGGAGCCACAGCCCAGAACTGGGAATCCCAAGGTCCGAGTTCTAGACCGTTCCTGCGCTTCCACGCGCTGTGTCCTGGAGCCAGCATCTCCTTGTCTTTGGGCCTCAGTTTCCCGCCTGACCAGGAGGAAGGAGTTCTTTGAGAAATCCCCCGCTCAGTGGGTCTCAGATTCTGAGTAGCGGAGTCCTCAGCTCCAGCGCAAGTGCGTCGCAACCAAGGGGCCCCCCAGACAAATCCATTATCCCCAGGCTAAGGGGGACGAGGGACGAGGACGCGCGCTCTGGCCCCGAGAGAAGGGCAGTGGGGAGATGCTGTGAAGGGGACGTCGGGCTCAATGACTCTTTCCAGACGGGTGGGGCTCAGTGGGGAAGGAGGCCGCCCGAATGGGAGCCTCCGGGACCCCAGATCTTGCTGTTATCCCTCCCGCCTTTTCTCTGCGTTAACCCCTTCCCGGCCCCGCCCCCGGCGCGGCTCGGGTTACTAAACGCATTCGCAGAGACCGAGGCGGGAGCAGAGCCCGGGGCCTTTGTAACGGAGCGCTGGGCCGCAGGGCGGGGGGTGGGGGTACTGGGCAGACTGCTTCCTTCGATCTCGTCACCCGTAGACAGGAAGGGTGGCTATAACCCCCGCATCTATAGGAAGTTTTGGATCTTTTGCCGCGAATCACTGGTACCCTCATTCAAGCCCGGGATCCTCTTTCTAGGAAACAAGAGCATCCCCAACCCTCAGGAGATCTGAGGAACCCCCCTCCGCACAACCCCTTGCAAGCCCCTCCGCCATCAGGCTCGAAGTCCACGTCTTCCTAAGTCACTAGGAAAACCCAAGGGTCCCTTTAATTAATCCAGTCGTTCCCAAACCCCAGAAAATCAGGACATCTCAACTCCACCATAGAATCCCTTCACAACCTCCCATACTCCTCCTTAAGCGCCCAAGAAGCTTGGGGAACCCCATCCTAGCTGGGGGGCCCCACCCATCTATCATCTTAGGAAACTCAAAGCCCTATTCCCATATAAACTGGGACCCTTCTCCGGAAAAAAAAAAAAAAAAAAAAAAAAAAAAAAACAAAACCCACAAAAAAACAACCCTGGAATTCCCTGGGGCTACAATCATCTATCACACCGGCGGGGACTCCCTCGCCTCAAAATCTCAGTACTCCCCGGATTCTAACCCCTGCAAAGTAGAGGGCCCTAACAAATCCAAGAGCTCTGGCTCTTTCATCCCTACCCTGAAGCACTGGGTTCGTATTCCCCTAAATCCGCAAGTCCTGGTCCTCACGGACCACCAGACTTATTGGATGGAGGGGGCACAAGGAAGAAGGGGCCGCAGCGGGGCTTACCCGGCCTGGCGGCCCGGGATCCCCGCAACCTCGACGGCCTCGCTGGGGCTGGGGCTGGTGGCGGAGGCGGCGGCTGCGAAGAGTGGCAGCAGCAGCACCAGCAGGAGGGGGCGGCGGCCGCTGGGGCCAGGCCGCCGCATCGTGTCCGGCGTGGAGTCCCGCTCCAGGCGGGCCGTCTGTCCAGCGGGTCCGGCTTGGCGCGGCCCCGCCCCCCGCCCCCGCCCGAGGCCGACTCATTTTCTCCACAGTCTTAGCCGCGGCTGCGAACTTTCCCGCCAATCAGAGCCCGGTGCCGCAAGGGGGCGCTGTCCGCGCGGCCAATCGGAAGGCGGCAGGGGAGGGGCTAGCGGGACAGGTGCCGGGCGGGGGGCGCTGGGGCCTGGAGTTCTCAGTGCTGGAGGCGAAATCGGGAGGCGGGTACCAACTTGTGAAGGAGAGCCCAAGAGCGGAGGTGCTGGGACCCCCCCCCCCCCACCACGGTTGGGAGGGACGCATAGGCAGTGGGCAGTCCCTTAAATTAGACTCAGGCCTCATCCTTCGCTCACAGTAGTAGGAGAATTTGATCAGAATTTGCTCCCTGACTGGTGTAAACGCTGGAAACCCCCATAGGTGTCCACTACTCACACTAGAGGCTCAGGATTCTGGGTGGGGGGTAGTGCTAATCCTGCAGTAGGCCCCAGGTCCGACCGCTCTGTGGCCCCAGGCCCACCCTGCACCTTCCCAAAGGGTTTCCCCTTCTCAAGGCCCTGTGCTGCTGGGGTTCCGGGTCCAACAAGCAGAATCTTGTTCCTCGGAAGGTTGTAGCCTCTGTCCATCACAGGACCGAGTCTCTGCCCCTGACCCACAGACTTGGCTTCCAAGGGGCTCCTAGAGAACTGTTCTCCTCCTTACACCCCTCTCCGCAGCTGCCCCTAGGGGGTACCAGACTCCCCTTCCCTATCCTGAACCTTTAAAGATTCCCAACAGCACCCCTCCCACTGCCAGAATTACAGACTCTCTCTTTAGAGAATTCTAGTCCCCTCCCTTTCTGGGGACCCCAAGCCTCAGAGGGCCTTAGGCCCTATCTGCTCTCTCTTTAGGGAGGTCCAGGCTCCAAGCTTTGCTTATGGTTTCCCATCTCCGTAGGTCACAAGCCCAGCCCCTTTACTTCATTTTAAACTCAAGGCCCCACCCTTTTCCCCCCTCGAAATTTGCCCCGCCTCTCTTCTTCCAAAGGCACCGCCCCCTGAGTTTCCGACCCCAGCTCCCTACTTGCCCCCTTCCCGTCTGAATTTAAGGCCACTGCCCTTCCCATAGCGAATTCTGGTGCAGCCCCATGCTTAGGATCCCAAGCCCCACCCCTTTCATATTTGCCCCGCCTCCGAGGTTCCAGGCCCCATCCCTCCAGGCGGTTTTTGAGCCTTTTAGTTTCCAGTTCTGGATCGCTAGCTCCGCCCCCAGTGGATCACAGGCTCCACCCACACAGGATACTAGGCCACCTTCCCTGATCAGAGGGCCCACCCTAGGCTGAGAACATAACCGATCCAGCTTTGTCCTCATCCCCCATTCCTGCTCCTTCCGTGGAGGGGCGACCCTTTCAACCCTCCCCTGTACAGTGAGCACCGGGTAACTCACATAGCCCCGCTCACACTGTTACTGCCACCTACAGCAATCCACACCTCCATCCCACACGGACACCCAGAAATCCAGGCCCACCCACCATCCAGGGGCACGCAGCCCCTTAGAGCAGTAACGATGACACTCAGGGACATTCGTGGGCTGTCTTAGCATGATGAGGGAGTGCCTGACTGCCCACTGAATGTGTTCCGTGGCCTTGTTTTGGGGAAGCCCCCACAATCCCTGTTAACATGGCCCTGCAGGACAGCATGTCCTGGCCCCCCATGCCCCCCTCCGTTGCCCTCCTCCTCACCTCCTACCCTGTGGCTGGAGCATTTGCTGGGGGCGCTGCTGAAATTTCTCCCTTCTGCCTGGGATCCGGGGCATCTTCAATGCTCGTTGCTAGGCAACAGCCTCTGGCTCACCACTACAACTTCCGGGGATGGCGTTGGCTTCCCATCCCCCCTGAATTTGGAGTCCCCAGCTCCCAATCCTTCCCCATCAGTGCCACTATCTCCCGGGGTCGTTTCTATGTCATCCCTTGGATCCTGATCTGATCTCAACCCTTCTGAATCCCTGAGTTCTGGTACTGTGGCATTCCAGAAGCTTCCTCCCATCGTGTGCTCACACGCTGGGTTTTATCCCTGGTATTAACAGACAGACAAATCTCTTTAGTGTTCCAGATTTTCTTACATTTTCTCTCTCAGTTCTAGAATCACCAGCAATCCAGAAACACAACGTGTTCCAGATTCCCTGGCAAGGAAAAACTATCTCAGTATTCTAGATCTGTGAGCATTATAAAACATCCCACATTCTAGATTCCCTGAATTCACAACCCCTCCTCCTATGTTCTAGACTTTCTAACATTCAAACATTCCCTAGGGTTCTGAATGCCTTGGCATGTAAAAATATTTCTAAAGTTTGAGGTTCACAGGTATTCCAAAACACTCATGTTTTTGAATCATTCATCTCTGTTCATGTTCTAGATCCCCTGACAATCCAGAGGCCCTTACCATTATGGGTTTCTTGGAATGCAAACAAACCCTCTAGCGATCCAGAAGAGCTGACATTCCAGAATACCCTATGGTCTAGATTTTCTAGTACTCCACATTGCTGTTTCCTGTAATTCTCAGCATCTCCAAATCTCTGGCATGCAAGTGTAGAATCATAGGCATTCTACAACACTCCCCTGTTCTAGAACCATTGACTTCCAGGTCCTTTGGTCAAACAAACTTCTGTTGTGTGGATTCTCTGAAATGCAGGGCGGGGGGATCCCAATACTGTTCATCTGCTAGCACTCTAGAATATCCCTGTGTTCTAGATTCCCTAACACTCTGGACCCTTCTCCACTATGTTACAGAAACTCTGGCATTCCAGAACTAATTTCCCTTTTCAAGGGAAATCAGCATATTCTAAAATCCTTGTTCCCAGTCTGCCCCACTTTCTTTCCTCTTCGTTGGCTCAAGGAAAAGATGCACAAATCTTTCCTGAGAAGTTGCCATGGGAAACAGGTATTATTTGGGGGGAAAATCTCAAGGATATTAAGCTAGAGTGAGCTGAACCTGTCCCTCATAACCTCTCTGGCATGGGCAGGAAAGGGATGTGGGAAAGGTGTTTGTGATGGCGATGCTTAGGGTACAAATGTTTAGGATGTGGCAATCACATAGCTGACATCTGTGTTTCTGTTGACCTGTGGCCAGTCGTCCTTGCTTGTGGTAACAGTACCCTGATTCACCTTTCAGGAACTCCTCCTCCAATCTGTCAACCTCCTGGCCTGTGAGGGCACATGACCCCTGGAACCGTGGAAGGCCTCCATCACACTGGCCATAGTGGCTGGTTCAGGGATGGCCGTCTGACTAAATTCAAGTCAATAAGAATCAGTCGTGTGATTTGTTGCTGTTGCTAGAAAAAAAACAAGTTGCTAAGGAGGTACCTGGAGTCATCTTGGCACCGAGAGGGGAAAACCTGAGTATCATGCATCCCAGAGGAGAGCAAAACCAAATAGATGGAAAGACGTTCTGGACGAGTATCTGAATCCCTGGATCCAACTATGCCTGAAGCCAGATGTAAACCATTACATTCCCCTTCTTTGCTTAAACCAAGAGAGACAGATGTTCCTAAATCTACAGCCAGACATCTGGCTGGTCCTCACATCTCTCCCACCCTTTCCCTGGGGGTCCCCAAACCCTCTAAGAATTTCAGCAAGGTGTTGGCAGTGACAACTTTATTAGGGGAGGGCGACTTTGGCTCCAGAAAAGGGGGGGCAGTGGGGGCCTAGTAACAACGACCATTCCAAGGAAGCTCTGGCCCTGAACCCAGGGCTCTGACAGGAAGCAGGGAAGCACCTGAGCCCTGCCACCCCACCCCACCCCGTCCCCCGCCCAGGACCTGGGTATCCAAAGGCACCATGGCAGCTGTGTTCAGAAGGAAGTTTCATTGAGCTTCACCTTGGGGGGTGCAAGGGGAGCCCCGAGACCCGTGGAGGGCCGAGGCGCTGGTGTCGGGGGCCGTCGGGACTCTGGCCCACTCCGCACCAGCTCCTGGCAGCGTTCCACGAAGCTGCCTCCCCCGCGGCGCCGGGCCTCAGCCTGGGGGGGGCTCAGGCTCCCAAGACGGCCAGACAGGGAGGCTGAGTGGAGACTGGGGGGCGGTGATGAGGGTCAGTGAGGGTCATCATGGGCAGGGAGGCAGCTCCCCCCACCTCCCCCGCCCCCCCCCCCCCCCATTGCACAGAAGGGAAAGTGGAGTTCAGTCTACCTGGTGAGAGACGTGCGAGGGGAGGGGCTGGGGAGAGAGCTCCGAGAGGAAGCCAGTGGCGCCAGCTCACATTGCTCCAGCTGCTCCATCAGCTCTTCCTCGGTCAGCCCACCTGCTGGGGGGGCAAGGCAGGGGCCACTGGGCAAGGGACAAAGGTCACACGCAAGGCTTGAGGTCAGGATAGGAGGAAAAACGCAGAGGTCAAAGGCTAGGGGTCAGAAGCTACGAGAGGGTGGAAAAGTGAGGGCAAGCTGGGGTTCAAAGGCAGAGGAAAGGGGTCAGAGGGCAAGAGCCTGGGAGGGAGACTGGCAAAGGAGGTTGTGGACAGGGGCCGGCATGGAGGCCAGGTATAGGGAGTACCAGGGGCCTGGCCGAGGCCGTCCATGGCGGTGGTCAGGTCCCACATGGCCAGGCTGCCATTGGCCTGGCCGGTGAGCAGGTAGCGCCGGGGCCGAGAGCCGAGCCGCCGCGAGCCCTCACACTCGAGCACCGTGAAGGCGGTGGTGGGGGAGCCGTCCACCGAGCGCACCGAGCACACCCTGAGATGGAAGGGAGAGGGGGTCACCCTGGCCCCGGTCCCTCTTCTCACCTGTACACCCCTTCCCAGGCCACAGTCCCCACCATTATGGCTTTAGTCGCTGCCTCTCCAACCACCACCCCAGGCTTCTTTCCCCTTCCCCCATGTACTCTCGGGGTGCAGAGGCCTCTGGGATGGCTCCTGTCCAGCATCACCCCACGTCCCCATGGGGATTCTCCCCCAAATCTGCTGCTCTCCCTGGTGGTTCCTGACTCAGAGAAGGCTTGTCATCCTGGGGGCCTCCCTCCCCTCCTATCACCAGCTTCCAACCCCCTGCCCCATCCCTTCAGCCTCCAGGGCCCCCTCCTCCCCTCCTGTCTGGCCCTGGTCAAGCCCTGCCGGCTCCTGTCCCCACCTGTCCCAGACTCTTCCCTGGACTCTCGGACTCCTGTCCCACCTCCAGTCCAACCCCCATGGTGGTCACGGCTCCCCAGCAGCCCAGGCCAATCTCAGCTCCTCCGTGCCCCTCAGCAGCCTGTACGGAGGTCCGGCCCCCAGACCACGTGCACCTCACTGGCTGTCCATTCCCAGCCTTCACCCACGCTGTTCCTTCACCTGGCGCACCCCTGCCCCTCCTTTCTTCTGCTCATTGCTGTTTATCTCCAAGGTCCTCACGAAAACCCTCACAGGCCCCCTCCCCAGACTGGAGCAAGCACCTCCTCTGGGCTCCTACAGCTGCCTGTGCCCCTCCCCCTGTCCCCAGCACCCCCCACCTGTGCCTCCTGCCCCGATCCCGGGCTCTGACCACACCGAGTGACCTGCATGAGGTCCGGCACAGGCACCTGGGGCTTCCCCAGCCTCACCGCTACCCACACATGTCACACCTTGAATTCCTCCAGCCCCCAAACCCAGGACCAGGCCTCGTGCCCCCTCCCAGCCTTTGCTCCTTCAGGCGTTCCTTGGCTAGGACCCCCTTTTGGCCTCCGTGACCCAGCTGGTGTCCTGCCCTCTCCCCTGACCACCCTCCCCGTTCGATGGGATGGTCCTCACCGCTGGCCAGTGGATGAAAGACGCACAAAGAGCTGGCTGGCGGTTGGCACCACCTTCTGAATGAACACTTGCTGGTCGTCCCGCTCGCCGTAGGGGCCTGGGCCAGGATGGTGGGGGGAGTCAGGGCCAGTCAGGGCTCCCTGGGACTCCAGACCCTAAGGCTCTGCCCCCTTGTCCCCATCCCCAGCTTTCTGGAATTGGGCGGGGTCAGAGAGGGCTGAGGGTCAGTCAGTGGAGCTCAGGGCTGTGGGGTGGGGGTCCCAGGTCAGGTGGCGGTCAGCAGGAATCAACGGGGTAACAGAATTCAACGGGGGTAGCTGGGAGTAAATGGAGATTGACAGGGGTCAGGTGGCAGCCAGGTCAGCTGGGTGGGTCAGGAGAGGTCTACAGGGGGTCAGGGAAGAAGCCAGTGGAGGCCAATGGAGGTCAGGCAGGGTGCATGGGATGGGGGACCAGGGGCTGGTAGGCACCAATGTCATTGCCAGCGCTGCAGCCACCATGCCCGTCGGCCGACTCCAGTGCCAGGATCTTGAAGGAAGCGAGTGGGGTGGAGCCGGGCTGGGTGGAAATCATGCCCCGGAAGCGAGTCACGGACCACGTGCGCACGTGGTTGTTGTCGGCACAGACTGAGGAGCACAGGGGCAACGGCCGGTCAGGCCAGCTGTCATCACCACGGCCCAACCTTCCCGAGCCCCAGGATGACCCTTTTCAAAGGTGTCAGGATTTGGGCCCCTCTGGATTCTTTCCTTTCAGAGAATTCGCTCTTCCCCAGAACTCCCAAATGGTCAAAAATCCTCTTGGTTCTTCCTCTAAAATTGTTCCAGAGCCTGATCTCATCTAACCCTGTCACTGTCCCCACCCTGGTCCTGTCCATGGCAGCAGCCTCCTCCCGGGACTCCTGCTCCTGTCCTGCCCCAACGCATAGCCAGAGAGTCCCTGTGAATAACTGTGTCAGATCATGGCCCTCCTCTGCTCACAACCCTCTTTCCCATGATACCTACCCAGTCAAGGGCAAGGACAAAGTCATCTTCATGGCTTACAAGGTCCTACTGTCTCCCTTGCCCACTCTGCTTCCTCAGACACATCTATCATCCTCCTGGCTCAGAGCCCTTGCAATGCCTGTTCCCTCTGCTAGAATGTTTGTCCCCACCGAGCTGCACTGCTTATTTCCTTGGTTTCGCTCAAAGCTCCTTCCTCAGTGACCCCAACACTCTCAAGCCACTCACACAACTTTTGTTTTTACTCATGGTCTTCATCGTTGCCTGTTGGTGACTTATATTCTGATTTATTTATTTGTCATCTGCCTTCCCGCAGAACATCAGCTCCCTAAGGGCGGGCACTTGGCCCGTCTTGTCCATCACTGTATCCCCTGGGCCTGGCACACAGTAGGTGCTCAACCAATGTTTGCTGAATTGATGAATTTCTCACTCTTGCTTAGATGGGTCCCCTTACACTATTCTCTCACTTCTGCAATTACTGTTCCAGGTTAAAATTCCCTCCCCCCTGGAGGTCTCACCCCCTGGTTTCATGCTCCCCTCCGGGCCATCCTCTTGCGAGGAGATGGGCAGTTGGGGCAGCCCGGTGAGGCCCACCTGAGATGAGGTGCTTCTCCGAGAGCATGATCTTGGTGACGGGGCTGCGGTGCACGGTGAAGGTCTGGAAGAGCTGAGGCCCGGAGCCCACAGTCTCGGGGTGCTGCACAATGACCCGCACACCCCCTGAGCTGGTGCCATAGGCAATCTCGATCCAGTTCCCGCTGTCACCTGGTGAGGGGCCGAGGATGAAGACAGCGACTGGGTCACAGGGAGACAGAAATCACGGCAGAGAGAAAGAGAAGGACAGAGATAGAGTCAGAAAGCAAGGAGAGAGGGGCAGACAGAGATAATAAGGCAGTGAGATGTCAGAAAGGGAGAGACAGAGGGAGAGATCAGAGAAAGAGAGGAGCAGGGACAGAAAGTAAGGCAGAGAGAGACGGAGCTAATAAGAGAGGGGACAGACAGAAAAATAGAGGGGCGCCTGGCTGGCTCAGCTGGTTAAGCATCTGACTTTGGCTCAGGTCATGATCTCACCGTCCTGCGATCGAGCCCCGCGTCTGGCTCTGCACTGACAGCTCAGAGCCTGGAGCCTGCAGCCTGCTTCAGATTCTGTGCCTCCCTCTCTCTGCTCCTCCCCAGAAATAAATAAATATTAAAAAAAATTTTTTTTCTCTCTCTCCCTGTGCCCCTCTCCTGCTTGACTGCGTGCGCTCTTTCTCTAATAAATAATTTTCTAAGTAAACGATAATTAAAAAAAAAAAAAAAACAACTAGCCTAATTTTCTGCATTTAAAGCCAAGAAACCAAATCAAAAAAACTGTTCCCAAGTGAGAGAACTCGGTTTCGTCCGCCGTAAAACACACACCCTCTTTGTTTTATGAGCGTGGAAGCATCATGTCCTCATTGCAGAGGTGGAAAAGAAACACAAAGAACTGCTCGTGGCCAAGTCTGCTCCTGGTTGGAGAGACCTGCCACAGCTTACATACAAGCGGTGCCCGGTGTTTGTTGAATGACTAAGTGAGAATTGAATCTTTTCTCCTCCCAGTAAATCTCACGGGGTCATGCTACACAGTGGTGGGGAGGCGGCTGTGGGCTGGGGTTGCTGGCAGCGGGGTGGGGGGGGGGGGGAGATGGGGGGGGCCGGTCATAGCTTACTGGTCTTGGGGGTGAGGTAGACGCTGAGGGCCGTGACTCCGTCCTCTGCCGGGTCCCGGTAGAGCTCACTGACAAGGAGGTCGTTGTCCTTCATGCGCAGGGGAAACTTCTGCACATCTAGGGCGGGCGGGGAGAGCAGCGTGGGCTCGTTCAAGGTGCTCAGCCCCGCCCCCTGCCTTCCCGGGGAGGTTCTCGGGCACGCGGGGTACCAGCTGCTGCTCACCCACGTAGTAGATAGAGCCGTTGTCACAGCCCAGGAGGAGGAAGGAGCCCGCCGCGTCGTAGCTGGTGATGGGCTGCACCTCCTGGACCTGGGGGCAGGCAGGACCGGCTGTGGCTGGGAGGTCCTCCCTGCCTCCGCCTCCACGGCACACCTCAGGGCGCCCCCCCCCCCCCCCCCCCCCCCCCCCGCTTCCAGAACCTATCCGGGGTTTCTAGGCCCACTTCTCTCCAGCCTCACCGGCTCTAGTTCTATCTCCATCTGCGTCTCTCTGTCTCTGGAAGTCTCTGGGTCAGCGCTTCTGCCTCTTGGCCTCTCTTTGACCCCATATTGCTGGTTTTTACTATTTATTTCCGTCTGTCTCTCTACATCCCTTCAGCACCACTGCGTTCCAGTCCCGGCTTCACTCTGCCCACCCTTTCCTCTCTCCATCACCTCTTTCTGACTTCCTCTATTGCTTTTTGTCTGTCTCCCACCCTCTTTCTCTCTCTCCTTTCTCTGCTTTTCTGTCTCTCTCTCCCAAACATACTTTACAGGAGAAAGCAATACCGTAGGTATATTTTTCTTTATGTTTTGCACATGGCTTGGGAGGGAACGACAGACGTGTGCACGTCTGTCTCCTACGGCATCTTCACTCACCTGCTCCCCCATCCAGTGCCTGTAGAACCCGCTCTCCTCCTTTGCAAACCCATCATCTTCCCTGTCAGCTCAGCGGCCCCTCTTCCAGAAAGGCCTCCCTGACTCCTCCTCCTTAGGCCTTTATCACCCCGGCACCCCACCAGGATCTGGCCCGCTGCTGGGTTCTCCGGCTGTCTCCAGTTGGGCTGGGGCAGGAAGGAACCCCTCCCCGGGTCCGTGCAGACTGGACACCTGGGAAAGAGGCATCCAGGCCGGCCACCCCTCTGACCTGCCAGTGCTTGGTGACGGCGTTCCAAACCCCGATGCGCCCCGTGTGGCTCGTGGCGATGAGCTGGTTCCCAACGAAGAATAAGGCCTCCACGGGCACCCCCAGATGGAAGACTCCTGCAGAAGGCAAGGAGCACTCAGCCAGGACCCCGCTTCCTGGGGGAGAAGGAGGAGGACTGGGGGAGAAGCCAGTCGCTCAGTGGGCCAGGAAGAACTCCAAGGGCCAGCGGATTCGGTGGGGCCACAGAATCTTTATAGGCTAGAGGATTCCAGCAGGAATTACAGAGGATTACACAGGCCAGATTCCTGACAGGGTGTGGGATTCTAACATGGTTGCAGTTTTCTTTTTTTTTTTTTTTTTTTTTTTTAACGTTTATTTATTTTTGGGACAGAGAGAGACAGAGCATGAACGGGGGAGGGGCAGAGAGAGAGGGAGACACAGAATGGGAAACAGGCTCCAGGCTCCGAGCTGTCAGCACAGAGCCCGACGCGGGGCTCGAACTCACAGACCGCGAGATCGTGACCTGGCTGAAGTCGGACGCTTAACCGACTGCGCCACCCAGGCGCCCCTGGTTGCAGTTTTCAATAAGGCAAACCGACGGGCTCAGGTCATGATCTCACATTGTGAGTTCGAGGCCTGCATTGGGCTCTATGCTGACCGCTCAGATCCTGGAGCCTGCTTCGGATTCTGTCTCCCTCTCTCTCTGCCCCTCCCCCACTCACACACACACACTCTCTCTCTCTCTCTCAAAAATAAATAAAACATTAACAAAAATAATAAAGCAAACAGAGATGTCTAATGGGAACATAGACTCTAGCCGGCTCTGGGATTCCCCTGGCATGAAGGTCTAACAGGGCAGGGAATTCTGGACGTGGGTGGATTTTTCTACAAGCCAAGAAATTCGAACAGGATACAGAATTCTAAAGGGCTGGAGCATCTTAATAATGCAAAGAATCCCTATGGGTGTTAAGAACTTACAGAGTGGGTTAACAGGCCAGAGAATTCCAACGGGGTGGAAGAGAATCCTAACAGACCACAGGGTGAAGCGTAATTCTAAAGGGCAGAAGGTTCTGGAAAAGTCCCGGTGCCATACCTATCTCGGAGCCCCCGCCTTCTGCCTGCAGAGCCCACAGCAGGATCTCGCTGCCTGTAGCCGCTGCCACCATCTTATCATGTTCACCCAAAGCCCCACCGAGCACCCGGGCTGTGAGTGCCAGTCGCTCGATGGGCCAGTCCAGGCGGGGACTGGAAAACACCAGCTGCCAGCCAGAGGCTTCTTTTAGCCTGGAGGATTAGGGGATATCATCAACCCTCACCGCAAGCCCTCCCCATCAACAGGGCTTGAGCCTCCGGCCACCACCCTCCCGGAGCACCTATAGCAGACAAGAAACTGGGTATAGGCCACAGCGATCCAGTTGTGGTGTCCACACACCAGGCGCACGATCCCCGGCTCCTCTGGTGGCCCTTGGGGGGGAAGAGCAGGGATCAGGGCAGGGTGGCAGGGACCCCACTGGCTGCCCCGGTCTCCCAGGAGACAGAAACATACCCGATGGGGAGGGAGGGGCCCTCTCATCCAGCACTCGGCCCAGCAGCCCTGCATTGCCCAGGTTGGGGGGCATCGTGTTGCTCCGTCGAACGGGGGCTGGGCGTCCCCCTGACTGCTGGGGCCCCACCAGGCTATGCCGGTTCCGCCGCTTCACTGGGAACACTGTGGCGGGGAGAAGGAGCAGAGTGACAATAGCTGTAATAATTGCCACGTAGCAAGCGCTTCAAATGCGCCAGAAGCCAACTTCCCCACACGTGGGGGCATAGTGTCCCGGCGAAAAGATTCTCAGTGGTGTGGGGACGTGGCACGAAAGGACGCGGAATCACCCAGCAAGTTACTGCCTTTTCTGTTCCTTTGAGCACATCACAAGGGCCGAATCAGTTTGGCGCTACCATAACAGTGCTCTCTTTTCAGTATTTGCTAATCTTCTGTTTTAAGAAATGGAAGCCTAGGGGCGCCTGGGTGGCTCAGTCGGTTAAGCGACCGACTTCACCTCAGGTCATGATCTCGCGGTCCGTGAGTTCGAGCCCCGCGTCGGGCTCTGTGCTGACAGCTCAGAGCCTGGAGCCTGTTTCGGATTCTGTGTCTCCCTCTCTCTGACCCTCCCCCGTTCATGCTCTGTCTCTCTCTGTCTCAAAAATAAATAAATGTTAAAAAAAAAAAAAAAAAAAGGAAAGAAAAGAAATGGAAGCCTAGGGGCGCCTGGGTGACTCAGGTCATGATCTCACAGTCTGTCAGAGCAGAGCCCGCTTGGGATCTTCGGTGCTCACCCCCTCTGTCCCTCCCTGGCTCCCACTTGCGCTCTCTCGCTCTCTCTCTCTAAAATAAATAAAACATTAAAAAAAGAAAAGAAAGAAATGGAAGCCAATTTCTTTGGCAGGCAGTAGCATCATAACTGTTATTTCAGGGTTTCGTTTTCACATTTACTTATTTATGGTATGAAGGCAGTGATAGAAAGCTTCCATTTATTTTTTTAAGTTTACTTATTTATTTTTTGAGAGAGAGAGAGAGCACAAGTGGGGGAGGAACAGAGAGAGGGAGAGAGAAAGAATCCCAAGCAGGCTCTACACTGTCAGCACAGAGCCCAACGCGGGGTTCGAACTCACAAACCGCAAGATCATGACATAAGCCAAAGTCGGACACTCAACTGACTGAGCCACCCAGGTGCCCCTAAAGCTTCTACTTAAAATGACTTCTTTATGGGGTGCCTGGCTAGTTCAGTCGGAAGGGTATGCAACTCTTATTTTATATATGTTTATTTTAATTATTTTTGAGAGAGAGAGAGAGAGCAAGGAGAGGAGGGGCAGACAGAGAGGGGTACAGAGGATCCAAAGCAGGCTCCATGCTGACAGCAGCCAGCCTGATGTGGGGCTTGAACTCACAAACCATGAGATCATGACTTGAGTCAAAATCAAGAGTCGGATGCTTCACCGACTGAGCCACCCAAGTGCCCTGAGTATGTGACTCTTGATCTCGGGGTTGTGAGTTTGAGCCCCATGCTGGGTTTCCAGTAACCACTGAGGCATATCTTCCATGGCCAGTGGGGTTGCTGATCTAAGGTCCCATGGAGATTATGGTCAATAATTCCCCTTAATATTTCTACCTCCATGCAAAATGTTTTATTTTATTTCTTCTAAGCTTCCTCACAGGGAAATCAAACGTGGACTGCAACCCCCATCAGGCTCCAGAACATACATCCTAGCCTCAGGGGACTAGCTGGCCCACTGCCTCATTGGAAGTGAGTTCCTACTTCCTTTCCAAGCATCAGTCTAGCCTCTGATATAAGGCTAACACTCCCATCATGTCTCAGGGCTCACAGCACAGGTAAGCACAGGGCTCACAGCAAGGGCTGTGACCTTATGGAAAATGTAGTCTTTAGTCCACCCTCCCTCCCCTCCATCCCTTAGCTGTGCCCACCTGGTGGAGGCAGGTAACCGTTGAAGAGAACGTTTCCACAGGAAGATCGGTCCAACTCCTCCCGCAGCTGCAGGCGTCGAACTGAAGCAGAATAACTCCATGCTGGGACTTGGGGGGTACTGAGGCAGATTCTAACCCCCTCACCAATCTCATTCTTCACCCCCATCCCCCAGATCCAGGACCAAATCCAGTGCTCTTGGCTCTAACCCAAACTTCTTTCAAGAGAGGGGAAGAGGGAGCATCTTGAGAGCTGGGGCTTGTTTTCTATGCAATGAGGATGCTCATGGGGCCCCACTTACCCAGAGGAGTGAGCCCATAGAACTGGGCTTCGTGGAGGAGGCTGGAACCGTGGACACCCCTGGGTAGTAGAATTGACTAGGGGTCAGAGTCTGGGAAATGGGAGTGAGTGGAGAATTCTAAGGAGGAAGTTTTCAAAACTGTACAAAGAATCCCAAGAAGTAGCAAATTTTGACTGGATCAAGACTCTAAGGAGTGATGTTATATATGGGCAGTGAAAATGTCCGTGTGTGGTGTTTGGGGTAAATTCTAAGGACACGATTTAAATATGATCAAGGAGCTTAGGTGAACATTCTGAAGGGAAGAAGTTGAAGACAGTGGGGTCCCTTTATCCCCATGCAAACCTGGGGTCCAACTCTTTGGTGCGCAGGAAGTTGAGGATGGGGGCGAAGACGGTGGGGTCCCTGTCGATGAAGATCTGCGGGAAGGGGGGCAGAGGATGGATGGGACAAAACACCGGGCTGAGTGGGGCTCCTGTCCCTCCTCCTACCCGCTGCCCCGTTTCAGCTCTTGCCCTACTCACAGCTCCAGTCTCATCTTTCAGTGTAGAGATGCGTCCGCTGAGAAGACTGTAGGGAGGGGATGCAGAGTAGGTGTAAAGGGCAAGGGTGTGTGTGTGAAGGGGGTGGAGGGTGGGGAGGGTGAGTGGGGCATTAGGTTTTCCCATACTCTCTCGTCCTGCCCCCCACCACCCGACCCAAACCCTCTCTCCCGATCACCTGGAGAAGAAGGAGTCTGGGATCCAGGTGAGAGTCTGGCGAGAGGTACTGAACCTAAGCGGGGAAAGTGAGCGCACAGTAAGGGATGGAAGGATGGAAGGAGGGAAGGAATGTAGCTCCTTACCCCACCGCCATCCCGGGCGCCAGTCCGAGCACTCGCGCTTTCAGCAGGGGGCGGAGCAATCCTTGATGGACAGGGATTCCCCCAGAGAGAGGCGGTACTCCCACCCCGTTCCCGGTCCCCGAGGTGGGGGCCTGAGGAATCTCCTACACTCACCTCTTGCCTCCCACGTTCAGATGAATCACCTCCCCCGGAGGCCCCCGACTCGGGACCCCTTCTGCTGCAGGTGCCGCGGCTGCCATGGCCCCCGGGCGAGCCGGCCGGCCAGCACCCGCTTCCGGGTCTACACTCGGGTCCCGCCCCCCACTGCCTGCTCATTGGCCTGGAGACTCCCAGAGCTACGGGCGATTGGACACAGTGCTCACCCGTCGCAGTTAAATTCTCCGCCTCCTTAAAGGGACCCGCCTTTCCTGTGCTGGACGGGGCGCACCGCAAGGCTGTTTTGGGGAAGTTTAGTTACAAGGGCTAGCAAAACATTCCTCTAGGAATGGTTCTCATTTTAAGAATGGAATCTAGGTGCTTCGTCGGGGGCGTGTGTTTAGACCCCAAAGTTAGTTCACATCAAGGGGACATCTAAATGTTCTCTGCAGCCACAGTCTCTCCCCGCGCCACCCTCCATTCCCCTCCCACCGCACCCCCTCTCAGGCGCAGCCCATGAAACGCGAACAAACCAGCATAGACCGTCAAAGCCAAAGTATTTATTATAGGTACATACAGTGTGCGCCTGCCACACCGCCCCACACCCCTGGGCCCCAGCGGCTCCTCCAGGTGGCTATGGGGGCTGCCCACAACCCGGTTCCCCCCACTCCCTAGGGAGGTGCTTCTGCCAGAAGCATGCAGGGGGGAGGGCTTCCCCTCGCCCCTCCCCTCACGTAGCGGCATTTACAGCTGGAGGGGGGAGGAGAGAGGAAGACAGTTTTGAGCTTTGACGCCCCTCCCATTGAAAGCCTTCGCGGATGCGGGGCGGGGGAGGAGGAGGTCGACGTTTTGCAAAAATAAACTAAGTCAGGAATTAACCGCATGGCTCTGAGACGGCGGAGTGCAGGGGCTAAGGCCCCTTCACTCCTCCTTCCCAGACAGAGATCAAGGCAGCATTGGAAGTGAGGTAAAGGCGGGGAGGAGACGTCCCCTCCCCACCCCCTAGCACCCTGGATGGTCCAGGGGACCTCACCAGCGGCCCCATGCCCATCCCTAGGGCGGAGAGGGGGGCAGGAATTATCGCCCCTACCACCCCAGCTTCTTGGGGCAGGATCTGGGGATCGGGGCAGGGGGCTTGGCTCAACTGGCCCCTTACCCGCCCCTCCCAACTCAGTTATTGCATAAAAATAATGGAGCCCCAGCACCTGGGGTGGGGTGGCGAGCAGGAAGGGGCCGAGATATGGCTATAGGGGCAGCAATCCCCCCACCACTTCCTGGAGTGCAGAAGTCCCCTCCTTTCCAGTGCCCATCTTGGCGCGTCCGCAGTGTTGGTGGAACTAGGGGCTCCCGCCCCTGCGGAAGAGAAAGTGTCTTTGTGCCCACAGTGCGGAGAGAAGGGGCGGGGATGGGTCAGGCCCAGGGGGTGGGAAGTCACTTCCGGCGCCCGCTGGCCCTGCGCTCCCCTGCCTCCCGCTTGGGGTTGCCCTCATCCGTGGAGGACGTGGTAGGTAGCGTCTGCCCCCAGCGGGCGATCTCGGCGTGTTCTCCCACTGAAGCGGCCACAGCCTCCAGCCAGCCGTTCATCTCCTCCTGGGGGAGAGAGACAGGGCACAGAGTCCGGATTTGGAAGAAGGCAGACTGAGTAATAGATGAGCCTGGAATCGGACTGCCCTCTGAACTTCCGTTTTCCAGTCTTTTAAATGGGGGTGATAACGATAATGCAAACCGTCGCATAGCACTTCAAGATGTGCCAGGCTCTGTTGTAAGTGCTTCTGTGGATTAATTCACTTAATCCTATGCAATAGGATTATATCTAACACCCACTATAGAGATAAACAACAACACAAACAATGATAACATCAGCGACATTTAGAGAGCACTGACCTTTACCAGGCCATGTAAGTACTCTGTATGTATCAACTTAGTTCTCATAAGAACCCTAGAATGGAAAACTGTTTTCATCTCCATGTTAAAAGTAAATTGGCAGGGAGAGAATACAGGCCTACCCCAGAGCCTCTGGTAAGAATGAATGAGATGATGAGCATTATTTTCAACATCTCTTTAAACCACCTCCATGCCTGCTCCTCCCCTGACCTCTCCCCTTAGCCTCAGTCCCATTGTTCACTCTCTTCCACTCCCTCCTCCCCTCCCCACAGGCCGGCTGGGGGCCAGCCTTGTGCCCTCACATGTGGGTGCCTGTCCTGGTTGCCTCCTGGGCTCCACACCTCCTCTCTCCCTCTCCCCAGTCTACCCTGCACATTGTTGCCAAAGGATCTTTCTTAGACATCACTGTAACCTCTACCCCCCCAATCTTGCTCAAACTCTGCCATGGCTTCCCAACGCCCTTAGGACAAACTCCAACCCCCTCCAAATGGCCCACAATGCTCTGTGAGATCCAACCCCTGGGAACCTTTCTGGGATCCTTCCTCCTTGAACCCTCCACCAGCTCAGTTAATGCTTTGTATTTCTGCACCTCTGGTTCTTCTCTGCCTGTATCATCCCATTTTTTCACTAACTCCCATCTTTTATCTTTCCAGTGGTGCTTCAGGGGCCAAGGCAAGGAGGTTGGACTTTGTCCTGGGGCTTCCAGGCAGCCCTCCAGGTCCCTGCCTCCCCTCCCCCCCTCCTTAGGTTAGGAACTTCCTCTGGGCTCTCCCTGTCAATAGGCTTTCCCATCATAGCCTGGTGACTCTGGCTTGTGTTTCTGGCTCACAGTTGCATCACTCTGGGCCAGAAACCAGCCAGCCAGGTTGCTCCTGAGGTCCAGAGAGGGGAGAGAAAGGACCAGATCTCACCTCATCTTTAGCCTGGAGCAAAAACTCGCTGCCATCCTGGGTCCTGTAGGAAGGGGACACAGAACTTGGGGAATCTGGGGCAGGGGCCCGGCCCACCCATCCACCAACTATCCTCCAGGGAAGCAGGGTATTGCTGGGGGGAGGAGGGGAGTCGGGCCTTGGATCCCTCCCCCTTGCCCATTGGGGGGCTCACTGGAGCTTGAAGACGTGCTTCTTTTTCTTGTAGTCACTAGCCACCTCGCTGGTGGCCTTGTGCAGGCTGAGCAGTGGCTCCCCGCCGTGTGTGCCCCCAGACGCCGGACCCTTGGCGTCCTTGTAGAAGCCCAGCTCCCCCTTGCTGAGAACGCAGTACAGGCTCACCCAAGACCTGGGGTGACGATATGGGGCTCAAGGCAGAGTCACAGCACTCTGCCTGGGAACTCTTCATTAATACCTTTCATGGCTGAAAACACCTGAGCCTTCCTTCTTCTTGGGCCTTTGCCTTAGCTGGGCCATGTGTCTGGGGTGCTCTTCCTTATGGATGTTCCTGAGCTGAGGGGAGACTCTAAGACTCTCAGTTCCAAGCCTTATGCTGACCCCTGCTGGGCCTGCCCTTCCATATCCCCTCCCATACTGAATTTCCTGAAGGCAAGACTTAAGCTGTCTTCTTCATAAGCCTTTGCTTGGGCGTGTTCCTTGCCGACTCCTTCACCCACCATGGAATCCCCTGAAAGGAGATCTCTGCGTCTTGTGTCTGGTATGAGAAATGCCTATCTCCTATTCGGCCAAAGCCTCAAAGGAGAAGGAAGTCTCTTGAGTGAAATACACAGAAGGTGCCCCTTTATTCCCACCTTGGCCTCACTACGAGGAAAAAAGACTGCCTCAAGGCAAAACCTCAACCTGTTTTGCCCTTTTCACATCTTGGGTCTAGGCCTCACTCTGCTCGCTGGCCACCTCTCCCCAGATTCTGCCTCACGGTTGGACAAAAAAAGGGTTGGACAAACATGAGCTGAACTCCAAGAGTAAGTCGCTATTTAGACATCTGCATGTGCCCCCTACCTCAGACCTCAGAGCTTGGGCTCTGTCCCTTTTCAGACCTCTCCATCCACCCCAGCAACAATTTGAAACTTCGAGGATGGATCCACCCCATTCATTGAGAGGTTGGATGACCTCTCCAAGCTTCACCTTACAAACCATTGGAACCCTGTAGACTAGACCCCAAATCCAATTTGCCATTAGCTCTATAGTTAGCTCCTGAGTTGGTTGCTATGAGTTTGGGTGGCAATTTATTTACATTTGGAATATTTTCTTCCTTTACGGTCCAGCTCCCCACCTAAGCTCCACCCCCTTGGCCACCGAACTAAACACTAAGTCCCGTTCCTCCAATTCAAAGATTCGAGTCCTTGGAGCCCCGCCCCTCTTCAGGCCCCGCCTACCCCCGCCACCCGTAGGACTCCAGGAAGTTTAGTACCACCCCCAGGCCCATCTATTCATTTATTGGACACTCTGAGCTTGGGACCCGCCTTCCAAAACCCCGCCCACACGCTCACCGGTTGGACGACTTGCGGTTAGCGTCGAGCTCGCGCTTGCGCAGCAGGAAGCCCTCGTGCTGCACTGTGTGAGTGGGCGGTGGCGGAGGCGCGGGGGCGGAGCCGCCCTGGGCCGGGGCGGAGCGCGAGCGCCGGCTTCCCCCGCCCTCACCACCCTCTCTGGGCCGCGGCCGCCGTCGCGGCTTGGGCCGGTCCCGTGCCCGCGGCCGGTCCGGCCGAGGTGTCCGCTCGGGCGGCTCAAGCCCGTTGGGCAGGCGGCCTGGGGGAAGCTCACGAGGCTGAGGCAGCGACGGCTGTGTGGAGGGAGGGGGAAGAGGGGTGCTGTCCATAGGGGGGGTGTTGGAGCCATCTGCCTGGGGGACTCACGAGTCTGGGGGGGGTCCCCATCTGTCTTGGACGCGAGTATGGGAGGGCCTCAGGGCTGGAGACCCAACTTTTAGGGGCCCCATCGGTGTCGGGAGTGAGACTGTCAGGACTCCTGGGTTTGTAATCGCTCTCGATCTTAGGGAGGAAAGCGCTAGCCCTTTGGAGGTGGGTGTGCAGGCACGTTGATGTCCCGGCTGTCTGTAGGAGGAATCTGGGACCTCTGTGTGTGTGTAGCTGTCTGTGAGGATATGTGAACCCCCCACCGGGCTAGAGAAAGTCTAGGACAAATGTGGGAAGAGTGTGGAGTCTGTCTGTGTGTAGAGGGGAGTAGGAGTCTCCTTAGGTTGGTGGCCTTATCTTTCTTAAGGAGAGATTTTCAGTTTGTGGGAGGCATCTGGGGGCCCTTTCCATCACCCCCTGAGAATCTCTGCAGGGTTCAGATGGGGAGGGGGAGGCGGGAAGCAGGGCTAGGCATTGGTGTTTCTGACTCCTGCTGGGAGGAGAGGGTTCCCCATACCCCCACCCATCCTGAGGCTCAACTTACCCCAACAGGGAGCCCTGGGCCTGCTTCTTTCTCCTGCAGCTGCTCCACAATGTCAGCCAGGGTGGCCTTCCTGGGAGGGGGAGGCCGAAAGACCCAATGGAACTGGGGACGCCCTCTCCCAGGGACCATCTTGGTTTTGGCTGGAGGAGCCTCCACCTCTTAGCCTGAGATGCCAGGCCCCTGTTCACTTCTTCAGCTACCTTTCTCAGATGCTTGCCTTGTACACCATAGGTACTTGGAACATGTCTGCTGGAGGACAGAACCTCTCCTTTGAGTTTTAGCCAGAGAAAAATCCAAACTGGTGCCTTCAAGCCTTTGGACATTATGCTGCCTTTTTTCCCCACCCACCCCCTGAGATCCCAAGCCCCTCAGACTTCTTTGGTCATTTTGGGTCATCACTATCCACTGTTTCCCCCGCTGGACTGGGATCTCCACCCAAACAGGGCTGAGGCTGGTATGGCCACTGCTCTCTCTAGCACATACCACATACAGAATGGGAACTCAGCAAACGTTCATGATATGCAAAATTAAAAAGGAGTCAAGAAGTCATTGTCTCCAAAACATATTTGACCAATGGTCTCTTAGTGGGGATACAGCTGATAAAATCAATCTGCCCATCATGCTCTGGTTAACACTGGACTCTGAAAGGCCTGGGTTCCAGTCCTGCTTCATCCAAACTGATCGACTTGCCCTCTCTGAGCCTCAGTTGCCCCATCCATAAAATGGACATGACAGTAGCCCCCAGTTTAAATGGCGGAGAAAGACTGTGATGTGATGAAGCATTAGAAGATGGTTTCACCATTAGCCCAGTAGAGAAACTGAGGTGCAGGGAGGACAAAATCCCTGCCTGGGCCACCTAGGCAGGGGCCAGAACTCAGTAGCTAAGTCCTTTCCTCCAACAGAACTGCCACTGTGGGACCATGGGCACCTCTCCTCCTCTCCTTCAGCCTGTTTGCACCTCTGCAAAATGGGTACCAGGGCAGTAAGCAGTTCTGAGCCCCAGCAGCCCTCCCCACGGGCCCGCGTGGCTCCAGGAGCTCTCCGTGTCCCCGATCCCTCATTCCCTGGGCACCTGAGGGCCTCACCCCTTGGCCAGCTCTCCTCTGGTAGGCATCTCCTGTTCGCTGGACTCCTGTCTCTCCAACCGACGCTCGCGCCGCTCGCGCCGCCGCTCCATCTGCTCATAGCGGCCCAGGGTGAGGCTGTGTGCCGCCTCGTGGTCCGCGGACTCCTGCCGCTCTGGCCGTCGCCTCCGCGCAGCCTCCTCGGGTTGATCGGCTGATTCTTGACGCTCCGGTCGCCGCCTCCTGGGCAGCTCCTCGGCGCGATCAGCTGACTCCTGGCGCTCTGGGCGCGGCCGGACCTGCTCCGCCGCCGCGAGGGCCCCGGGGGTCTCCGCCGCATCCTCGGGTGCGGCCGGCGGGGCTGGAGTCTCCACCCTCCCCGGGATCTCCGGCAGCCGGTCGATGCGCGGCTGGAGGCGCTCGGGCTTGAGCTCCTGGCGCACGTACCCCACCCGGGTCCGCACCTCTGCGGACAGTGTGTCCGAGGCCCGACGAGCCAGGGGCTCCAAGCCCCTCTCGTAGCCCCCTGGCCGCAGTAGGGGCGCTGCCTTGGCCGCCAGTTCCGTGGGGTCTCCAAAGAACTTGCGCCCCAGCAGGGGCGTCGGGGGCTGCTTGCTCTGTTCCGCCTTGAGTTTCTCTATCTGGGAACGGAGGGGCCAAGGTCAGGTAAAGGGGGGTGGGGGTGGGCGGTCTGGGAAGACGCCTCTGGGTTGTCTCCCACACCATGCAGTTTAATATTTTCTATTACTGACAAGGCAAGGCTGTGCAGGCCTGCGTCCATGTTTTCTCCCTGCCAGGAACTTAATTCCTTTCTTCCTTGGCAAACATCTAGTGTTAAGAGTCGGCTAAATAATCACTTTCTCTAGGTGACTTTCTGACCCTCACTGCCTCCTTCCTGAATGTCCCCTAACCCAGGGCATTGAAACAAGGGTCTCTCCTCATTCTTCAAGTCTCACTCAGATAGTCCTCCCCCTATGCCAGGACAAGTGCTCTGGGCTCCCACAGCACCTTGTGTTTCCCCCATCCCAGCCCTGGGCTGTCACTGTCTGGTGACAGGTCTGTCCCCTTCCTCTCCCCCACCAGACTGGGAGCCCAGTGAGGGTCTGTCTCAGCCCTCACTCAACCCAGCACTGAGTACCAAGTTTCAGTCCCGGTATGTCTGTCTCATATAGATGGATGGGGATGGGGGGTGGGCAGGATCTTGGGTGCTGACCGTGGTCAGGCGCCGCAGAGAGCTGAACCTTTCTTCCCAGGCTGCAGCCGCTTTGCGGAAGGCCTCGTGTCGCCGGATAAGCTGTTCCACCTCATCCACGCTGCTGCCCAGCTCCCGGCTCTGCAGGAGCGGCTCTTGGGCTGTCAGCCAGGCATCGGCCACCACTGCCTCCTGGGCAAATTGGTGCACTTCCAGCACTGAGGGGAGACATTGGGGGTGAGGGTGAAGGGTGCACCTGTGGGCCCTTCACAGGGCACTGGCTGTTTTCTCTGGCCCTCCACCCCGCCCCCTCCACACCCTCCCGCTTCCTGTATCCCAGCCCTGACCACTCTGGGCTCTGCAGGAATGAGAGGGGCTGGGGGTATTTCTGAGGGCACCAGCTTCTCCCCTAGGTGTCCACCACCAGAGATTCAATGGCAAGACAGTCCTCTTGTCCACCGCCGCCCCCCAGGCCATCGTGTTTGCTGCTGGGCACCCATGAGTGGTGTACAAAGCATGCTGGGTCACCCTCTGGGCCTTTCCAAACATGCCAATCTCTGTGCCCTTGAACCCCATGCATGTGGGCCCCCACTCACTCTGCTGCAGCCATTCCCAATGGCGGTCCCACTTCTCTGACACCTCCTCCTTCCTGGTTCCCAGCTTGTCCAGCTGTGCCTGGATCTGGGAGTGGTGGGTGGGTAGGAGAGGCGTCAAGGGAGGTTCCTGCCCCAACGGGCACAGATGGCAGAGGGGCACCCCCGCGCCCCTTCCCACCTCGTCAGCCATGGCACTCTTGTTGAGCAGCAGAGAGCGCCCCAGCTCCTGGCAGGCTGTCAGCTCAGGCACCCGTGCCTCCAGCTCAGTCTTCAGGCCCTGGTGGTAGTTCATGAGCACCTCCACTGACGACACGTCCCTACAGTGGCCGGGGGTGGGAATCTGAGCCTCAGATAGCCTCTCCAGGCCCCCATGGCAGATGCAAGTCCCGGATGAACCCAGATCCCTGAGCCAGCTGTTTGGTAGCATCTCAGGACACCCACCTTGTCAGGCCAGGTGCTGAGGGGCCAAGCTCTTCACTGACTCAGTGACTCCAACTTTTTCCAAGGTGCTCAAACGGCACATTCTGGTGATTCTAACCTCAGGCGTCAAGATCTAATTTTTCTAACTTTTTAAAGCTAAGCTTCTGAAGACTCCACTGGCCAATGATCTGAACTTTCCAAGTCTGGGCTATCCAAACGGTAGGCAGCCGCTAGACCTGGGTAGCAAGTGAGCCCTTGAAATGTGGCTGGTCTGAATTGAGATGTGTTGAAGTGTAAAGTACACATCCTATTCTGAAGACTGTAAAATAGCCCAATGATTTTATTTATTTTATTTTTTTTTTTAATTTTTTTTTTCGACGTTTATTTATTTTTGGGACAGAGAGAGACAGAGCATGAACGGGGGAGGGTCAGAGAGAGAGGGAGACACAGAATCGGAAACAGGCTCCAGGCTCTGAGCCATCAGCCCAGAGCCTGACGCGGGGCTCGAACTCCCGGACCGCGAGATCGTGACCTGGCTGAAGTCGGACGCTTAACCGACTGCGCCACCCAGGCGCCCCTGATTTTATTTATTAAAAAAAATATATTTTGGGGGCGCCTGGGCAACTCAATTTCGGTTAAGCGCCTGACTTTGGCTCAGATCATGATCTCACAATTTGTGAGTTCAAGTCCTACATTGGGCTCTGTGCTGACAGCTCAGAGCCTGGAGCCTGCTTCGGATTCTGTGTCTCCCTCTCTCTGCCCCTCCCCCGCTCACTCTCTCTCTCTCTCTCTCTAATATAAATAAACATTAAAATATATTCTTAATTTTTTAAAAATAAGCTCTACCCCCCAACATGGGGCTCGAACTCATGATCCTGAGATCAAGAGTCACATGCTCTACCGACTGAGCCAGCCAGGTGCTCCTCAATAATTTTAATACTGACTACATGTTGAAATGATATATATTTGGGTTAGTAAAATGAATCACTAAAATTAACTTTCACTTGCCTCTTTGTACTTTTTTATTGAGTTAAAAAAATTTTTTTAAAGTAATCTCCACACCCAACCTGGGGCTCAGACTTACAACCTTGAGATCAAGGGTTGTGTGCTCTACTGCCTGAGACAGCCAGACACCCCTGTACTTTTCTGATGTGTTTACAAGAAAAGCTTAAATTATATATGTGGCTCACATCTGTGGCTTGCATTATGTATCTACTGGACAGTGCTGTTCTCAGCTATCCTATGCCGAAACAAACCCCAAATCTCTGAAGGTTCCCCCAGTCAGCAAGCATAGCTTTGTAAGACTTAATACAGCCAAACTTACTTCTGAAGATCCTGAATTATAATGATTCCCGCCTAAGACTTAGTACGTCTGGAATGATCTATTTCCCAAAAGTGCCCTCCTCTGAAGTTCTCCATCTCAGTAAATTCACCCATTCATCCATTGACTCCTCTTTTTCTCTCAGCCCCTGAAGCTAATTCATCAGTCAGACCGGACATCTATAACTTTAAAACACACACTGTGAAATGCTGTGACACCTCTGAGATTTTGTATTAAAAGAACTCAGCAAGGGGTGGAGGGGGAGTTGGGGAGCACACAGATGAAACAAGGTGGGCCAAATGTTGATGGGTGTTCATTCTCTGCGTGGGGGTTTACTGTACTGTTATCACGACTTCTGTGTACATTTGAAATTTTTCCTAATAAACATTTTTTTTTAATTCCTAAAATGAATAACTTCTCCCCATCTCTACAACCATCACACTGAACCAAGCCCCCATCATCTCTCACCTGGATTATAGCAGCAGCCTCCTGGCTGGTGCACCTGTTTCTACCCCTGTTCTCTGTACTCCTTTTCCCACAAGGCATCTGGAGTAATCTTTCTCAAATGCACCTCATAGCACATCACTCCCCTGCGGTGAAGTCTCCCACGGCTCCCAACTCAGGGAAAAAGGCAAACTCCTCACCATGCCCTATTGCCCCTCCCAGCTCACTTGCTACCACTCTCTACTCTCCCCCACCCCCACTCACTCCATCCAACCGTAATGATTGTCTAGCTCCTCCTCAAAATACAACCTACCTCGGGGTCTTTGCACTTGCTGATCCTTCCACCTGGAAAACTCTTCCCCCCCCCCCCAAAAAAAAAACTTTACCCAACTCACCATCACTTCCCCCAAACTTTACCTGACTCACCATCACTTCCTTTAGGCCTCCATTCAAACATCACATCCTCAGAGAGGCTTTGCCAGCTAGCACCTCATCCCCTTACCTTGCTTTGTCTTCCGAGCGCTTATTACTACCTGAAATAATATTAGGTGCTTTTTCATTTATTTGTTGCCTGCTTCTATGCTCAGAATGTAAGCAGCATCAGGGAAGCAGCTTGGTCTTGCTAACCATCCACGCACAGTAGGCATTCAAGAAATATTTGCTGAGTAAATGAAAGTAGGCAAGGCCTCACAGTCAGAGTCACCACTCTCCAAATCCCTGTCTTCCTGGACACGCTGCCGAACTACATTTCCCAGCCTCCCCCGCAGACAGGTTAGGGCTCCTGGGCTGACAGATGGGAGTGCAGGTTTAGTCCCTGAAACCTCCCATGTGATCTTTCTCTCCTCTTCAGCGACTGTAACTTCTGGGGCCAAGTGATGGAAAGCCCTTGGGTCCCCATCACCGTGGGATGGGTTTCTGTTGGCCGCTCTCTTTGAAGCGTCAGGTCAGCAATAAATCAGTGCCCTCCACCCACTAGGTTAAGCCACAAATGCAGTCCCACACCTTGCTTTCCCTATCCTGGCTGCAGCCCACTCCATGATGTGACACAGAGAGGGCAGCAGTGGGCAACTGGGAAGGCCAGAAGGCAAGAGGATGCCCTGAGCTGCCAAGGCCGGGCCTGACAAGGGATCATAGCACACATGAAGCATTTCGTCCAGTGCCTGGCAGTTGGGTATTGAGATTTCTTCAGGGAAGGGGACTGCCGATGGGCTGCGGCGGGGAGGGGGGTGGTGCCCAGAGGCAGGTAGGAAGCCCGAGGTGGGATGAGGGGCACCTGGGCTTGTCAGCTGCCCCAATCTGGCCGGCGATGCCGTCCATCCAGGAGAGCAGGTCACGGGCCTGGCTGTGGAATCGCAGCGCGTCGGCCGTGGAGCTGACGTGCAGGCGGGCGTCTTCACAGGCTGCCAGCAGCTCCTTCCAGCCCTGCAGCACCTCCTGCTCCCGGCTGGCGATGGCCTCTGCGTGCTCACCCGCGTACACCGTCCGCAGCTGGGCTGCCCCCTCCTGCAGCTGCCGTACCTGCGGGGCATGCCAGGTCCAGCGCTGGCCCTCCTCGGGAGCCAGGCCCCGCCCCCCGGATCCGGGCCCCGCCCCGCCTCGGCTGGCCAGGTGTAATGAGCCGCCACCCTTGTGATCCCACAACTGGGTCTCCCCCCCTTATCCGCTGCCTGATTTCTGTTTGGGTTGCCCACTTTCTGATTGCTTTTTAGACCCATACCATGTTTCACTCACGTCTGCTGCCTGTTTGTCATTGACTCACCTGCGTTCTGACTGCTTTTGGACCTATGACCAGGTTTCTTTCAGTCCGCTGCCTGATTTCTTTTGGTCTGAGAGCCCTACTTCCACTGGGTCTGCCTCTACCTCAGTACAGACCGATCTGATTTCCTTCAGGAAACCTCTTTCCACCCTGATGTTGAGTAGACATACTGTCCATTTTTTTCTTCACTCAGTTTTTTTTTTTTTTTTTTTTCAGACTCACTACCTACTGCCCAAGTTCCTTCAGAATGGTTATTCAGTTACTATTGGGTCTCCTACTCAATTTCTATCGGCTCTGCCATGTGAGTTCTACCAGACCAGCCACTCACTCCCTATTGGTTCAGCCGCCTGACTTCTTTTGGAGTGACCACCATATTTCTATCAGATCCACTGCCTAATCACTATCAGTCTCTCTGCTTGATTTCTAACAGTCTGACAGTCTAACAGCTCCATTGTCATTTCCATGAAACCCACTCCCATCAAAGTTCTTGCAGGAAAATCATAGGATACCATCCGAGACCTATCAAATTTCTATCTGCCCCAGAGCCAAATTTCTCTTAACCCTCTGAAATTTCCTTTAGGCTCTCCATGTGGATTTGGAAAAGATTCCCTTCACCGTTTCTAGGAGAACCCCTGCCATTGGAGAAACTGTCTGATTTCTATCAGACATTCTGTACCACCTTTCCTCCCACACTGCCTAAGTTCTACGCACCAAGCAATCAGGCGGTTTTCTGCCTGCCCCATCATCTGGCTTCTCCCTGTTCTGTGGTCTGTTTTCATCTGTTCTACTGTCTAATGTCGATCTGTTCTACAGCCTGACTTCCGCCTGCTCTGCAGCCCAACATGCCTTGGCCACGCTGTCCAGGCCCTCCCACCTCCCCTCTTGGCCACCGGCACCCCACCTGGGACACAAGGAGCTGCAGGTCATGCTCAAAGGCCCGCAGGGTCCGCTGCATGGAGCTGGCGCTGGGTCTCGGCTCAGGTGGGGCGGTCAGACGGGGCAGTCGCCTCCGCTTCTCCTCGATCTGACCCTGAAGCTCTCGGGCATCGCTGAAGAACTTATGCAGCTCCCGAGAGGCGGCCAGCAGCTGAGCCCTTGTGCCCATAAGCTCCAGCAGCTCGGCCCAGGCCTCGTTCAGCCCGTCCTTCCACTCAGCCATGGTGGCCGCCGCCGTGTGGCCGCACTCAATCAGCTCATCCACCATCTGGTTCACGGCCGCCAGCCGCTCCCGCCCTGCCGTGCCCGTCTCACTGGCGAACTCGGAGAATTTCTCCTGCAGCACCTGCCACCAGGAACACAGCATGGGCCAAGGCCCTTTACACACAAGCCCCCTCCACCCCTTGCACCGTGTAAGAGTAATAATAGTAACGATGATGATGACGGTCACGAGAAAAAGCAAGATCAAATGCTCATCGAGCACTTGCTCTGTAGCAATAACAGCAGCAAGAAAAATAATCCGATGACAGTAGCTGACGCCATCTTGGGCACCGTGTGTGCTGGGTATTGTCCTAAGTGCCTTACATTCTGGTAAATTCTTGGGGCTCACCAAAGAGCCAAAAGGTGGGTGCTATGATCATCCTCGGATTCGAGCTGGGGAAGCTGAGGCCCAGAGAACCTTAGGAGCATACGCGGTCGCCGCGGGTATTAATGTTATGACTGGTGGTGCTCACCGTGACGTGCTCAAAGTCCTGGCCAAGCTCAGGGGAACCGGCCACCACTTCCTTCTCCGCGATCCAGTGCTCGAGCTCGTCCACCTGGCGGCTGAGCTGGTACAGCCAGTACTGCTGCTCCAGGCTCACCCTGCGCTCTTCGCCCAGCTCCTTGAGTGCCACATACAGGCGGTCCACCTGAGACTGCCGACGGCTGATCTGCTCGCTGATGGGGGACACGGAGGGGCAGGGATGGAGCCCCCCGAGACTTCAGGACAGAGCTGTGACCCCCTGCCACCCCCCTCTCAGGGCAGGGCTGTGTTTCCTCTGAACCTTCGGCCACAGTAGCACCTGCTCGGACTCCTTCGCAGGGGCTTCTGTTTTCTGCAAGACTCGGATTCAGCGAACCCAATACTTGCATCTCAGCGCTCAGGGGAAACCGCTTCCCTGAGCTTGACAAGCTCACTGCCCCTCCCCCCCCCCCATCTTCTCTGTGGTCCCACCCCCTGCCCCTCCAGCGACCTGGGCGGGGCTCCCGACTCCCTACTTGGGTCCCCAGCCAAGGCACCTCACCTCCAGTCCATCTCCTGGCTCAGGAGGGCAGAGGTCTAACCCTGGGCCCCCTCTCAGGTCCCAACCCTCGTCCAGGCCTCCCAGAGATGGCCCCTACTCCTGACCTTAGGGAGGCCATACACCTGGCCACCCAGGAGGTCTCAGGCTACACCCAATCACAGCACTCCAGGGTTTTCTGTCCTTCTGGACACTTCCCAGACACTGGGTGGAAAGAAGGCCCTTCCCTGTCTTGAGCTCTTCCTTCTCTCCTCAGTCTGAGGCATCACCTCGCATCCCTACACTCAAATTCCAGTACCCCTGGCCCCACCCTCTCAACCATCCCTGGGCACTGCCCCTCCATCCGGGGCCCCAACCACGTGCTGAAATCCGAGGGCTCCAGCTCGGGGCAGTGAGGGCCCCTCCCACCCCAATGTCCAATTTGGGACCGTGTCCCAATTTCCACCAGCGAAGCTTCAGACTCTGCTGGGCCATTCCTTAAGAACTGGCTCCGCCCCCGCCTGACCCCAATCCCACCCCCCCCCCGCCCCCGTCCGCCCACCTGTCCGGGTGCCCCATCTCCAATAGCGCCCGGCACTGGCGCGACAGCTGCGCGATGCTTTCCTCGTAGTTCTCCACGCCCTGCTCCAGCTGCAGGTGCTTCTTGAGCAGCTGCAGGGTGCTCTGTTCGTCCTGGGGGCACACGGCGCCCGCGATGAGGCGGCAGCGGCCGGCCCCGGGCTCCAGAGCCCCCAGGTCCCCCGCACCCCCCAGCCCGGGCGCACCTTGCCCTTGTCCTCACTCATCATGAGCAGCTCCTGCTCGCCCAGCCACGCCTCCACCTCCGCCACGTCGAAGTAGTACTGCTCCACCTGGAAGGCGGCGTCCAGCACCTGCTGCCGCCGCTCCGCCGCCTCCCGCAGGCCGGCCCAGGCGCCCTGCAGCTGCTCCTGACCTCGGCGCACGGCCTCCGCCTCCGGGCTACGCAGCGAGGCCAGCGTGCCCGCGCGCTCCAGCACCTCCTCCAGCCGCGGCCCGTGCGCCTGGATCTCCCGTCGCAGGCCCTGGGGGCGGGAGGTGGGGGTGTGGGTGGAGAGGGGCTTTCCGAGGCCCGGCAGGACCGCGTGCGCACAGCCCATGGAGGGCATCAGAACCCCCGCCCCGCAGATAGCCCTCCACCTTGCGCCAGGTACCACGGAAGCAGTTTGCTGTAACTCGCTCACTCACACCCCCATGTTGCAGGTGGGAAAACAAGCAATTAGTAAGGGGGTGACAGGACTTGAGCACAGGACGCTGGCCCCAGAGACTGTGCTCTCAACCAAGCCGCCTGGTGGTGTCAGATACCCTCTAATGGTTGAAACAGGCTGCGAATCAGGTTGCTTAGGGGCAGTGGCTGTCTAACTCGCGGGCAGTGAAGTGTGCAAATCTTTTTACACGTGGGTACACCGTGTACCCAGGGCAGGATGTGGAACACTTCCATCACCCTCCAAGGTTCCCCCTCAAGCAGCTCTGCACTTGCCGTGTGCCCTCCTTGGCTTCTGTGCCTCAGTTTCCTCAAGTTGCAAACGGAGATAATACTTGTGGACACTGAGCACCTGCTACCTGCTACTTTGCCAAGCAAGCGCTCTGCACGATGTAGCAGCTCATCTGGTCCTCATGGCAGCCCCAGGAGTCTGACTTCATTCTATCTCACTTTACAGATGGGGAAGCCAAGGCACGGCAGCGGGGGGGGGGGGCGGGTGGTGTTGAGGAACTTGCCAACTGCACATGGCTGGTGGTGGCCCTAACATCCACCTTGTGGGGTTGTTACTATGGCGCACTCAGAACTGTGCCTGGTATGCAGTAGGTGCTCAATCAGTACCAACTGCTATCACTCGTCCAACAGCTCCTGAGTGTCCAGCACTCTTGTGCACGCACAGCTGAGCTCCCCCAGCGTTAAGCACGAAGTGCACTTGACTGCTTGCCTCAACCGTGAAAAGGACAGGCCAGTTCTGCTTGTCCTCAACACTGTCAACGGCCAAGAGTGTGTTCATCGAAACAGAGACACGAAAGCTGGGGCGCCTGGGTGGCTCAGTTGGCTAAGCGTCCAACTCTTTTTTTTTTTTTTTAGAGAGTTTATATATATATATATATATATATATATATATATTTTTTTTTTTTTTTAACGTTTATTTTTTTTTGAGACAGAGAGAGACAGAGCATGAATGGAGGAGGGTCAGAGAGAGGGAGACACAGAATCTGAAACAGGCTCCAGGCTCTGAGCTGTCAGCACAGAGCCCGACACGGGACTTGAACTCACGCACCGTGAGATCATGACCTGAACCGAAGTCGGCTGCTTAACTGACTGAGCCACCCAGGCGCCCCAAGTGTCCAACTCTTGATGTCAGCTCGGGCCATGATCTCGTGGTTGTGGGATTGAGCCCAGAGTCAGGCTCCATGCTAAGTGCAACCTGCTTGGGATTGTCTCTCCCCTCCCTTCTCCCTGCCCCTCCCCTGCTCATGAGCTTGCTCTCTCTCTCTCTCTCTCTCTCTCTCTCTCAAAATAAATAAACTTAAAAAGAAGAAGAAGAACAAAATCTAAAAAAACCCTCCATCTGTGCAGCGTGGTCACAAACTTTTGAGAATAATTTGTAAACCCACCTCCCCTCCATCTCTCAGTGCCCATTCTCCCAACTCATATTCTTTGGTAAAGGGGGTAATGAGAATAGCTGGTAGGGTTACTGTGGGGATTAAATTAAACAACCAACATACCCCCCTAGGACGGCACTTGGCACACAGTAAGTCTTTTAATCCATGTGTAATTATTATCGGTAGTCGTAGTATTCCTCTTTTATGTGTCTTACACTAGGCTTTGACTGAGTTGCTTTGACTGAAGAGTCCTTCGGCTAAGTGATTTGAAAATTTAGATGTGGAACTAAGGCCCGGAGAAGTGAACAGAGATCCAGAGAGCTCTTTGGGGCTCAAAAGCACCCCCACCTTGATCAGCTGGGGAGTCGGCGCTCTCCCACTGATTAGCTCGTCCTTTCTCCCTGTGGGTGGTTTGGGTTCTCATCTACTGTTGTTTTTCTTTGTCCTTGCCCAACAGCCATGCTTCTCACTGTTACTCGTGGGACCCTGGCTTTCCTTTGAGGAACCCCCTTGCCTCAATCTCAGCCCAGGTGATTAAGGCTGACTCCACCTGCAGGTTCCAAGAGTGGGCCCTGAGTCCAGACCAGGCCAACAGAGCAGACAAATCCCTGGCCACCATGATTAGTTCGGGGATGGGTATGGGACTCAAG
This sequence comes from Lynx canadensis, assembly GCF_007474595.2. Classification (NCBI taxonomy): domain Eukaryota; kingdom Metazoa; phylum Chordata; class Mammalia; order Carnivora; family Felidae; genus Lynx; species Lynx canadensis. The sequence continues at coordinate 47,737,043 of NC_044317.1, read as the reverse complement.
CTCGGCCAGGGAGAGTTTATCCCTGGGACTATTGCTGAAAATATTGAGAGAGAGAAGTCCTCTTCAGTTTTACTGGTGGGATGTACACTTGAATCTGTTGGAGGTCTTTCGCTACCAGGGGAGAAGAGCTGGCCCTGAGAACAAAGCTACCACAGAAACATACACCCACACACCCACACTCACAGCGCGTTGAGAGATTCATGACATCACGGAAGTACCTGGATGCATCTATACCTGCTGTCCATCACAGTCTTCCCCATCACAAGAGCCAGCGAATTTCCTTTTTGGGGCCTTAACCACTTGGACCTGTTTTCTCTCATATCCAGATGTGTCCTAACCCACACCCTCACCCTGGCTCTACTCACCTGGTTCTTTTTGATGTACTGTTGGACAGCCTGCAAACCACTGCCTCGCTCGGTCTGCATGGCCAGTGGCAGTCGCTCCTGGACCCATGCCTGGGGAGGATACAGGGAGAAGGTCAAGGGGAGAATGCACCCAAAGACCCCTGCATCCCAATTCAACTGGAAGCCACCGGCACAGTATCTAAGGCCCTTCCTCACCAAAGAGTCTTGGTCACATCTTTGGCCCCTTCTCTTGACATGCTCTGCTTTGCTCTCTGCATGCACTCAAGCCAGGTTCGTGCTTACCTCTGTCCTCTGCACAGGCACGTCTTGCTTCCTGGAATTCCCTTCCTGCTCCCTCAGTGGGCTCACTGGGACTCTTCCTTCCTGTCTCCACTCAGACATCCCCTCCTCTAGGAAACCCTCCCTGACTCTGGACCTTGGCCAGCTGCCTCCTAACTTCCTCATAACAGCCCTAATCACCCTGGATTGTCACTGTCTGGAGAGAGCTCTGTCTCCCCGCCCCACCCCCCTTGGACTCTTGAGCCCTCCATGGGCAGGAATGGGGTCCGTCTTGGTCACCCCCGTGACTGCATTATCATCCAAGCCCAGAGCTGGGCCCATAACGATCAAGTGAATGAGCAAATGCGTGAGTAAATGAACGAATGAGCAAATGAGGAAGTGAGTGACTAAGTGCGAAAATGAATGAATGAGGGGCGAGCGAATAAATGGATAGTAATAAATCAGCGAGGGAAGGAATAAAGGATGAGTCAGTGAACAACTAAATGGCTTCATGAATAAATCAAGGAATGAGAGTAAGTGAGGGTGGAAAAGGTGAATGAATAAATGCGTGGATAAGTGAACGAGTGAATGAGTAAGGGAAGGATTGAGTGACTGGGTCTAGCGCGGTGTCAGTCGGTAGGTCTCCCAGTCAGCTCCGCCCTTGAACTCGCCAAGGTCCCACGGCCTCGCCCCCACTCCCAACCTCCACTCCCCCGCTGGCTCGCCGGCTCGCCTGTGGCCTCCTAACCCGCCCCATCCGCGCAACCCTCACCTCCCGGTTACCCCGGTCCCGCCCCGTCCCCGTGCCGGTCCTCACCAGCTCGTCGTCGAGGTCGTGCGCCACCTGGTGCAGCTCCTTGGAGGCGAGCAGCAGGCGGCGGCGCTCCTGCAAGGGCTCGAGCAGGCGCACCAGGCGCTCGCCCACCGCGTTCTGCCGCTCGCCCACCAGCTCCTTGCTGGCCGGCTCCAGGGGCAGCGCCGCGGTCTGCGCCTGCAACTCTCCCACCTCGCGGTACCACTCCTCCACCTGCGACTCCATCGACTGTGGGGACAGGGGCAGAGACAACGGGCTCCACCCTCCCTCCCCATCCTGCTGCGGCTCTCCAGGACCTTCATGGTGACGGCCAAACCCGTCACCACGAGGCACCATTTCACTGGGCCCTTGCCCTCCAGAAGCGCTACCCTCCTCGCCGATGCTGCCACACATTAAACAAGTTCCTGCCTCAGGGCCTTTGCCTTTGCTATTCCCCCTACCAGGCACGCTCTGCCTTGTCAATCAGATTTCAGTTCAAACATTATTTTCTCAAAGAGGCTTACCTGCCCCCCTGGACTAAAGCGGCCCACTAATCCGTTAATTGTCAGAACAACCCTTCAAATTTCCACCCTACTTTACAGAGGTGGAAACTGAGGCCCAGAGAAGTTAGGTAACTTGTCCAAAAGAGCCAACCTTTCCAAACGTCATAAATACAACATTATAGTGATTTAAATGGCTGGTATGCCATAGGGGTAGACAGAAAGTGCAAAAGCAGACCCAAATACACTGGAGAATTCATACATTTTATAGATGCCATTTCAAATCTCCAAAGAAAAGATGGATTATTCAATGAGTGGTCATGGGCCAACTGGCTAACCAGTTTAGCTGGATCCCTTCCTTGCTCTTTGTGCTGAAAACAATTCCAGATGGATTAAAGACTTAAATGGAATAAGTAAATCCATAAGGCAGAGAAGAAAACCTGGGCAAATGCTTTTATAATCTTAGGATGGAGAAAATCTTTCCAAGCAAAAAAAAAAAAAAAAAATCATAAAGGGAAAGATTTATAAATTTGGTCACATAAAATACTTTTGCATCAACCAAAATTTCTAAATGTAGTTGGAAGGCAAGTGACCACCTGAAAAAAATATTTAACACATATTAGAACAAGGAGCTAGTTTCTTTGACAGTCAGAGAATTCCCCTTCTCCCTGCTTCCTTTGTCTCCACTTACCACCATCAGATAATTCTGTCTTTATTTGAGGTTTTTTTTTTTTTTTTTTTTTTTTATCGGTCTCCGGCTTCTAGAATGGGAGCTTCATGAGGGCAGGGTTTGTGTCAATTGGCCTGTGTATTCCTGAGCACCTAGAACAGTGTCTGCCATGTAGAAGGTCTTCAGTTGTGATTTGTTCAATGCCAAAGACAAAGGCTGGCCCAACGTGAACAGGCACTTCTCCCAGTGAAAAGGCAAACACAGAAGACAGACTAAGCACCCGAAAAGATGCCCAGTCTCACTAATCAGCAGGAAAATACAATTTAAAACAAAGTATCTTTCCCTATTCACCAGATTGGCAAACATGTAAGGGGAGGATAATATCTAGTATTGGCGAAGATGCAGAGGGACGGTCAGGCACACTCAGCCACTGTCGGTCGGTGGTGGTGCAAATTAGTAGAGCCTTTTTGGAAGGCAATTTGGCAAGTCCTATCAAAATGTAAAAAAAAAAAAAAAAAAAAACAAAAAAAACAAAAATGTGCATACGTTTTGACCCAGCATTTGCACTTGCCCTTCTAGGAATGTAACTAAAGAAATACTGGCACATGTGCAGAAAGATGTTTGTCCCAGGATGTTCATTGTAACTGTTTGTCCAAGGATCACATCGTAGCAGAGTTTATAATGGGAAAAAATTAGAAACAAACACGATGCCCATCAAGAATGAAATGGTTAAACAAATCCACATCAGTATGGAATAATGGTCAAGATTTACTGTTAACAGAAAAAAGCAACTTAGAACACACATTTGAATATATTACATTTGTCACGGGTTGCACATGCATAACGATTCCCTGGAATAAACAAGAAATTAATCACAGATGGTACCTATTGGGGAGACAAGAACTCCATGAATGGGGCAGGGGTGAAGGAGAGACTTGTTGCATAGGATTTTTTGTACAGCTTTTGATGTCTGAGCCATAAAATATAATTATTAAAAAATTTAAGCATTAAAAAATTAAAAACAGTAAAAATCCATGCAGGTAGTGAATGAGTGCACAGAAAGAGGTCCAGGAGGATGCCCACCAAATCATAACTGAGGTTTCCTTTGGGTGCGGGAATGAGAGGCATGGTTAAGGGAGACTTTACATCTTACTGAAGACTTCTAGGTTAGTAAGATCTTTTACCAAAAGAATATATTAATTTATTACTTGTGTGACTCTAAACAGATGGGGGAAAGCCATAAAAGAAAGCAAAACAATAATGAAATTAAGTGGTAACAGATTAGAGCAAATGACTGCAACTCAATACTCAAGACCCAAGAATCAAGTGAAGACTTTTTGTTCCAAAGTTCGGTAATGCAGAGCTGTTGATTTTGCCAGCCCACCATTCACCCTTTCCTCTGCAGCACCTCAAATCCTGCTCTCAGACCTGAGCTTCCTGAGGGACTAAAAGAACCTTGAGCTCCAAGGGTGGCCACATGACCCAACCTAGCCAATCAGAACACTGAAACCAACCATCCTGGCCACAGGGATTGGGTAACAGATGGCATGTGACCTAAGATCAGCCAATGAAAACTCTTCCCACTTTTGCGGGAAAAGCGAGTGAGCTCAGGCAGGTGCTCTCTTTCCCATGGGGTCCCTTAGCTGTTAGAACATATGCCCGGGGTGCTGGGGGCCAAGTTGCCACCAGGAAGGAACAGACTCCCGGACAAGGAGGCCAACACAGAAGAAAGCAGGTCCCAGAAAAAGAGACAGATTGCCCAGGTCATAATTTGAGTAACTGATCCAGCCATGCCTACAGCTGCATACCCGCTGGATTTTTCAGCTAGGTGAGCCAAGAACCTCCCCTTTAGCCCAAGTCAATGTGGTTTGAAGTTCTATGAACTGCACCCTTGAGTCCCAGCTGATACAGTTAACAATCTGTAGGAGCCATAAAAATGGATAAAAATCAAACGTTATAACAAGTCAAAACCATCCAAAAGGAATTTCAAAAGGCATAATTACATGCTGCAGAAATCAAAGCAAAGTAAAATAGTCACTCTAAAACCCTTTTCACTAAGAAAATCACTGCAGCAATGTGTAGAAAATCAAAATGCATTCGAATTCTGGAAACACATATAATCTGAAATGTTAAGGTTACAAATTCTAGTTCTCCACTAGATCAAAACCCCTCCATAACCTGCCCACCAAGCGGCTGTGTGAACTGAGATGGGATAATTACAGGACGGACACTTTTCTACTTCTGCAAGAATGCCACATATTTTGAACACTCATTTAATGTGAATCCTTCCCTGTAAATGTGAGCAAAGGTTACAGAAGGACAGTTGGTCATTAAACACACAGAAAGATGTTTAGCCTCCTTCAATGTTAAGGGAAATGCAAATTAAAATAACCCTAAGGCACAGGCGCCTGGGTGGCTCAGTCAGTTAAACGTCCGACTTCGGCTCGGGTCATGATCTCACGGTTCATGGGTTCGAGCCCCATGTCAGGCTCTTTGCTGACAGCTCAGAGCCTGGAGCCTGCTTAGGATTCTGGCTCTCCCTCTCTCTCTGCCCCTCCCCTACTCATGCTCTGTCTCTCTCGTGTGTGTGCAAAAATAAACATTAAAAAAAAATAACCATAAGCGTCTTTCAGGGGCGTCTGGGAGGCTCAGTTGATTAAGGGTCTGACTCGATTTCGGCTCAGGTCACGATCTCACAGTTCCTGAGATCCTGCATTGGGGATTCTCTCTCTCCCTCTCTCTCTGTCCCTCCCCCACTCATGCATGTGCACCTGCTCACTCGCTCTCTCTCTGTCTCTCTCTCTCTCTCTCAAAATAAATAAATAAACTTAAAAAAAAAGAGTATCTTTTACTTCTCAGATTAGCAGAGATGAGAAAGCTTGATGACCACTTGGGAAGAAGAATACTGTCTCATGGAGGTGTGTCCACTGCCTTTTCAAAATCTCTCTCAAAAAGTTTAACACCTACACCTTTTGGCCCAGAAATTGGACCTTGAGGACTCTTTTCTACAGAAATGTTTGCACGTGGGCTCAATACGTATGGACGGGGATGTCTCTCGCAGTGGTATTCATACTAGCAGAAGATTAGAAACAGCCCAGAGGTCTCTCAGCAGAGGGCTGGTTAAAGATGGATGGTGGAGCCACCCAACACTAGATCCATATATTCTTTGACAAGAGAGGACACCCAGGGTGTTTTGTCAGGTGAAAAGGGCAAGCTTCAGTATGGTCCATCTCTGTGTCAAGGGTCTCGTCCCTGGAGAGCGAGACTGCACGGGGGGAGGCGGCGGGGAAGGAAGCCTTTTTACTTTTCACATTATACTTCTTACCATCACAGCAATCATAGGTAACACATCCTGATGCCTGCCCCCTGACAGCAGCTGCTCTAAGCGCTTGGCCAGGATTAATTTATGTAATCTTCACAGCACAGGAGGTCAGGAAGACGGGGATGTTTGCTTCATTCACAGCTGGATCCCAGTGCCTGGCCCTGTGCCTGGCACAGAGTAAGGTCTCTGTAAACGTGTGCTAACTTTGTTTGTTGGACTAGTCACTAAGCTGTTCTGCTTCTCTTAGCTGGGCAGTATGAAAAATTAAGAATTAGGGGCTCCTGGGTGACTCAGTTGGTTAAGCATCCGACTCTTGATTTCAGCTCAGGTCACGATCTCACAGTTTATGGGTTTAAGCTCCTCATCGGGCTCTGTGCTGACAGTGTGGGGCCTGCTTGGGATTCTCTCTCCCTCTCTCTCTGCCCTTCCCCGCTTGAGCTCTCTCTCTCTCAAAAACTAAACATTAAAAAAATTTAATAAAAATTAAGAATTTTAAAAATTAGGGGTGTCTGGGTGGCTCAGTGGTTAAGCGTCTGACTCTGGCTCAGGCCTGCTTTGGATTCTGTGCCTCCTTCTCTCTCTGCCCCTACCCCTCTCACATTCTGTCTGTCTGTCTCTCTCTCTCTCTCTCAAAAATAAATAAACATTAAAAAAAAATAATTGAGGCTCAGAAAGGTGGGGTCACTTGCCCTGGGTCACACAGTAGTGGAATGGGGCCTCAAACCCTGGATGTGCAGCTCCTGTATCAGACTCTCCCCCTAGGCCATGCTGAGTTCATGAAGAAATGTGATAAAGAATGCTTGGGGGGGAGGGGTGTTTCCTTGGCCAGAGAAAGAGCCTTACTTGGTGCGGGTGTGTGTGTGTGTGTGTGTGTGTGTGTGTGTGTGTGTGTGTGTGTGCAGGGGTGGGGTGGGTGGTAAGGAGTCCCCAGAGACTCAGCCTAGCAGCTGCAAATCCTCCAGTGCATTTTCCCCTGGCCCGTCCCCCTCAGATGGCAGGAGACCAGCCACCCCCCTCCCCAGGCAGGAGCCCGTGGCTGAGCCAGACCAGCTGGTCAGGCCCTTGAGGACCTGGCAAGTGGGGGCTTGGGACTCCACCATCTGGTCCCTGGGCCTGGAAGCACAGTTGGGCAGGAGGCTCTGAGAGAGGACTCTGGGTCACGTGGCCTAGGCCTCAGGTGGGCTCCCAGGAAGCCGGCGGCAGCAGCTGGGGAGGGGGGAGGGGGGAGGACACAGGAGGACACAGGGATCAGGAGAGATCAAGGGAGAGATGGAGAACTGAAAGAAAAAGAGAAGAGGGTGAGAGAGTAAGGGAAATAAAGAGAGACACGACGACGATGGGAGACAGAAACTCCCAGAGTTTCCACACAGAGGAACTGGGAGAGCAGGGCCGAGAGACAGGCCCAGAGAGAGGCCGAGAGGGCAGACCACTCACACATCCACACCCCCTCTGCCTGAGCCAGCCCGCTCCAGCCCTGCCTGGCCCCGGGGCCTGAGGGGTGCGGCAGCCAGGAAATGTGCCGGCTGGATGGCGGCCGCCCGCCCTCCTGCGTGTGCCCAGTGTCTGAGCTCTCAGGCGGCCCCAGGGGACAGCGGAGCCTTGGGCAGCCCCTCCCCTCCCCAGCGGCAGCTCCAGAGGCCCAGCTGGGCTCCATCTGGGGGCCGTGGCCTACTGAGTCACTCCCCGCCGCCTCGGGCTCCCTCTGCTGGGGAAAGTCCCGTTCTGGGGCCTGCCCCGACTCCCATCTCTGTGTGATCCTGGCCAGACCCTTGTCTCTGCCGGGCCTCAGCCTCTCCCTGGAACAAATGCTTGAACAAATGTTTCCTTCCTTGGGGAGGGAAGAGTAGGAGGCCCCAAATCCTCCCTCCAAAACCTAAATGGCCAAAAGAAAGACACGGATGTTCAAGCTCACCAGTCACGGGAGAAAATACAAATGCAAACACCCAACCATCAGACTGGGAAAAATCTAAAAAGTGACAACACCGGGTGTGGGCGAGTATGGGAGGAAACAGGAACTCCCGTTCACTGTTGGGGAGAGAGCATTAATTGGCAGCACGCCTCAGGCAAGCTATTTGGCAAGATCACGTGACCTGAAGATAGCTCTAACCTTTGGCACTATGTTAACGTTTCATATGTCACCCCCCAAAATACACTTTTTTTAAAGTAGGCTTCACACACAGCACAGAGTCCAACACGGGGCTTGACCCCATGACCCTGAGATCAAGACCTGAGCTGAGATCGAGTCGGACGCCCAACCTACTGAGCCACCCAGGCGTCCCCCAAAACACATTTGTAAGAGAAGTTTATTTATTTTGAGAAAGAGAGAGAGTGAGCACATGCATGTGAGCAGGGGAGGGGCAGAGAGAGAGAGAGGGAGAGAGAGAGAATCCCAAGCAGGCTCCACACTTTCAGCGCAGAGCCCGATTAGGGCTTGAACTCATGAACCATGAGATCATGACCTGAGCTGAAATCAAGAATCGGACGCTTAACTGACTGAGCCACCCAGGCACCCCCCCACCCAAAACACATTTTTATAAAGCAAAATGAGGGGCGCCTGGGTGGCTCAGTTGGTTAAGTGTCTGACTTCGGCTCAGGTCATGATCTTGAAGTTTGTGAGTTCTAGCCCCCCATTGAGCTCGCTGCTATGGGTGCAGAGCCTGCTTTAGATCTGTCTCCCTCTCTCTCAAAAATAAACATTTCAAATAAATAAAATAAAATGCAAAATGAGTGGGAGGGATACCCCAAACGGAAAACAAAGGAAATAACTGTTTTGCATAAATAGCAACGACACCAAAGGCCAGGAAACAACTACCAACTAACTTTGAACACATGATAATACGCTCCATCCGGTTGAAGACAATAAAACAAAAACTTAAAAACCTGTAAACAAATACTGAAACAACTCCATAAATTATGTCTTTGAATCTTCGCTACGTCCACGTGAGGTCAGTATGATCATTGTGTCCATTTTACTGACGAAGAGACTGAGACACAAAAAGTGAAGTAATTTCCAGGTCAATCGGTTCGCAAATGAGAGAGCCAGGGCTTGACCCCAGGCAGCTAGGCTCCCACAACCATGACCTCGCCCATGGTGCCCCACTGCCTCCCGCGGTCCTGCTGCCAACGAGTGACTTAGCATGATGGTGTTTCCCATCATACAGAGCAGGACCTGAGGTGTGGAGCTGGAGGCAAAGCCACTTGCCTAACATCGTATGGCTGGTAAGACGCAGTGTTATCATTCAAACCCAGACCCGCCTGATTCCTGGGTCTGTGCCTTTACCCACCGCAATGTGCTGCCAGGGAGGAATTAGCAATAGCAGTAAGACCGTTAACAACACTAGTAATAGTTTCCCCTGCACTGGCTGTCTTCTTTCGCCCCTCCTGACCCCCAGTCTAAGCTTCTCCACCCTGCTCTGTGCCCCAGGGCCTGACCCGTGCAGATGGCCTCAATGGGCCCCCCTGCCTTCAGGCTTCCAGATGGGCTGGGCTCAGGACTAGCTACAAAATTTGTGGGGCCCAGTGCAAAATGAAAACACAGGGCCCCTTGTTCAACTATTATGAAGAATTTCAAGACAGCGACAGCAGAGCATTGAATTTCCTCAAGTTATCCTCCGTGGGGCATGCTTTCTGCTTCTGTCTGGGACCCTGACAGTCACAGATCCTCATTTCTTAAGAGCTCACGACATCCCCAACACCTTTTCAAGGGGTGTGCAAGGTTACAACTATTTTATAAGAGTGCTAAGGTGTTTTTTGCCTTTATCACACCCATTCCCTTCCAAGAATATAGTGTGGTTCTGCAGGGACCATATGACCCGTGCCATTGTAACCAAATGCTGGCAGAAGCAAAGGTGAGAATCTTCTATCAAGCCAGATGGGAAAGAGTTGCAGCACTGAAAACAGTGCCAATCTTCCGGTGTTTTTTTCATTTTTGTTTTTTTGTCTTGGAAAATATATTCTTCACAAAAGAACCCTTTGGGCTTGACATGTGATTGATTTCTTATTGCTGTTTGTATGTGAATCAAAAATGGAAGTATTTCTCAGGTTTAATTTTTAGTACAGTAAATATCAATAGGCATAATGCACCTGAACAAAAGCTCTTGGGGGATCTCCATGATTTCTAAGAGTGTAAAGGTGTCCTGGAGACCGAGCCATTTGAGAGCCGCTGCTGTGTATACAGCAATGACATCACTGGTATCAGATTCAGATCTGTTTGTCTCTCTGCTCCTTTGCCTGTCTCCCCACTAGAACGAGAGCCCCAGGAAGGCCATGGTTTTTGGTCAGTTTTGCCCACTGCTGTATTCTGGCACCTAGAAGAGCACCTGGCATACGGTTGGTGCTCAATAAAGATTCGCTGCATAGATGAATGAATAGATGGTAATTAGTGTCATGCTTTTATTATTAGTCAGCTTGGTTTTTTGTTTTTGTTTTTTTGTTTTTTGGGTTTTTGTTTTTTTGCCAGACCCTATGCCAAGCCCTTTAGGAGCATAACTATGCAGAAGATATATTAAAGGAGCAGTGAAAAATCAAGGGTGTCCTGGATTTGAATCCAGGCTCTTCACTTGCTACCCTGGGCCAGTAAGTTCACCTCCTGGAGGCTCAGTTTCCCATGGGTCATGGTCAGACATAGTTCCTGGCACATAAAGGCAGGAGCTGTCACATCTTGAGAGGGTGCAAAGCGACGCCCACATTCGCACCACCAGCCATTCATGTCAAATGGTCAGATACTGACCGCTGGCCAGCTGCCAGCTAGAAGCGGAGATAAGGCAGACACTGTGTCTGTTCCCTGAGCCCTCTCTGTGTCCTAGGGAGTCACTGGCTAGCTGTGTGTCCCCGGGCCAGGTGCTTGCCTTCTGTGCCTCACTTTCCCCATTGGTAAAATGGGGGATCGTAACGGGTTGCTGGAAAGAGGGAGAGCTTGGCACAGAGACTGATAGAGGAGGCTCTCCATGAATGTCATTCTTTCTCTGTGCAAAGCCATTCCCCTACCTCTGGGCCTTGGTTTCTCTATCCAGGAAACAGGCATCAGGGTCCTGTGAAACCGTCAGTGCGCTGGCTATCTAACTACTGCTTCTTGGTTCTGAATTCTTCTTCTCCCCTTTGTACCCCAGGCCCTCCAGGTGGTGGCTACCTCCCACAGTTACTATTGACTGGATTTCCTCAGTATTCTCCTTCTGTTCTTCCAACCCTCTTAACACATTTGAAATAAATCTCTGTATTGAATCCCTCTGTGTAAAACACCTTGAGTGGAGTCTGACCCTGATTCCCATCACCCCGTGGCACAGGGAGTCCCTGTCTGGGTCAGCCAGGCCATACCTGTAGCTTCTTGAGCTGGCTGTTGACGGTGGCTAGGTCCCCACCAGGATCCACGTCTTGCAGCTGGCTTTCCATGTGGAGGAGCTTCTTGTCCAGCTCCACGAAGCTCTGCACCAACTGGTCGGCCTTGCTGGCCTCAAAGAGCTGTCTTGCCTTGGCCTGGGTGGTGCTCTCCAGCTCGGCCCAGCACTGCCGGATCTCACCCAGCTTCTTCCGCACTGAGGCCGCCAGCTCTGGCTTCTCCTGCATCAGTTGTTGGCCCTCCTGTCCCAGACAGGCAGGCGACAAGAAGTGAGAGGGAGGGAGAGGATGGTGAGGAGGGACAGAGAAATATGGGGGCAGTGGGACACAGGGAGAGATGTGGAGAGAGAGAGACAGGGGCAAGGAGTTGGGGACACACAAAGAGACAGAGACATGAGGGGTGGATACAGAGACAGGCCCAGAGATGGAAGGAACCAAGATGTGGGAAGGAAGATGAGGCAAGAGACAGACAGAGAGACACAAACAAAGACATGGGAGGAAGACAGGGAGAGACAGACAGACATAGAGTGGTGGACACAGAGACATGCACATAAAGTCAGAAACACGGGAAGAGGGCCATAAGAAAGACAGATACGTGAGAGAGATAGAGACAGAAGAGAAATAGAGGAAGAGCAAAAGAAGCAGAGAGAATGGACTTCCATTAAACTCAAAGAGTAGCTTTGCCCCGTGCCACCAGTTGTGGGGCATCAATGGCCATTTAAGTATTCAAGGCTGACTTGGGTGTTCCTTTTGAGTCACAGGAGAGGGGGTATTGAGGGCTGTAGGTCTAGGGGACCAGCAAGAGTAGGGATCAGTTTGAGGGTTGAGGCTGGGTTCCTCCAAGACCGAAGTCAAGCTCCTTGGTGGCCTAGAGCTACATATGTTATATCACATATGAAAAATAACAATACCGTAGCAATTAAGCTCCTAGGTGCCTGGCCTTGTATTAAGGACTTTACATGCACAAGAGTCCAGGGAAGTAGCAAAATTTATTATTTCCTTAATTTTCAAGCAGAGCAAACAGGCTCAAAGAGGTTAGCACAATTCCCCAAGGTGCATAGCTGGTAAGAGGCGTAGACACAATTAGAGCCCAGGGTTGTAGGAATCCAAAGTTCATGTTTGGGCTTCCCAGGACTGCTGTAGCCTTTGTACCTGAACATCCATCTTAGGAGCTCCAAATGGAGTGAGAGAAAACCTGGTGGGGGAGTTAAAATACTTAACAACCAGGAAAGTAAGGGCACCACGCAGAAGAGATGCTAGCCATTTTACAGATGGGAAAACTGAAGCTCAAAGAGGTTACATGAATTCCGCAAGGCCACATTGCTAGGAGCAGATGTGGAAATGATCTGAAGTGGTTCAGAGATGTGCGGGTGGGCAGGGCAGCAGTGGAGGGCGCAGGAACCGAGATGTGGGTTCCCTGGAGGCCTCCAGCACCTGGCACGTGCAGAGGCACCTTCTACGTCCTCACCCTCTCGATCTTCTCCAGCCACTCCTTATTCTGAGCCAACTCGGCCATGAACGCCTGGTGCCGGAGCCATCTCTTATGCAGCTTGTGGCCATCTTCCCGTGTGCCATCGCGCGCCATTAGCATCTTCTCATGGATCCAGCCATCCAGCTGTGCAGGACAGGGGGAGGAGCTCAGCCGATTCCCCCAACCTGGCACGGCACCCTATCCCCTCCAGAAGGTTCCAGATTCAAAGCCCAGGCTGCTAGATTTAGGGGGAGGGAGGGAGGAAGGGATGGAAGAACCTTTGCAGGTGAGGTCTTTGTTGAAGGGTGGGCACAGCTCAAGCTCTTTCTTAAGGGGTGGAGGATGGACGGACACCCACAGAATTCCCAACGTCTTAGCTGCCCTGTCCTCAGAGCAGCCCTTCTCAACTCCTCATAAGCCCCCAAAGGCATGGCTCCTGGGCCAGTCAGCCTTCTCCCATCCAGGACCAATCAACCCTCCAAAACTAGACCTCCACCTAATTTAGCTAACTTCCCGTTTAGCCCATCTTCCCCCACCGTCTTCCCAATAGTCACACTTTGACCCTTCGATTCAGTCTTAGCCACCTCCAATAAGGACCAGTTCGAAGATTCCCAACCCATTCCCAAGGGTATCAAATGAAGCCTGTATCTAGCCCTAACCTCCCAATATGGCCAGATGAACCCTTAAACATCTTCCCAGCTAGATCCAAGTCTACTTCTCCCCAAACGCCCCAGAGCCCTCCAATCTGGGGTAAACCCATCCCCCACAACCCAGCTCCAGCTTCCCTAATAAGCCCACAGGACTTTCCACATTCAGCCCTGGGATGACTAGTTGCAGCCCCTAGCCAAAGCCAAACTCTCAAAAGTAAGCAACAGGGCTGCCTTCTCTGGCTCCACGAATGAGCCTACCCCAAAATATAGTCCCAGACTCCTCAACAGGATCGGATAGAAGCTTCCTAAGCCAACCCCCTTCCCAAACTAAAGCCGGTTCTACTCCCCACCCCCCACCAAGACCAGTCATCTAAAATGCAAGCACAGAATAGAACCCCCTCAGCAGGTGGACCAATCACAAGGCTGCTTTCTGAGCGACACCCCCCCCCCCAAATAAGACTTATCCCCCAAGCCGGAATCTCCCTACCCACTCATGGCCAAACCTGGCACCTGGAACATTTTGCTCCTCCCCCTTTTTCTCCCCCCTCCCCCAGTCACAAGATCCTCCTCTTCCCTCCTGGAAAAAAAAAAAAAAAAAAAAAAAAAAAAAAAAACAGACTCTAGCTGGTCTGAGAGGCAAATGCACAATTGCAGTCATAGCCAAGGACAAATCCTGAGCCGGCCAAACCCCACCCTGTGTCCCCTGAGCATGTGCTCCCTAGGGGTCCTGGTCAGCTTCAGACTCCGTCATACACACACACTAGAGCCAAGTCAAATGCTGAACCCCCCAACTCAATTCACAGGTTTCCAACACACAGGGAAGAGTTTGCCAATGGCAGGCACAGCTCCCAGGGAAGGCAAAGCCTCTAAAGGAGATGGTACTTCGTCATCAAGGTAAAGTCCCCCGAAAGTGATTGACCCCCATCACCTAGGGCAAAGCTAGAGTCCCAAACAACCAAGGAATTGGCCCTCAAAATCAGAGCCCCCAAACCCAGAACAAATCCAAGACCCTCATCGTCCAAAGCCGACCCTCGCAAAAGTGATTTGCTCCCATCAATCATCTAAGGCTAATACAGATCGCGCAAGAACCAAGGAAGAAACCTCTCAAAAGGCTGAGAACCCCCAGCCTCAGGGCAAACGTCAAATCCCCCATTACCCAGAGGAGAGCTCCCTAGAGAGGATGAGACCTCCTTAAGCCCCAGAGCAAATCCAGACTACCTCCGGAGTAGCCTTAGAAGTCCCCCCTCTTTCGCTTCCCTCCCTGGGGACCCGGCCCCTCAGTCCCGCCCGCACCAGCACCGCGGACAGCTCCCAGCATCCCTGCCCCTCCCCAGGGCTGGGGTCCCTGCGCGGGTCCGACCCGCCCCCGCGCCGCCCGCGCCCCTCCCTCCCGAGGCCTCGGCGGGCGAGCACGCGCCCAAGCCCCCTCCCCCGAACGCCTCGGCGGGGACGCGCGTCAGCCCCCTCCCCTGGGCGCCCTGGGGACCTGAAGTGGCGGCGGCGTTGGCGGAGGAGCGTTCCTGCGGCGGGCGGGCTCTCGCCCCTCCACTGCGACGGCGGTGGCAGCGGTGGTGACGGCTGAGACTCTAGCGGATGCGCGCCCCCGCTCCCGCCCCCGCGCCGCGGCAGCGCGCCCGCCCGCGCGCGCCCCCTGCCTGCCTCCGTGCCCGCCTCCTTGCCGGGCCTCAGTTGGGGGGTGGAGGAGGATTCACCACCTCTCTAAAGCTTGGGGGGTGAGGGGAGGGTTCTGCGCCATCTCAGATTATTGCTAGCTACTTGGTCCAGAACAATCTCACAAGAGGGAGGAGGAGTTCCTGGACCTAATCGAATGGCTGGAGGGGGGACCTGGGGCCTGGGCTACCTCTGCCATGTGAAGTATGGGGTGGGGGTGGGGTGGGCTCTTGAACCATCTCGAATGAGAAAGCACTCAGATTCCTGGCTATCTCAGAAATACAGATAGAGGATATGGGAGGAGTCCTGGAACATCTCTTATAAGATGTTCTGCCAGAAGGACTTATAAGATAGATTGCCAGAATAATCTCCATTGGGAAGGAGGAGGACAGGGGTTCCTAGACCCATCTCTAGTGGGCTTGTGTCCCAGACCCATCTCTAATGAGCTTGAGTTATGTGGGGGTGGGAGGTATGGAGGCCCTTGTCCATTTCATATGAGGGGACAACAATCTCCCATGGGGTTCACCACGGAGGGTGTCAAACCATCTTTAATAGGAGGATTTGGGAAATAGTTCCTGAACCATCCTTGTTTGGGAGGAACTTGGGTACTGGATCATTAAGGAGCAGGGGGCAATGATCTTGAGTAGATGGCTGAGACCAGGATCATCTCTGGGGTTAGGAAAATGTTTACCCGGCCATCTCTAATGTGGTCTAGAACAGTTTCTATGGAACGCAGGGGAAGGAAGGGGAGATAGCATGTCTCCTGAACCGTCTCTAATGGGGAAGGAGACCTGAACCATCTCTGATTTGGGGAGATCCTTACAGATGTGTAGATCATCTCTAAAGGAAAAGAGCTTGATTGCTGGACACTCTTAAAGGGGTTAAGGCTTGTTTTTGACTGAAGTTGCGCTCTGGGCCTCTGGTCTACCCAAGCCTGCTCCTGACCCTGCGTCTTCCACCACTCTCCCCAGCAAGGCGCTTCTCACAAATCTCCCGAGAGAAAGGTGAGATCACCGCGCGTCCCCGCGGGACCCGTAGGCGCGAACGCGCGCCGTTGCCAGGGGCGCCCAGGGCCCCTCCCTCCTTCTCCACGGGAAAGGAGGCGGGAGCCGCGGAGCTTGCGCACTGAGGCTGGAATCCGTGCGCCTCCTGGCGGCTCCAAGTGAACGTCGCTCCGCGACCCACTTAGACGGGGCGTCCCCGCCCCCATGGCGCCTCAAGCCCAGGAGCACTTCCCTCCCTAGGAAAGAAGTCGCTGTGCCCAGCACAGCTGGAGTTCCTACCTCATGGCAGTCTCGGAGGAAGTGCTGCAGCCCAAGTTGGTCGTGTAGCTTCTGCATCCATTGCTGCGCCCGTAGTTGGTTTTCTTGGCTCCTGGGGATGGGGAGAGAGGGGCTGGGGCATGCCTAGGTTGGGGGGGGGAGGCGGGGGGGGCACTGGCTGTAGGGCTGTGAGGGCATCAGGCTTGGCAGGGCTAGGAACCCGGAGCATATGTAAGATCGAGGAAGAGGAGAGAGTAAGGCGGGGATGGGGGAGAGGCAAAGAAACGTCAATGAGGGCAGAACCAGGGACGAACTGGAGAGGGGCAGAGGGAGAGTGAGAGAGCAAGAGAGAGAGAGAGAGAGAGAGAGAGAGAGACAGAGACAGACAGGCATCTGGAAAGAAATACAGATACTTATAAAGAAAGAGGGACAGAGAGACAGACACAAGCCCAGAGAGAGAGAGAGA
Source organism: Lynx canadensis (assembly GCF_007474595.2). Classification (NCBI taxonomy): domain Eukaryota; kingdom Metazoa; phylum Chordata; class Mammalia; order Carnivora; family Felidae; genus Lynx; species Lynx canadensis. Next base: position 47,720,281 of record NC_044317.1, on the reverse strand, counting down.
GAGAGAGAGAGAGAGAAGAAACCTGCAGAGTAAGAGATAGAGAGAGATAGCAACTTAGAGATCAAGAGACACCTAGAGAGCAAGAGATTAGGAGGGGAACACAGATTCAGGGAGAGAGAGAGAGAGGTGCAGAGGCCTACAGAGAGAGATAAACACAGACACAAGACTAGAAACAGACCTTAAGAGGAAGTGATTGACAGAGACCCACAGATAAAGACAAAGTAACCCAGGAAGAGAAAAAAATAAGGAAAGACAAGTAAAGAAATGCAGCAAGGAAGTGCCAGAGAGGCAGAGAGACCAACAGCAGTAGACAAGGAGAGGGAGAGAAGGAGGCAAAGGGAGTGAAAGTGACAGAGAGAGTCGGGGCAGGGACAACCGGGAAAGGCAGAGAAGTGGCAAGACGATAGCAGTAAAAGACACAGCTGGCCAGAAAGGAGGGTGCAACAGAGTTGGAGACAGGAAAGAGAGTGGGGCATGGGAAGAGAGGGTGGGCAGGTACACTGGCAAGCAGGGCCAGACTTTTGGCCTGAGTGAACTGGCAGGGCTGGACCCAAGCCCCACCACCCCGGAGCCAGCCAGGACCGAAGCCCCAGGCAGCCTGGCCTCCTGCCCACAGTACAAAGTGCCCAAGAGTCCCGGTGGAGGGGCACTGGGGACATCCCGTTTTCCTTTGCCTTAAACAAGCCGCTCCTACCTCAGGGCCTTGGCATTGGCTGTTCCCTCTGCCCAGAACGCTCTTCCCCTCAACATCTACTTAAATACCACCTTCTTAGCAAGGCCCTTCCTGATCACCCTCCAACACTTTCTGGCTTTCTTCTTTAATGTTCTCTCTCCAACTTAGCACTATCTAATACACTGTATATGTTACATATACATATGACATCTCCCCCACTAGAATGTCATTCCGCAAGAGCAGGAATTTTTGTCTGTTTTGGTCACAGATGTATCCTCAATGCCTAGAAAAAGAGCCTGGCACACCTTAGGTGCTTGATATATATTTCTTGAATGAATGAATGAATAAATGAATGAATGAAGGCAGAGAGAAAGAGAGATGACAAAAACAAAGGTAAAGTGTATGAAAAAGAGAGGGAGGCAGAAGAGAATAAAGAGTCAGAGAGATGCAGATGCAGGTAGAGAAAAACAGGGAGAGACACAGAAGGAAACAGACACAGAGATATACAGATAGATGGAGGCAAAGAGGCAAAGCTTGTGAGAGAAAACGACAGGGAACCCGGCGTAGAGCTGGACAGAGGAACCAGACAAGGCAGAGACAAACAAGCCAAGTACTGATTCCCTCCTGCCCGGGGCTCAGCTCAAAAGCCAGAAAATGGGAAATGCCTCTGAAATTGAACTGAAATAATCCCTCCAGGCCTTCACCAGCCAACTTGCCTAGCATCAGTTCTAGGAACAAGGAAAATCCCTCCTTTCTGGGAGGGAGGGAGAGAAAACAGCAGCGTTCACATCCTTCATATCCCGGCTGGGTCACATCCTGGCTGTGACCTTAGGCAAGTCCATTCCCCTAACCAAGCCTCTCAAGTGCAACGTGCAGATCATGAGAACACTTCACACACAGGACTGGGCCAGGTTCCAGGTGATGTGAGGCACATGGAGGGACTAAACGACTCACCCTGAATCTCACAGGTTGAGGGGTAAAGCAGGGGCTAGCATCTGACCCCGTCTGACGTCAGGGCCCCAGCTCACAGCTCTGCACTGGTTCTGTCCCCCGTATGGGTGTGGAAAGCCCTCCCCCCAAACCCTAGCAAATGGATGTTTTAGAATAACTTCCACAGGGTGGGAAACCTGTCCCTAGGCAACTGTCAGTGACCTAGGGGTGAGGGAGGCAGGGATTAGAACTGTCTCAGTTCCTGCTGTGTTTCCCAGCCTTACCCAGCACAAGCCTAGGGCAGACATCACCCTGGGGCTCCCACAACCCCCTGCATTTCTCCCATCCCAGTCTTGACCATTCTGGGCCATCCTTGTAAGAAAGCATGTGAGCTCTGTGAGGGCAGGAGTCATGTGCTATCCTGGTCACGGCTGCACGCCCAGCATTGCCCCACACAGGGCCTGAAACAGAGTATGGACTCGGTACCTGAGTCCGCTGAATACATGATAGAATGAATGGAGCAATTAATGACAGAAAAGGAAGGAAGAGGGAATCAGAGAATGAGCAGTCCACCAGGTCCTCCTCTTCATTCTGCAGAGCCTGGCATACAGCAGGTACTCAAGAAGTGTGGGGTAAAGGAAGGGTGGGTCCAGGCCTGGTGCTGGGAGCACTAGACCATGAGTTTATACCTTCAGGATCAGAACCCCCATGAAAGTTTCCTTGACAAAATTCCAGCCTTGGGGCACCTTGGTGGTTCAGTCGGTTAAGCATCTGACTTTGGCTCAGGTCAGCATCTCTCGGTTGGTGAGTTCAAGCCCCACGTTGGGCTCTGTGCTGACAGCTCAGAGCCTGGAGCCTGCAGTCTGCTTCTGATTCTGTGTCTCCCTCTCTCTCTGCCCCTCCCCCACTCACGCTCTGTTTCTGTCTTTCTCTCTCTCTCAAAAATAAAAATTTTTTAATTTAAAAAAAAAAAGAAAAAGAAAATTCCAGCATTGTCCCAGATGAATTTAGAGGAAAAGGACACCTGAGCCCCAGACAGAGGAAGGGCTGGGGTCTCTGGGCTGTGGATGGTGGTGGAGGGACCAGGCATGCTTTCCATCAGAGGATGGAAAGACAGAAGGAGCAGCGCGGGGCCCTTGTGGCTCACCACAAGGGGCAGAAACAGTGATGATGATAAAGTCAGCCTAGAGGAGCCCCTATAAAGGACTCTACTTGAGGGCTGCAATTTGGGGGGCGGGTACTGTTTTGTTCCGGGACTAGAATAGTGCCTGGCACACAGTAGATATCAGTAAATGTCTTTGCTTAATTAGTACAAGGACAGACAAGAGACCGGGCGGTGGTGACAGACAGATGGTGATAGAAGAGACTGATAATGTGCAACAGCAGCAGGAAAGACACACACACACACACACACACACACACACACACACACACACCATGTGTGCTTCCTAGGAAACTGGGCAGTTGGGGCTAGAGGGAAGTGCTCACTCACAATATCCGACAACCAGCATGGCAGGGGACACTGTCCCATCTAGAGAGCTAGAACAGAACCCGGCTCTAGTCTTTAGCTGCTAGATCGGGGCACCAGAAGGGCAGGGCAGATGCAGGACATCCAGGAAAAGAAGTTAACACGTTAACAACAGTTCAGCTACCTCAGGCTGAGGACAGGCTTGGCAGAGCAACTTCATTATATATCCTTGTGTATCTTTTGGGTTTCTGAGCATGAGTTACCTTTCCGCAAAGTATCAATTTAAAGCAAATTTAAAACGGTATGGAATTAAATAAAAATCCGAGAGGGGAAGAGAAGCAGAAATCATGAGGTAAAGCAGAGGAGCCCTGACCTCTTGATCCCTCCCCTGTGCCGAGACCACACCCGCTATGCCCAAACCACACCCCCTGTGCTGAGGCCACACCCCCTGTACTGAGACAACACCCGCCCTGCCTGGACCACGCCCACTATGCCCAAACCACACCCCCTATGCCCAGACCACACCCCCTGTGCCTCTGGGGTCCGAGGGACCTACTTCTCCAGCAGCCGGGTCACAGCCTCCTGGGCCTGCTCTCCGTAGGCGTTGCCCTGCCTCAACAGGCCCTCGGCAGCCTGCACCGCCACCTGCATCTTTTGCTGGTTCAGCTCCATCGTGGTGAGAAAATCCCGGTGCCTTTTCAGTGCCTCCTCCACTGACTCCACCGTGCCCGGGAGCTCCAGACCCGACAGTGCCACCTCCTGGGAATGAGGAGGAGGGGTGGTGCTCAGGTCCGCCCTGCTCCATTCCGTCCTGGACCTGGGAGAGGCTTGCCACCTCGCTCCTCCCCCTTGCTCACTGTGCTCTAGCATCCAACAGGCCAGGCATGATCCCACCTCAGGGCCTTTGCCCATGCTAGTCCCTCTGCCTGGCTGGTCCCTCCTTTCAGATATGCCCATAGTGGGCTCCTTAACTTTCTTTAGGTCTCTGGCCATCTGCCAAAAACACCACCCTGCACCCCAGTTATATCCCTTTACCCTGCTTTATTATCTTTCACAGCATTACCTGACATGATATTATATATATCGTGTGTGTATATATATATGTGTGTGTGTGTGTGTGTATATATATATATATATATATATATATACACATAAATATATATTTGCATTTACTTGTTTATCATCTTCTCCCTCCCCACACACACTAGAAGACCAGCTGCACGAGGGTGGGATTTTGTGTTTTGTTTCCTAATGTGTGCTCAGTCCCAGAATAGTACCTGGCACAAAGGAGGCACTCAGTAAATACTTGGTTAACTGATGAAGCCTGAACTGGGTGCTGTGTGACTTCAAGGAAGTTCTTTCCCTCTCTGGGATTATTTTTCTAACTGGTAAGATGGGTGGGTTAGAAAGGTTCTCTTAAGGCCACCTCACCTCCCATATTCAGTATCCTCAGAATTCCGGGGGCTCCCTGTCTGTCCCCCCAGTTAACCCTCAAACTGGGTCAGCTTTCACTAGATGACCAGCACTGGTGGTCACCCTTTCTAAATCTCCAAAGCTTGGTACCTACTCTTGGGCAATCTGAAAACAGGATGTTCTGTCTTGTCCAAATGCTCAAACTTGGTTCCCATCCCAGAATGATCTCCCAATGGATGCGCTCTTCCCAGATAACCATGGCACTTCATCTCTCAAACCATAAACAGTTACCCTCTCCGTAAGGAATGCACGTTGCCAATCCCAATAAGAAGATTATCTGCTAATTTGGGCACCCACAACCACATAATCCACAATCAATTGCTGATCCGGATAACCTCTCAGCCTGAATTACCTGTTTCCATAATCTTTATCCTCCCTCATCCACCCCAAGATCTTTGAACCCCATTAACCATCATCAATTAACCTCACCTTCTTATTTCCTTCCAGACAATCCACAAACGCAGGAAGCCAGTGCAATGTATACCCAAGTGCATTACTGACTGGGATAGTGCACACACTGTTAGCCACCTTAGATAAAACACTAATCCTCAAATCCTGTTACACACCTGCCCACACGTGTTCACACTGGATGAGCCACAAACCCGCGATCCCAGACACCCTCCCCGCTCCCACTGACCTCGGACAAGCCACGAACGCAGCGGTCCCTGCAAAAACTCCCTCCATACATTTTCCCCCATCGCCACAATCCCCCACCGCGTGAACCCCGAAGCGGCCACCTGGTTGCGCAGCACCGCCCGAGCCTGGCGTAGGTCGCGCAGAAAGAGCTGGTAGACGTGTGCCTGCACCAGGGCCTCCCTGCGCGCCTCCCACAAGCCGAGCAGCTTGTGCCAGCCGAGTTCCAGGTGCGGCAGCCACTCGTCCAGTGCCAAGCCCGGGCCCAGCTCGGCGCCGTCGGCCGCCAGCAGCGCCTCGCTGGCCGCCACGATGCGGGCATAGTCTTCCTCGCGCTGGTCCACCTCCTCCTTGAGCGCCGCGTGGCGAGCCAGCAGCGCATCGGCCTCTTCCAGGCTGCCGGGCAGGGGGCCCTCGACACCGCCCGCCGCCTCCTGGGCGCGCACCAGCCAGTCCAAGAAAGCGTCCAGGTCGTGCAGGAAGCGCTGCAGGCGCCCGGCCGCGGCCACGGCCTCGCCACAGGCCTGAGCTGCGCTGGCCAGCGCGCCCCACTCGGCGCCCAGTTCTTCCGCACCCTGGTGCAGCCGCGCAGCCTGAGCCGGGAAGCGCACGGCCAGCAGGGCCGCCTCCTCCTGGAGGGCCGCCTGGCGGGGCTCCAGAGCTTGGAGAGCCGCCTCCAGGCCGCTGAGACGCCACTGCAGGGCGCCGCCCGCTCGGGGCGCGCTCTCCACGGCCCTCCGCTTCTCGCGCACCTGAGCGCGCACTTCGGCCACCTCCAGCACGTGGTTCTCCACCAGCAGCACTGCGCTCACCTCCTCTTTGCGCTGTTCCACCAGCTCCACGATGCGGTTCCACCTGCGGGGGGTTGGTGGGGGGAAGGAGGGCGGCTTGAGGTGTACAGGGACTCCTCCTGGGCCTGGAGGGCCCAACGACCTGGGATAGAACCCAGCCACTGTGTGACTTCGGAAAGTCACTTTATCTCGCTGGGCCCCAGTTTCTGCTGGTGTAAAATAAAACCCTACAAGGCACACTTGCTTAGAGCAGCGGTTCTCAAAATGTAAGCTGAGCGAGGTCAAAAGTATCTTTGTAATAACGCTAAGACTAAGACGCTATTTGCCCTCTCCCTATTCTCTCCCTGGTGTCCAGGGTACTTTCCAGAGGCTGCGTGAGAAAAGGCAGAACGCAGAAGCAGATCCGAGAATTCGACTGCCTTCTCTTCAGCCAGACATCAAAGAGATGTGGGGCGCCTGAGTGGCTCAGTTGGTTAAGCCTCTAACTCTTGATTTTGGCTCAGGTCACGATCTCCCGGTTGGTGAGTTCAAGCCCAGCATGGGGCTCCATGCTGACAGTGCGGAGCCTGCTTGGGATTCCCTCCTCTCTCCTCTCCCTCTGCCCCTCCCCCAGTTTTGTGCTCTCTTTCTCTCAAAATAATAAACTTAAAATTTTTTTTTCATAAAAGACTTGCAAAAACACAAAACAATGCCACTCACTACATTTTTTGTTATGAAACGCAGTTATTTTCATAAAATATATGAGTATGCTGGTTACATTAACATAATGGGTTTATTATTATTTTATTTTTTTAAGTTTGTTTATTTAGTTTGAGAGAGAGTGAGTGGAGGAGGGGCAGAGAGAGAGGGAGAGAGAGAGAATCTCCAGCAGGCTCCGCACTGTCAGCACAGAGCCCAATGCGGGGCTTGAACTCACAAGTTTCGAGATTATAACCTGATGTGAAATCAAGAGTTGGACGCTTAACTGACTGAGCCCCCAGGCGCCCTATTATTGTTATTTTAAGACAACTTAATATCTTTACATTTCCCAGTATTAATTCCCAACACAGTAAACATTGATAGATATAACTCACGAAAACAAGCTCTTTGGGGCCCCGAACAGTTTTTAGGAGAGCAAAGGGTTTCTGATCCCACAGTGTAAGAAGTGTAAGAATACTATGTTGCATCCAGCAAATAGAAACCGGGTACATTCCACAAGCCAAGTGCTGAGGATCAAATGATGTACAGGCAAATCTGTCCTATATCAAAAAATTAATGGGAAAAAATACGGATTTTTTGGGCCCTCAAGCAAGTGATGACACTTCACTGGGCCTGTGCTGACAGCTCAGAGCCTGGAGCCTGCTTCAGATTCTGTGTCTCCCTTCTCTCTGCCCCTCCCCCACTCACACTCTGTCTTTCTCCTCTCTCTCTCAAAAATAAATAAACATTAAAAAAAATTAAAATCACCTCCAGCCCCCAGTTGTGTTCTACCAGGTCACTTGAACTCTCTAAATATCTTGTTCATTTATTTGTTATTTGTTCACTGTCTCTCTGTCCCCTCTAGAATGGACATGCCACAGAGCAGAGATTAGGACTCTGAAATCAGAAGGACCCAAGTTCAAGATCTGCTTTGGCCAGATTCATCATGTGACCTTGGGCAAATCATTTCCCGCTGCTCCCCAGCTTCCTCATCTGGAAAATGGGAATAATAATGTCCATTTCACTGAGCGTCTAATGATATCTTGTGGCTAAAGCACTTGGCATATAACCTTATTAAGCACTGTCAATCTTTGTTGTTGTCATTTGAGACCTTGATGCTTTGAGAGTGTCAAGGCTACAGAGGCTTTAAAATCACTGGTTATTGGAATCTTACAGCACAGCAGTTAAGAATACCGTCTTTGAGGGGCTCCTGAGGGGGCTCAGTTGGGTGAGCGACCGACTCTTGTTTTCCGCTCAGGTCATGATCTCATGGTACATTTCTCAGCCCTGCATCGGGCTCCGTGCTAGGACAGTGTGGGGTCTGCTTGGGATTCTTTCTCTCTCTCCCTCTCTCCTCTCCTGCCCCTACCGTGTGTGCGCTTCTCTCTCTCTCTCAAAATAAATAAAAAGAAAAAAAAAGAGTATAGCTTGAGTCAGACAAACTCAACGTGGAAATCATGGCTTGACCCTCCCTACTTTGCTGTGTGACTTTGGGCCGGTGTCTTCGCATCTATGGAGCCCCAGTTTCCTCTTCTCTAACATGGAGCAATTTATGCCCCAAAGGGTTGCTGAAAAGACTAATAAAAGATGCTCAAGAGCCCCAGATCCAGATTCAGACAGCATTAGGTTTGACCTCCTACTTACTGTACCGGGTAATCAATCATATTAAGGATTCCGCCTCCCCGAATCTGTCTTCATCTATGAACCCTACCCACATTGGAAAAACAGCTGGTAGTGTTCAAGGGGGAAAGATATTAATTTGTTACCATTTTTAGTAAAAGGCGAAGATTTATACGATCTGAAGAGAAACCAGAGTATCCATTTTTAAAGAGTTCTGAATTCTGGAAACTTTACTATGGAAACTGGGATATTAAAAGATAAAACAAGGCATATAAAGTGCTTAGAAAAATTCCTGGCAGATAGTAGATCCTCGGTAAATCATATCTGTACAAGCCAATTAATAATCCACTAAAATATATCGTATCCTCATTTTACCATATCCTCACTAGCACTGGGTATTACCATTTTCCTCCAAGATTTTGCTGACTTCCTAGGTGGCCACGATCACCTCAGGGTGTCGAAATTGCACATCCTCGACTCGCAACAGTTGAGTGAATGAGGAAAAGAATGAAGGAAAAGAACTGGCCTGAGGCGCCAGGCCCCGCCTACCTGCTGTTGTGTGGTCCTGGCAGGAGCGCACCTCATCTGAACTGGGATGGCCTCCTTCCACCAGCTCCTGAACCGTGTGGTTCACATCCAGGACACGGCCCATCAGACTGTTCATCTCCTGGTCCAGGCTCTCAAATCTGTAGAAGGAAGAGGGTCGTGCTCAAGCAGGCCTGGACCCTGGGGACCTGCCCACGTCTTGGCCTTCTCCTGGATTTCCTTCTAATTCTTATCCTCTTAGGACCCTGTGCCAGCTCCTCCTCCTTCTACCGGTCCCTTAAGTGTTACATTTCTCAGGGGCACCTGAGTGGCTCAGTCAGATGGGCGTCTGACTCTCGGTTTCGGCTCGCATGGTTTTTGTGCCTCTCTGGGTTCCCAGCCACCATTCTCAACCCCTCCAACATACCCTCTACGTGGCAGCCAGGGAGATCTTTTTTTTTTTTTTTTTTTTTAAAGTTTTTTTTTTTTTTGGGCAGAGAGAGACAGAGCATGAACGGGGGGGGGGCAGAGAGAGAGGGAGACACAGAATCGGAAACAGGCTCCAGGCTCTGAGCCATCAGCCCAGAGCCCGACGCGGGGCTCGAACTCCCGGACCGCGAGATCATGACCTGGCTGAAGTCGGACGCTTAACCGACTGCGCCACCCAGGCGCCCCCAGGGAGATCTTTTTAAAGCTGGGCACAGTCCTCCCTTTTTTAAAACAAATGCCCAAAGCTGTGGCTTGGGTAATTGTGGGCACAGTAAGGGCAGGGACCAGGCCTGGGTCTCAGCTATGCCCAGCACAAGACCGAGAACAGAGCAAGAGCTCAATAAGTTCCAGCTGAATGAATGAGTAGGTGAACAAAAGGGCTCATCCACTAATTTCACAATTCATTACTAAGTCAGCCAACAGACCGATGTATGTAACGTGTCACAGAGGGTAAATGCTATGAAGAAATGTAAAACAGGGTGACGGAAGAGAAAGTGACAGGGTCAGAGCCATTTCATTAACTAGGGAGGTGACATTTGTGCAGGAACCGCGGCAGTCCCAGGGGAGGGGCCAGGTTGCGGTGTCTTGAGAAGTTTTAATTTCCCGCCAAGTAAGTATAAGTCCCATAATGATAGCAAACGCCCCTGAAATGCTCCCTGTATTTGTTGAGTTGCTCAGTGTTCTATTAAGTATTTACTCATTACTCGTCACCTGTGAGGTGGGGACTATTATCATTCCCATTTCACTGGAACCCCTGGTCGCAGCTGAGAGAAAATGGGAACTGTTGATGCACGAAGGCGAGGCTGTGTGCGTGAGAAAGGGGACCTGGAAGTCCCAGGAGGGCGCGCTCACCGGTGCTGCACCACCTCGACGTCGTCGAGCGAATCGGGCACACGCATGGCCAGCAGCCATTGCTCCTTCTCACCGATCCACAGCTCGCACGCGTGCACTTCGCCAAACATGCGGTAGACCGCCAGGGCGTCTCGCAGCCACTGGCGCCGCAGCGCAGCCACCTCGGTCACCTCGGCGAACAACTGCTCCGCCTCCACCACGCGCACCTGCAGGGCCACCACCAGTGGCCCGGCGCCGCTGGCGCCCCCCAGTGTCGCCAACTGACGCCGCAGGCCGCCCACGGGCCCGCGATGCGTCCACCTCCCCGGTGAGCGCGCGGTGCTGGCGGGCCAGGCGGCGGCTGGACGCCTCGTCGTGGCCGAAGTCGCCCGCGGCTGCTAGGCGGTACGCGTCGCGAAGCCAGTCGAGGAGGCCGTCGAGGTCGGCGCCGAACTGGTGCAGCGCCCGCGCCTCCTGCAGCCGCCGCTCGCGCCGCGCCGCCGCCTCTTCCAGCCGCTGCCAGCGCCGCCGCGCGCTCGCCGCGCGCTCCGCCAGGCCCGCCAGGTGCACCGTCTCGGCGCCCGCGCCCACGGCGCCGCCGGCCGCAGCCAGCTCCTCGCCGCGCCGCAGGGCCTGCTGCAGCAGCGCCGCCGCCCCAGCTCGCCCTGCAGGATCTTGTGCTGCGCCAGGAGGCGCGCAGTGGGACAGGTCGTGCGCGCCGCCAGCCGCGCCCCGCGCCCGCCGCGCCCGCCGCGCCGCCGCCGCCGCCGCCGCCGCCGCCCGCCGCCTCTAGGAGGCGCTCCTTGTCTCGGGCCCAGCTCTCCGCCTCCTCCAGCTCCTGCAGCAGCGCCCACAGGCTCCGCGAGGCCTCCAGCTCCGCGCGCCGCCGCGCCGCCTGCTCCTGCAGCTCCGCCAGACAGCCGTGCACGTGGTTCACGCGGTTGCAGATGACCTGCGGATCGCAGGGCTGGTAGCCTGGGCCAGGAGAAGGGGAGGATCCCGGGTTGGGCACGGGCCAGGGGCGCCCAAGGAAGGGAGGTCCAGGCTACCTGCCCTGTCTGTCCTTTGCTAGGTAGGCATCATCAGGTGCCAGGTTGTGCGTCCCCTCCTCCAGGCAGCCTTCCCTGACATGCTGTCTGGAGCAGGAACCTTCTCTGGCTCCCCCAGGCTTCTCTTATCCCAGCCCTGCACCTCTGCCTGTGCCCCATGGGCACCATCCCTGCCTGCCCTGACCCCTCTGGCAGGTCACTGCCTGTTCTGTCTCCCCCACTGGGCTGAGAGGCCCATGAAGGCAGGGTCTAGGGCTGTCTCCGTCACACTGTGTCACCATTGCCTAGCACGGGGTGGAGCCCAGAGCAGTAACCTAATGAAAACGGCGACTTATTGACTGAATGATGTATAGAAACTAACATTCAGAGAATCCTAGTATCTGTAAACTGTGTTTCCTTCAGAACTGGACCAAATGAAACGTCTCTATTTTTTTTTAATTAAAATTTTTTTTAATGTTCATTTATTTTTGAGAGAGAGAGAGAGAGTGAGCAGGGGAGGGCAGAGAGAGAGAGGGAGTCACAGATCCAAAGCAGACTCCAGGGTCCGAGCTGTCAGCACAGAGCCTGACTTGGGGCTCAAACTCACGAACTGCGAGATCATGACCTGAACAAAGTCGGGCGCTTAACCGACTGAGCCACCCAGGCGCCCCACTATTTTTTTTAATTTTATTTTAAGTAATCTCTACACCCAACCTGGGGCTCAAACTTACACCCCTGAGATCAAGAATCGCATGCCCTATCCACTGAGCCAGCTAGGCACCCAGATGTGTCTCTATCCTTAAGCCATTTTCTGGGTTCCCTCTCTCATCCTCTGTTGCCTTATCTCTTAACTTCAATGATGACCTGAACTCCCATGTTTCTTCAAATACTTCACCTTCCTCCTAGACTTCTGGTTTGTGACAAGAGAACTGTGAAATTAACTTAATGGCTGGCTGCCAATGTTGCTTTAATGGAATAGAACAGAATGACTAGAAAATATCAGGATGCAACTTGCGGGGTAAGGGGAAGTATTGTTTCATACAATTGTGTGTGTGTGTGTGTGTGGTGTGTGTGTGTGTGTGTACTGTGGGTCAGGAGGTAAACATATTCTTACTGGGTCAAAACACTGCAAGAGACACTGCCCTAGATGGGATACACCATTTCTGGAATTCTGGACATTCACTGAAATTGACCCAAATACCAAGGCATCCACCTGAATAATCAACAACAATAGGCATCCGTGTATCCAGACCTGACTCTGGCACAACGCCACCGTGGGGCAGTATCCTTACGAGCCCCATTACAGATGAAGAAACTGAGGCTCAGGGAAGGAAGCCACTTGCCCAGGATCAGCTAAGAAGTGGCAGATCAGGAGGCCACACTCTGGACCACTTATCAGGCATTGCTCCCTCCTGTCACCATGACAACACACATTAGCCTCTTTGCTGTTTTTGTGGTGCGTTGGCCGCCACCAGGCACCAAGATCTCACAAGGAGAAGACAGAAGGAGCCTCCTGGGACAAACCTTCACAAGAAGGAGAGGGTCTCAATGAGCCTGTCCTGGGGTTTGGATGTGGGCAAGGGGCTGAGCCAGGGTGGGCATGTCCCACTGGGGCTTGGAAGGAGACTTCAACATTTGACCCAGCCCATGAGGGTGAGAACCGCCCCCCTCCCCCTGCCCCAACACACACACCATCTTGCAAGCCAGATAGGCCTTGCCTTTTCTACTGATGCTTCCGGATTCCAAAGGGCTGTGGCTCCAGACACAGGAGTGAGACAGGCCAGCCCTAAACCCTCTGAGCTCTGCGGTTCTGGGCCTTAGTTTCCTCATCAGCAGAAAGCAAAAAAGCAGCCTTGTCAGCACTCACAGCTAGAGACACAGTTTCTCAGGACGCCAACTTCAGACAAGGTCACTCTGCGACCATGGTGGAATGGGATGGAAACAAGACCATTCCATAATCATGTCTGAGCACACACAAAAAAGAGATCACTGGGCAAGCCACAGAACCCATCATCCAGCCCTTCATCCAGCTGAGCTGAATGACCGCTACCAGCTCCTGTTCCTCCCACTACCTGGATAAAAATGATTAAGATGGGCAATCACCTAATTACTCCACCTCCAGAGAGTATCCAATCTGCAGCAAAAGACACTGCATAAATCATCCCCAGATCACCTAACACAAGCCTACATCCTATCACAAGCCCCTTCCTAACACCTCCTACTGAGAAGCTCCATGGTTCTCCAGCGTGTGTGCAAAAAGCCAACAGACCCAGCTTGGTTTGACAACAGGGGGATTCCTGGCGGTCTGTGGCTGGAAGGTATTGACATCAGTAAAATGAGAACCTTTATTAGAGCCAGTCTTGGTTTTTCCTATCAGCATCCATGCCCCCGATGCTGGTAATGGCTTTCCACCCCTCTTCTTCCTCCATTCCTGTTTTTGGAAAGAGCCAACCCTACTCTTGGCCAGGGTTGGGCATGTCACATAGATGTGGCCAGTTAGCTCAGTGCAGAGCCTGGGGTCACAATGCTTGGCTAAGCAGAGGGCATGGAACCCACAGTGGGCTAAAGAAAGCTTTCCTGGAATCTTTTGTCAGAAATATTGGGAGAAAGGGGCTTGTCTCTGTTGAGTCCGCTAAGTTGCTAGGATGAAAACATGGGGCTGAATGACCCCAGATTTACACCACAAGGGAAGGAACTGCCCGGTAGTGACACAACATAGAGACCACAGTCAGAGAGATAGAGTCTTAAAAGCATCATCAGACAATCCCTGGATCCAGCCATACCTGAAGCCAACCTTGCCTTTTCCTGGACACTTTAGTTACACTGGCCAAGATACTCCCCTTTTATCCTTAAGCTGAGTTGAGTTCTATCATTTGCTGCCGAACAGGCCCTGACTTACATTACCTCAACGGTTTTTCATGGTATTCACTGAGATTTGGCTGTGAGGGGCTTAGCATAAAACAAGTACTCAATAGGGCCACCTGGTGGCTCAGTTGTTAACGTCTTTCTTCATCTCAGGTCATGATCTCACAGTTCGTGAGTTTGAGCCCCACGTCGGGCTATGTGCTGATAGCTCAGAACCTGGAGCCTGCTTCAGATTCTGTGTCTCCCTCTCTCTCTATCCCTCCCCTGCTAGTGCTCTGTCTCTGTGTCTCTCTCTCTCTCAAAAATAAAATAACATTAAAAAAAAAAAAAACCAGAAGTGCTCAATAAATGTGAACTATTACTGCAGAATCTCAAAGCAGGAAGAAATCATGTGGTCTAACCTCCACCCAAGGCAATAATTCCCCCATGATAATCCCTGATGGAGGGTGATCCTATTTTGTGCTTGGATGCCTCCAAAGACAAGGAGCTCACTCCTTCCTTCTGTCTCTTAGGGGTCATTCTGCTTCCGTTAGCATCAGCCCTGGAAGTCTTCACCCCAATCCCCGACCCCAGACTCACCCTGCAGCTGAGAGAAACGCAGGGCAGCAGCGTTGAGCGCCTCCACTCGCTCACTCTGGGCCGCGATGTCCCCCTCCAGCAGTCCATGCTTCTGCAACAGGTCCTCTGCCTCCACCAGGTGCTGCCCACATTCCCGGGACAGCAGCTGAGCCTAGACGGGGCAGCCCTGAGCACCTTTTAGGCATTGGCCTCAGGCAGGCCCCACCCCACATTGTCAGGCCCACTCTTGTGCTCCTCCACCCCATCCCTTGAACTCGGATCTCTATCTCAATCTCCTTGTCTCCATCAATCTCGTGCTGGCTCTCCCTGACTCCCTGTGTCTGTCCCCACATTCCTGCGCTCTGTCTCTGTCACGGGCGCCACCCTCCCTCTGCTCTCTGCCTCCATCTCTCTCTCTGCCTCTGTCTTTCCTGTTTCCATCTCTCTCTCCTTCCTTCCTTCTTATCTCCATCTCTCCCTGCACCTGTATCTCCAGCCTGTCTCTCTCTTTCCCAAAAGGATTCCTTCTCTTATGTGTCTCTCTGTGGCCGCTTAGATTTCTATTGCCACCCTCGTGCCTGCTTCTCAAGTTTGATCTCTCTCTGATTTCCCTTCTCTCTCTCAAACTGTCACCATCTTCCTCTGGCTTAGTCTCTCTGTCTCTATCTGTCCCTAGCTCCCTCTGGCTCTGTTATCTCTGTGGCTTCTTTTTTTCTTTCTTCTCTTTTTTTTTTTTTTTTACATGTTTTTTAAATTTTATTTTTGAGAGAGACAGAGTGCAAGCAGCGGAGGGCAGAGAGAGAGGACACAGAATCTGAAGCGGGCTCCAGGCTCAGTGCAGGGCCCGACGCAGGGCTCGAACCCACGGAGCGCGAGATCACGACCTGAGCCGCGGCCAGACGCCCAACCGACCAAGCCACTCAGGCGCCCCTCCTCTGTCTCTTCCTTGATCTTCCTTTTTCGCCTCTCTCGGCGTCTCTCTGTCTCTTTCTCTTTGTCTCTCGTTCTCTTCCTCTTCCTGTCTCTCTGTCTCTCTGTCTCTTTCTCTTTGTCTCTCTCACCTCTTCCTGTCTCTCTCTCCGTCTCTCTCTCTCTCTCACCTCTTCCTGTCTCTCTCTCTCTCGTCTCTCTCTCTCTCCTCTCCTGTCTCTCTCTCCGTCCCTCTCCGGCTCCCTGACAACCCGTTCGGTGTCTGTAGCCCTCCCTGCCCTCCCCGCACACCATGCCCACCCTTGACCCCCAGGGCCGGCCCCACCTGCACTCCTCCATCCAGTCCACCATGTACACCATCTCCTGGAAGATCTTCTGCAGGGCCAGGTTCTGCTCGAGCCCGTCCGCCGGGCACCTACCAGCCCGGTCAGCAGGGCCCACTGGCGCAGGACGCTGTCACGCTGGGCCGCCACGCGCCGGGCGTCGTAGTAACCTTCTGCCGCCAGGGCCTGGGCCAGCTCGGCCACGCCCTGCACCCGCTCTTCATAGGCTGCAATGTCCGCCTCGATGGCCTCGTGTTTCTTCATGGCTGCCTCCACCGCCGGCAGCTCATACCCGAAGTTGTCCTGGGGCAGGGCAGGCCACAGATGCTCACCTGTTTCCTTTGCTACCCACCTGTTACCTTGACCCTGCTCCGCCATCCCCACTAACCCTGGGACCAGCCCCCCTTTCCTGTTGCCCGGAGACCAGCCCCGCTTTCTTCTGTTACCCTGGAGACCGGCTCCACACGGCTCCATTACATATCTAGCCTTAAACTTGTCACCCAGGAAACAGTCACCATCCTCCCATTGCCCTAGAGACGGGGGACCAGGCCTACCCTACCCTCTTACTTAGGAGACCAATTCTATCCTCCTGAGTTACCCCGGACACCAGCTACAACCTCCTTTGTCATTTAAGAGTCTAATTAAATACTCTCCCTATTTCTGATGAGCCTAATTTTGTCCTCTAGTTCCCCAGGGAGACCAACCTCACTCTCCTGTTACCTTGGAGATCAGGCCCCCCCCCTCCCCACCGCTCACTTAGGAGACCAGTTCTCCCTTCCCACCCTCATTTGCCACCTAGGAGATTAATCCAACACTTCTCTGTCACTCAGGAGACTGAGTCTCCCTCTCTGGTCCCAGGGCCACCAGCCCAGCATGCCTCCCTGCCCCCACCCCCACCTTTCACCCAGAGCCAAGTCCTGCACCCTGTACCTGGGAGACCAGGCGCTGGTTCTCATTCAGCCAGCTCTCCCTCATGGCCACCTTGTGGTCGAACCTCTGGGCCAAAAGTTCCAGCTTCTCCTGCCGGATCAGCTCAGCTCGCAGGGCGGCCTCCCGTTCGTGCTCTGCCTTCTCCAGCTGGCCCCATGCCTGGGGAGATGGGAGGAGGCCAGTCAGACCCCAACAACGCCCCACAATTCAATGGCCCTGGCTTCTCTGTCTGAGGTGGCTCCTAGCATTTATACACCTTTATGTAAACTGTAAAAGATATTGCTCCTTCGTGACACTTTCCTGCTGGAAAACTGTCAGAATGAATATCCAGTCCAGGATGTCTACAGTGTAAATGGCTCCCTTGAGCAGTGCACAACCTATACGACGCCACGGAGTAACCCTGCCGCTCCTCCACATGCTCGACCTCACCTTGTCGATATCCCAGATGCCACAGCCTCCCGAGGCACAAAGAGGCGACGATTACAGGCACGCAGTTTGCTCTGGATGCTGAAGAGCAGCACCTCCAGGTTCCCCTTCTCCTGAAACCTGAAGGGGCTCGGGCTCAGGACCCCCACCTCCAGACCTCCACTTGCCGCCCTCCCTCCTGAGCTGGGCCTCACTTGACTGGCTTCTCCAGTGTGCAATAGGCCGTGAAAGCCTGAAGCTGCTGTTGCACCCCACTCAAAGAGTTGGCAAACTTCTGATTGCTGATGAGGCCCACGGTGCGATGGATCCAGGCCAGGAGCTCGGCCGCCAGCTCCTCATAGCGCTCGATGATCTTCCCCACCTCCAACACCTGGTCCAGGACCTGACCCAGCAAAGGAAGGTGGGGTCAGACTCGTCCCGGATGTGCCCCCAGGTGGTTCCCAAGCTCCCACCCACTCCATCCCTTGGATCCCCAAACCTTCCCGATCCGCTTCCCCTCCACGGCCAGAGCCTTCATCTTGGAGAAATAGTGGTAGAAAGAGACCACGTAGGTGATGATGGACTTCTCATCTGGAGCCTCCATGTTCACATCTGGGGTAAAGGAGAGTAGGGGAGAGCAGGACAGTGAGGGTGGAGGGAGGGAGAGCCCACTCTTACTAGCTGTGTGGCCTTGGGCAAGACAAGTAGCCTCTGCGCCTCAATTCTGGCATCTGCCAAATGGGGATCTACCTCATGAGATTAAACAGTACCTGACACCTACAAACCCCAGAGAAATTATCCATAATTACTTCTTGAACACACCATTCTACCTTCCACCTCAGGGCCTTTGCACATGCTGTTTTCGCTAGGTAGAACAATGTTCCCTCTTCTGTATGCCTACCTCCCACTCATCCTTCAGGCTCCACTCAGCTTATACTTCCTCAGATAAGCCTCCCTGTTCGCCCTGTGTAGAGTCGGTCACCCTGTTACTCCTCATGGCATCTTATCATTGCCTCCTGGAACTTATCATCTGCAATTAAATATTCATTTATGTGGGGCGCCTGGGTGGCGCAGTCGGTTGAGCGTCCGACTTCAGCCAGGTCACGATCTCGCGTCCGGGAGTTCGAGCCCGCGTCAGGCTCTGGGCTGATGGCTCAGAGCCTGGAGCCTGTTTCCGATTCTGTGTCTCCCCTCTCTCTCTGCCCCTCCCCCGTTCATGCTCTGTCTCTCTCTGTCCCAAAAATAAATAAACGTTGAAAAAAAAAATAAAAATAAATATTCATTTATGCAATCATGTCCTTATCTTGAGTTTGAGTTCCATGATGACAAAGGCTATGCCTTTTTTTCCCATTGTTCTGGTCATGCCCAGCCGCACAGTAGGAGCTCAATAAATATTTACGAAGTGTATTTATTATTTATTTTGTAAGTAAATTTATTTTATGTATGTATTTATTTATGAGGGCAGAGGTCAAGGGTGGTGGGCTTTGGAGGAAATGTGTGCTTAAATCCCTGTTCAACCACTTACTCACTGCATGTCCTTAGGAAACAGACCCTAACTTCTCTTCGCCTCAGTTTCCCCTATTGCAAGACTGAGGATTAGCACAGTGCCTGCCAAAAGGAGCACTGTAAGTTTTAGAAAGAATAGTCTGGCACAGAGGAGAAACTCAGTAAATTCCAATTATCGTTTTGATGTGCCCACTGAATGCACAATATTACACTTAGCTCTTACTCCACCACTCATGGTTGGTGGAACAGATATCCACTAAACACCTACCATGTGCCAGACACAGAATATAGGTACCAGAAGTCCCATGTAGGGCGCCTGGGTAGCCTCCAGTTGGTTAAGCGTCAGACCCTTGGTTTCAGCTCAGGTCACGATCTCACAGTTCGTGGGTTCAAGCCCTGCGTCGGGTTCTGCGCTGACAGCATGGAGCCTGCTTAGGATTCTCTCTCTCTGCCCCTCCCCCCCTCCCCAAGAAGTCCCACGTACTGGTTTTCAGTGTTGACACTGGGCAAGTGACTTCACATCTCTGAGACTTCATTCCTATCACTTAAAACAGGACGGATAAGGGGGCATCTGGGTGGCTCAGTCGGTTAAGCGTCCGACTTCAGCTCAGGTCATGATCTTGCGGTTTTGTGGGTTTGAGCCCCTCGTCAGGCTCTGTGTCTCCCTCTCTCTCGGCCCCACCCACATTCGTGCTCGGGTCTCTCTCAAAAATAAATACATATTAAAAAATTAAAACAGGATGGATAAGTTCTATCCATCCAGGTCAGTGTGAGGATAAAAGCGGGGAAGTTTTGCTAAAATTCCCAGCCAGGTGCTTGGCACAGAGCAGACTCTCAGAGAGAGGGAACATGCTGTTATTCTAGAGATTGGTGGGTCGGTGTTGGCATGGGTCTGGGATTAGGAATGAGGCTGAAGTCAGGGGATAATGTTGGGGGTGGGGTGGCTCTGGAGCTGGGACCAGAGTTAGGGAGGGAGAGGGGGTTGGGCTTGGGGGAGCTGACTGGGCTTGGGTTGGGAAGGGGATGGGGTCAATTTGGAGGCAGGAATGGAGATGAGTCTGGGGCTGGAGACAGAGATGCGAAAGGAAGGGGACTGGAAGATGGGGGCAAAGGGGATTAGAGGTGAAGAAGGGGAGGGGCTGGGTGGGAGCCAGGACTTAGAAGGACTCGGGTTTGGGACGGTGTTGCAGCAAGATGGAGAGGAGTTTGGGCTGGCATTGGGGGTCAGGGGTCCCCCCAGGAGGAAGTCCACTGGGGTTGTGGGGGGCTCACCCTCAGGGTCCAGCAGACGTGTCAGCCCCAGGTGCTGCTCTGCCGTGCGGAAGGCTCTCTGCAGGTTGTAGTTGGCATTGGACTTGGTGAGTTTGCTGAAGTCCACGAGATCGGGCCTAGGCAGGGGCACAGAGGCGGGCAGGCAGCAGGCAGGCTCCAGAGCCAGGGGTGAGCAGGCAGAAAGACCTCCCGGCCTGAGCCCCACCCAAAGCCAGGGGCAGGAGGGGCACCGCCTCCCGAGGGGAAAGCTGTGTATGCTGGTGCACGTCTGTGCACTTATCTGTGGCTGTGAGTACTGCGTGCGAATGAGTGGACCGACTTGGCAATGCACACATCTACTTGGGTGCTTTGCTAAACAGTATCACG
Source organism: Lynx canadensis (assembly GCF_007474595.2). Classification (NCBI taxonomy): domain Eukaryota; kingdom Metazoa; phylum Chordata; class Mammalia; order Carnivora; family Felidae; genus Lynx; species Lynx canadensis. The sequence continues at coordinate 47,699,987 of NC_044317.1, read as the reverse complement.
TAGCAGTTAGAAGTGTGAGGTCTACAGCGAGCCCACGCAGCTCAAACCGCAGCTCGGCCATTTCCTGGCTGGCTGTCACTCTGGGTAAGCTATTTTGTCTCTCTGTGCCTCGATTTTTTTCATCTGTAAAATGGGGATGATAATAGCATCTGCCTCACAGGCTCACTGACTATTAAATGACTTATTGGAAAGCTCTTAGAACAATGCCGGGTATACAGAAGCACTTAGTAAATGTTACCGTTGTTAGTATGACATGGGTACAGCTGGTGGGTTTCTCACTGTGTTGGGGGGACCGGGTGTCCCTAAGTGTACGGGTGTGTATGTGACAGGCAGGGCTTGTGAACGAACATGTGTCCACAGCAAGAAAAGGCTGGGTTCCACTCTGACCGCACCAGAGCAAGTCCCTCCCAGGCTCCGGGCCTCAGTTTCCCTCATCTGTCATATGGACAGTCACGATGTGGGTTTCAACTTGTCTGGATGCCCACCTTTCAGCCAATTCAGCGCCAGGCCCTGGGTGTGAAATGTGGGTGCACAGGGAGCCGGAAGGGGGGCTCTGCGGCTTGCCTTGAGGAAGGACCACCATGCACACACCAGAGAAGACCATCCATGGGGGGTGAGCTCTCCACCCTGGAGGCATCGAAGAATCAGGCACAGGCTGTGTATGTGCATGAGTATGCGTGTGTCTACGCAGCTGCACGAGGGACGTGTGTTTCCACGTGTACACAGACTATGGGGCCCGGACAGGGTTCTGTGCAGGTGTGTGCCTCGTGTAATGTGAAGGGATGGGTCCTTGCGTTTCTGTGTGCCATCTACATGCATATGTGTACAGGTGTGTACCCAAGGGACATGGGGGAGGGGGAAGGGCAGGGCCAGGCTGCCCCAGGCCACGGTACCTGTGCCGGTGAATGAGCGCGTTGAAGGCCAAGCCGTCCCGCCAGCTGGTGGTGAAATTCTGGATGTTTACCTCAGGGTAACTGGCAGCGTGGAAGGGAGAGACAGAGGCAGAAATGGAGACAGTCAGGGAGAAGAGGGTGGGAAGGAGAGAAGAAGGGAGAGAGAGAGAGACATTGATGGATGGTGGGGGGGTAGATAGATGATATGATAGAAAGAAAGAAAGAAAGAAGAAAGAAAGAAAAAAAAGAAAGAAGAAAAGAAGAGAAAGAAAGAAAGAAATATAGGGGCAAGGAGACGGAAAAAGAGAGACGGAGAGAAAGCAAGATACAGACAGAGATGGAGAAAGAAAGGAGGAAGGGGAGGAGACAGAAGGGAGAGAGAAGGGGGAGGAGAGACAGAACAAGGAAAAGCAGGCATAGAGGTAAAGACAGACACATGGAAAGAGAGAGTGTTGCAAGACAGCTGGCCAGCCCCAGAAGGCTGAGCATCAGAGAAAGCCCAGTCTCCATCCATACCTGCTCTCCGCTTCCTCCCAGGGGCAGAGGGCACCTGAGTTTCAGGCCATGCCCCTCCCGCAGGGCAGAGAGTTGGGGGACCAGGAGACTTCCCAGCAGAGCCTGAGTGGCCCCCTTCTCAGCCCCACCAAAGGTACCCAGGAGCCTGAACTTCTCATGGGAGCTGCCAGAGCCCCGTATAGATCGTCCTAGGCTGCTTTCGGGGTGGAGGTGGCCAGGACTCAGGACTAGGGCTGGGTGTTCCACAGGTGCCCCCAAGGCCTCTCGAGGTACAGGATGAGATACAGGAGACCGAGCAGGCTGGGGACGGTCCACCACTAACCAGCACTGTTTTCTGAGGCCCAAGTTCTAAATTTGAACCAGGCCTTCCAGATTCTTACACGGGTTTATTTGTCAAGGTCAGAAGAGTGGACGTATTTTATTTACCAGTTCATTAACTTCAAATGTAACATTCTGACACGGAGGACTTGGGCGGTCCCTTGAACTCTTGTCCCAGAAGGGACCCTCAAGATCAGGCTAGGGCCCCACCCGCCCAGTGGGGGCAGGGTTGGGGGTGCACTTACCCACTGTCTTCATCTGACACCATAGGAGCATGCATCCTTGGCGGAGCGTGTCTCTCTGTTGTCCTCAGTCTCAATTTTGATTACTTGAATCTGTGAGGATATAAAACATGGATGCTGGGACCCAGAGGGCTTGTGCCTGGGACCTGCCTGCACTCCGCTACCAGGGACAAAGGGGATGGGAGGGCGGCTCGGGCTGGGGTTGGGGGTTCAGGAGCGTGAGGGTGGGATCTGGAGTGGACCGGGACATCCACAACTGGGGGAGGAGGAGGCTGCAGACTAGGGTCTCATTTTCCAGGGAAGCCTCCATACTTTGGCGTCTGGGCCACTTCTCTGATCCAAGCCACCATCATTTCCCCCTGGGCTAGTGCAATCACCTCCAGGCTGGCCTCCCTGCTCCTGACCCACAGTCTGTTCTCCTCATGGCAGAGAGGGACCCTGTGAGCACCCAGATCAGATCACATGTTTCCCATCCTCTGGACTTTCCGTGGGTCCGTCTCATTCACGGTAAAAGTAAATTTCCCCTCGTCATGCCTCTGACCTCCCTTCAGCAGCCCACTCTGCTCCAGAGACCTGCTATCCTCTTCACTAAATCCCAGCGCCTTCCCACCTCAGGGCCTTTGCACTGCTTGTTCCTTCCCTCAGGGGCCCACATGGTTCCACCCCAATTTCAGGTCTTTTCTCACATATCACCTCTGTGAGGCCTTCACCAACCACTTGATTTTAAATCACAGTATGTGTACTCAAATTTCACATCCTCCTTTTCTACCATACCTGTTATTTATTCATCTGGTGTACTGTCTCCCCATTGTGGACTGAACTGTGTCTCCCCCAAAATTCATAAGTTGAAGCTCTAATCCCCAACTGTGATTGTATTTGGAGATAGGGCCTTTAGGAGTAATTAAGTTTAAAATTTTTTTTTTTTGTCAACGTTTATTTTTTGGGACAGAGAGACAGAGCATGAATGGGGGAGGGGCAGAGAGAGAGGGAGACACAGAATGGGAAACAGGCTCCAGGCTCCGAGCCGTCAGCACAGAGCCCGACGCAGGGCTCGAACTCACGGACCGCGAGATCGTGACCTGGCTGAAGTCGGACGCTTAACCGACTGCGCCACCCAGGCGCCCCAGGAGGTAATTAAGTTTAAATGAGGTCATAGGGTAGGTCCCCAAATGATTGGTGTCCTTATAAAAAAAAAAAAAAAAAAAAAAAGGAAGAGATCCTAGGGACGTGCCACACAGGGAAAAAGCCATGTGCAGACACAGAGAGAAGATGGCTACTTGCAAGCTGAGAGAGGCCTCAGGAGGAACTGATCAGGAGGAGCTTGATCTTGAACTTCCAGCTTGTAGAACTTGAGAAAATAAATTTCTGTTGTTTAAGCCACTCCGAGTGTGGTATTTTGTTACAGCAGCCCTAACAGACTAATGCACTCACTAACTTAAAGCTCTGGGACCACAGCATGTTTGTTTTGTATTCTGCGGTATCACACTTAGTAGGTGTTCAATGATGTCCTCAGTGACCCAGAATCTAAAGCAGGTTCAAGAGCCCCGGATGGGTGTTGGAGACTTAGGTCCTGGACTCAAGAGCTGAGTTTGGCATTTGGGTTCCGAGGGAGAAAACTAGGTTCCAAAGAGGTGCCAGCCCCTAGTGCACGGCTCCAGCTGCCAGCAGGGATCCCGCCCCCCCCCCCAGTCTCATTCCTTGATTTTGTACTGGCAACGCCCATATCTGTCTCCAGCCCCCACCCCTTCCTTGAGCTCTATCCCATGATCCGGTGGACTCCTAAATGCTCCCCCTGATGTTTTAGATATCAGATTCCTCATCACCATCACATCCCACACTGTCCCTCAAATCTGCTCCTCCTTCAAATCTGTCCCTGGGTGACCCCACTTTATCCCCCGGTCCTGAGCCTTGAATGTTGGCCTGGACGCCTCCCTCTCTCCCTTCCCCTGCCCATTCCCATTACAGGGCATCTTTCCTATCTGCCTCCCTCTGCACTTCCCTCTGGCCCCACCCTGGTCCAGCTCCAGTCTCTTCCCTGGGCTCCCAGCCCCCAATTTTGGCAATCACCCCCAAAGCAGAGGGATCTGTCTAAATCTGATGATGTTGGGGTGCCTGGGTGGTTCAGTCAGTTAAGAGACCAACTCTGGCTCAGGTCGTGATCTCATAGTTTGTGGGTTCCAGCCCCGGGCTCTGTGCTGACAGCTCAGAGCCTGGAGCTGCTTTGGATTCTGTGTCTCCCTCCTCTCTACCCCTCCCCTGTTCATGCTCTCTCTCTCTCTCTCTCTCTCAAAACTAAATAAACACTTAAAATAAATAAATAAATAAATCTGATGATGTCTATCCTTTTGATAAAAATCTCTAATTTCTCCCATCTCAAACAGAATAAATCAAAACTGCTAATCACAGATCACCTAGGCCCTGTCAACTCCTCTGACCTCATCTCCTCCCTGGCTCCCCCTTGTCTCCTATTCTCTAGACATACTGGTTTTTCTGGACCTCCAACATTTCAGCTCCTTCCCACCTCCCTCAGGGCCTTTGCATCCTGGCTGTGCCTCCTGTTTGGAATGCTTTCTCCCTTCATCTTATGTCATGCAGCCATCAGCTTCTCAGAGAGTCCTTCTCTGACCACCAAGTCTAAAATCTCAACACTGTCAACCTGGTATTTTGCATTCTTTTACTGCCTTATCATAATCTATTCTTGGGCGCCTGGCTGGCTCAATCCATTGAGGTTCTGACTCTTGATTTCGGCTCGGGTCATTATCTCAGGTTTGTGAGCTCCAGCCCCAAATCAGGTTCCTCACTGACATTGCAGAGCCTGCTTGGGATTCTCTCTCTCCCTCTCTCTGCCCCTCCCCTCGCTCTCTCAAAAATAAACTTAAAAAAATATATTAAAAATAACCTATTCTTTCTGCATAGCTCTTACCTAGAGTTATCCACTTCTCATACATCTCTTGTCTATGTATTTACGGGTTTGTTTATGTCTGTCTCCCTCACGACAATGTAAGCTCCATAAGGCAGAAAATGTGTCGATTTTGTTCTGAACTGAAACAAAATTGACTGGATTTGAATTCCAGCTCTACTATCCAGCTGTGTGACCTTGAGCATATTTCCCCTCTCTGGGCTTCAGTTGCCTTCCTGGTAAATATAATAAACAGTATCTACCTTATGGGGTTGTGTGTATTAAATGCCAAGTGCTTAGAACAGTGCCTGGAACAGGGTGAAAAATATATAAATGATCACAGTGGTGGTGGTGATAATGATTATTACTTTTATCATTATTTTCATCCCCACCACTTGGAATAGGGTTCCTGGATCATAGTAGGAAAATTTTTGGAATGAATGAATGAAGATAAGCAGATGAATAAGGGCAGGGTGTGGGGTGGCGGAAGCCCTCCTAAGGCCACACCTTGGGAGGGTGGGCTGGGCAGGGGTCACTTGGGGATCACCTGGAAGCGCAGGATGATGGTCCAGACTAGCCCCAGGGTCAGCCGGTGGTTCCCGTCCACAATGTCATGCGAGCCCACGTTTTCCAGGTGCACGCGCTGCTCCTTCAGGAACTGCAGCGCCTTGTCCACGTTTTCCAGCGAGTGGATCCTCATGCGACCTCGCGTGGGTCTTGGCTAGAGTGGCAGGGGCGTTGGGAGGTGGAGGGCCTGGCCAAGGGCCCTGTGCCCTCGGCCTGCTACCAACGAGGTCGGCCCCCCATAGCCACGCCCCCTGGATGTCCAAACCCAGGCCACGCCCCTTCAGTCTTCTCAAAGACCAAGGACGTCTTTGCCCCTTCCAGCCAGACCCTTTCAAGAGCCTGTTCCCTTCCTGGATTATTCTAGTTCCTGTCCCCACCCTTTCTTTCTACTGAAGTTCCACATCCAACCTGATGGCCACCTTTTATCCAGAAGCCTCAGCAACCTACCGGTAACCACACTCCTGTCCCCTGCCTTTGACCTCTGTTCCAGGCCCCCCCAGGTTTGGCCCCTGGCCACGCCCCTCACTGCCTCCCTTTCAGGCTTCGGCCTAGAGCCATGCCCATTCCCCTAGGTCTCCGCGGGTTTGCTGCACTATTACTTCCAATGTTTCTGTTCTATAGCCATGCCCGCAGGACTTCAGAGCTCCAGGCTCTGGTCCTTTAATGAACCTCTAGCTCCTCAGAATCCCACCCTTTGTGGTGAAGCCTCATCCAAGCCCAGATACACAATTGCAACACGGGGCGCCAGGGTGGCTCAGTGGGTTAAGCGTGGGACTCCTGGTTTCCGCTCAGGTCATGATCTCGTTCTTCGTGGGTTCAAGCCCCGCATCGGGCTCTGCTCTGACAATGCAGAGCCTGCTTGGGATTCTCCTCTCTCCCTTTCTCTCTCTGCCTCTCCCCTGCTCATGCTCTCTCTCTGTGTCTCAAAAATAAATAAACTTAAAAAAAAAATACAACAGCAACTCATATAAAAACAAGCCAGACCCATTCCAGAGTTCTGTCTGGTTACCCAGATTTCCACGACCTAAGCCTCCCTTCCGATGACAACTGCACCTTCATCCACAGACCCTGCAACAGGGTCCTGCCCCAATTTTACGGCCAAGCCTCTTGCTACCGCACTACCCCCAGGCCAGTCGCTTCTAATAAAGCCCCTCCCTTCTCCAATTGCCCCACCCTTCCCACGGAGCTTCTCCCCACCACAAGCCCAGAGTCCGCTGGATCCCCGGCCTTCACCGCAGAACCCAGGTTCGGTTCCCAGCCACGCCCCCACGCTGCTCACGCCCAACCCCCACTTCCGGCCATAGCCCCACCCACCTGAGCAAAGAGGCCGCTCACCCATCGGGCTCTTCCAGGACACACCACACGTCGGTTAGCCAGGCCCTGTTGTAGCCCAGCCCGGAATCCCGGGGCCGCCCCCTTCCCCCAGGCCCGCAGGCCCCCTCACCAGCTGCTCCCCGGACAGCACTTCCAGGAGCCGCGTGAGCACAAAGCCGTCCCGGAGGTCGGCATACAGGTCCCCGATGTGGCAGCCGACGCGGGCGAGATGCGAGTTCACCCACTTGGTGAAGGTCTTCTTCTGCACGGCCTCGCGCTCATCTGAAGGACAGGCTCTGATGAGCCCCCGCGCCCCCAGCACCTCTCCCCTTGCAGCTTCTCCGCAGCCCCTCACTCTGGGCCAAACCCTGTTTCGGCCCAGCTCTGCAACAATCAGGGCTTCGCACAAGCGGCCCCTCCTACCTGGGACGCCAGGCCCACCCTTCGCTGCCCGCCTGGAGACGTGTCCTTTAAAGCTTTCCTGAGACATTGCTTCCACAAGAAGCCTTCCCTCATTCCCACCCCAGCCGGCCCTATTCATTCGCTCCGTACATACTGGGGCATCTACTATGTGCCTCCGCACTCTTCTTGGCTCTGAGTACAGACAGAGGCCTTCCCTCCCAGAGCTCAGTTTAGTGGGGCACAGATAATACACTAGGGAGCTAGAGAAGGTTAAGGAGGGCGGGAGGGAATGAGAGCTGTGTTTCAGGAAGACCTCTTGGCTGCTGTGGAGAGGGTGGGTCAGAGAGGGCAAGAATGACAGCCCAGGGCAGGGAGACTGGGAAGCGACTCTGGAAAGAGCGGACCAGCCGCACCAGGGCAGAAGCTGGGAATGGGAGAAGGGGACACACCAGGGATAGTTACAGATGAAAAATAATCATAATAATAAGACTTGGGTGTGACGGGTTGTGGGGGGTGAAGGGGAAGGAATATGCTAGAATGAATGCCCCTGAGGAAAAGAACTGAGTCACAGACACCCTCAAGCAGTAGCCGAACGGCCAGCTACAACCTGCATTTCCCACATCCCTAGGGAGCAGAGTGCCCACGTGCCTGCCATCCAAGGGAGGGTGCAGGGGGGAGGGGGGAGGGGTGCAGGGTGGGGGCGAGGTGTCAGAACAATGTGGGCAACTACTGCTGCACTTACTTACAAAGGCATTGCTAACTCTCTCCTACAACGTTTTTATTTCATTTTATTTTTTGAGTAACAGCTTAGAATGAGCTATAATTCACCTACTATCAAATTCACCCTTTCAAAGCGTAACTTCGGTGACTTTTAGTATAGTCACAGGGTTGTGCAACCCACACCACCATCTGATATCAGAACATTTTCATCCCTCCAAGGAAAAACCTTGCGCCCTTTAGCAGTCACTCCCCATTTCCCCTTCTCCCAGCCCTGGGACACTAGGAATCTCTTTTCTGTCTCTCCGGATTTACCTATGCTGGACATCTCATATAAATAGAATCATACAATATGACCTTTCGGGTGTCTGGCTTCTTTCACTTAGCGTCATGTTTTCAAGGTACATCCATGCCATCACATATATCAGTACTTTATTTCTTCTTTATGGCTAAATAATATTCCATTCTGTGGCTCTCCTGCATTTTACTCCTCTACTCATCAACGGATGGACATTGGGGTTGTTTCCACTTTGTGGCTATTATGAATAACGCGACTATGAACATTCAAGTACATACAAGTCCTTGTGTGGACACATGTTTTCAGTTATCTTGAGTATATACGCAGGAGTGAAATGGTTGGGTCCTATGGTAACTCTACATTTAAACTTTTTTTAAGTTTATTTATTTTTGAGAGAGAGAGAGAGACAGTGAGCAAGCCTGAGCAGGAGAAGGGCAGAGAGAGAGGGAGAGAGAGAATCCTAAGCAGGCTCCAAGCTGTCAGAGCAGAGCCCAACGTGAGCCTCAACCCACAGACCGTGAGATCATGCATGACCTGAGCCGAAATCAAGAGTCAGATGTTCAGCCGACTGAGCCACCCAGGTGTCCTTACATTTAACCTTTTGAGGAACTGCCAGACTGTTTTCTCAAGTGGCTGTGCCATTTTACATTCCCCCAATGTACGAGGGTTCCGGTGTCCCCACATCCTCACCACCACTTGTTATTTTCCATTTGATCACGGCCATTCTAGTGGTATAAAATGGTCTCTCACTGTGCTTTTGATTTGCATTTCCCTGATGACTAATGATGTTGAGCATCTTTTCATGTGTTCATTGCCCACGTGTGTATCTTCTTTGGAGAAACATCTATGCAAATCCCTTCCCCGTCTCAGTTGGGTTAGTCTTTTTTATCATCTGTAGTTTCTTTGCAACGTGTAAATCTATTATTTCATAATTTAAAGTGTTATCAAAACAGGCGGTGCCCGGGTAGCTCAGTCTGTTGGGCGACCAACTCTTGATTTCAGCCCAGGTCGTGACCCTAGGGTCATGGGATCGATCCCCGTGTTGGGCTCCTCACTGAGCGTGCAACCTGCTTAAGATTCTCTCTCTCTCTCTCTCTCTCTCTCTCTCTCTCTCTCTCCTCCCCCTGCCCCTCTCCCCACCTCCCCGCTCTCTGGCTCTCTAAAAAATAAATTAAAAAATAAAATAAAGTGTTACCAAAACAGGAAACTACTGCCTGGCCTTTCTTCTCTTCTCCCAGCTTCCACAGGCTTGAGCACAAGGTCCACAGGGCACAGGATAGAAGGACCTGGAACCCACGCTGATAGCTTGGAGCAGAGCCTCCCTGCCCACCAGGCTGCCCATCTCAGGATTATCCAGGAGGGAGAAATGAGCTTCTATCTCCTTTAAGTCACTGCATTGTGGGGTCTGTCTCTTGCAACAGCTCAGCCTTCACAGTATGGTTAGCATTTCATTATTAAAGAACTTCATTGTCGCACTTCTAAGTTCCCTAGTCATGCAGTAATCAAGATTTGTATAGCCGGTCTATTTCCCCTTTTAACCATTGACAGCTCTCAATTTCTTTTACCATAACATTTACCTTTTGTAATACTATTTTTTTAAATTAAGTAAACTCTGCCCCCAATGTGGGGCTCAAACTCACGACCCCAAGATCAAGAGTCGCATGCTCCACCCACTTAGCCAGCCGGGCGCCCCTTTCGTAATATTATTAAATATCGCATTTGACTCTGGCAGTAGAAAATATGCACTGTAGAGCGCCTGGGTGGCTCAGTCGGTTAAGCTTCCGACTTCAGCTCAGGTCATGGTCTCACGGTTTGTGAGTTCGAGCCCCGTGTCGGGCTCTGCGCTGACAGTGAGAAGCCTGCTTGGGATCCTCTCTCTCCCTCTATCTCAGCCCTTCCCCCACTCATACCTTGTCTCTCTCTCAAAATAAATGAATAAAACATAAATAAATAAATAATAAATAAATAAATAAATAAATAAATAGGGGCACCTGGGTGGCTCAGTTAGTTAAGCTTCTGACTTCGGCTCATGTCATGATCTCACGGTTTGTGGGTTCGAGCCCCACGTCGGGCTCTGTGCTGACGGCTCGGAACCCGGAGCCTGTTTTGGATTCTGTGTCTCCCTCTCTCTCTGCCCTTCCCCTGCTCACACTCTGTCTCTCCCTCTCAAAAAATAAACATTAAAAAAAATTTTTTTAAAGAAAATATGCAATGCTGGAAAATATCCACTGACTGACCTGTATATTTTTTTTTTACATTAAACTAGATGTTGAAAGTTTACCTCTAATTTGAAAGTGAGTATGCAGAAACTAATAGTAAATTCACATGAAAGATCTTGTTTGTTTAAATGTGGGTTTTGTGCTGTGTGGATAGGATGGGGACCCGTGTGAGCACCTGACCATCGATCACACACGAAGAAGGGATCACGGAATAGACGCTGACTCGAATATTTGGTTATTTTGCCTTCTAGTGGCCGGTGCCTGAGCCAAATGGCAGATTTGGGCGAATGCTGAAGCCAAAGTGGAACTTCTGTGCATCCCCAGCATGGTGCCAGAATGGGGACAATTGCATTCAGTCCTGCCTCCATTGATAACATGCTGTTTGACTTCGAGTGGCCATTTCTCTCCTTTGGGCCTCCATTTCCCCCATTTGCAAAATGAGGGTTTGGACTAGATCAATGGACTCTGAGGGACTCTGAGTGTTTGGGAACTCGTGCTTGGAAGACAGGGATCCACGAGAATATTGTCTTATTTTGTAATCTCATTTTGCTGGTACCAAAAGAAAATTAATAGAAACACATCCTGGCCCATCCGGATGGTGACCTCATAAAGCACAATACCGTGAGATATTGGGTTTTGTGATTGCAAATCCTGTTAGCATGGGGACGCCTGGGTGGCTCAGTCGGTTAAGTGTCCGACCTCGGCTCAGGTCATGATCTTGCGGTTTGTGAGTTCAAGTCTCCTGTTGGGCTCTGTGCCAACATCTCAGAGCCTGGAACCTGCTTTGAATTCTCTCTCTCTCTCTCTCTCTCTCTCTCTCTCTGCCCTCCCCTGCTTGCATTCTCTGTCTCTCTCAAAAATAAATAAACATTAAAAAATAGAAATAAAACAAATCCTGTTAGCCTGATTGGGGGTCCAGAACTGAAATGCCCGCAGAGGTCTGGCAGGCTCTGAAAAGGAGAAACCTAGGCCCTCTTAAAAGGGGCAGTGGCCACACAGCACCTGTGCATGGAGCCTCCTAGCAATGAAAGCCCACTGTTGCCATGTCATTTGATGTTCCACAAGGAGCCCCGAACCTGCATTTTTAAAGATAAAATCTCCTTATTTTCATTTTTAAAAAATTTTTTAAGTTTATTTATTTATTTTGAGAGAGAACGAATATGAGGAGGGGAGGAGCAGAGAGAGGGGGAGAGAGAGAATCAAAAGCAAGCCCTGTACTGTCAGTGCAGAGCCTGATGCGGGGCTTGAACTCATGAACCGTGAGATCATGCCCTGAGCTGAAATCAAGAGTCAGATGCTTAACCGATTGAGCCACTCAGGCGCCCCAAATCTCCCTACTTTTAAATGCTGGCAACTGATTTATGTCTGTATAAAACACACTGGAGGGGCAAGTCTGGGTGGCTCAGTCAGTTAAGCCTCTGACTCTTGATTTTGGCTCAGGTCATGATCTCGAGGTTTGTGAGTTCAAGTTCTGCACTGGGCTCTACACTGACATCTCGGTGCCTGCTTAGGATTCTCTCTCTCTCTCTCTCTCTCTCTCTGCCCTCCCCCCGCCAAGAAGTAAATAAATAAACATTTAGAAAAAAACTACAATGGGGGTGAAACCAGATATGTCCCAGAGTGCCACTTCCGACCTAAGATGACACTGAATGTTTACTGTGTTGGTGAGTGTTTCGGTTACCTCGTAGTGTCTTCCGTGTACCCTGAGGCCACCTCTACTGTCCTGCCTGTGCTCTGAGCCCAGGGAGACTGTCACTGCTGACTGTCTCAAAAGGGTTCCCCCGGCCCTCAAAGGCCTCAGACTTCCAGTTGGGTTGGGCTAAGAGGAGAAAGGAAGGGCTGAGGAATTTATTCCCTCCCTGCCTGACCAGCTTTCAGCATTGCCTGGTTCCTCTTTCTACAATCCCCGGCGTGTGAGGCCTCTGTCCCCCTCACTGCTCCCTGCCCCCATCCCTGAGTGTCCACTGACCTTGTAAGTGCCTGTAGCCCTGGCCACACCTCTGCAATTAGTCCCTTCGTTAAGCTCCCCTCAATTTTACCCCCTTGAGGGCCATCTGCTTCCTGCCGAGACTCTAGCTGGCACCCATACCTCTGGGCTGTCAAGACCCCAAGCCAAGTGACAACTGTCCTACCTCTGCCATTGTGCTCATATGGAGTTACCATTTAGGTATTCTTCTCCTCTGTGCTAATCACTAGCGCAAGCAAAACACATTTCCTCAGAATAAGACTTCAGGGGCGCCTGGGTGGCTCAGTTGGCTAAGCGTCCGACTTCACCTCAGGGTTCGTCATCTTGCGCCTCTGTCTCCCTCGCTCTGCCCCTTCTTCCTGCCCCCCGCCCCCCGCACTCCGTGTGCTCTTTCTCTCTCAAAGATAAATGTTTAACATCAATAAATATATACAAAAAATTAAAAAAGAATAAGACTTCAATTTACTCATCTCTTTAATACATTGAAACTTTCACGGAGCTGAGGAACCACTATTCTCTTGTCCATTATTGGTTAAGGAGAAAGGATATAGAGAGACTTAGTATGTCACCAGTTTGGCTACTGGTCTGGGAAAAGTTAAGAAGCCGGAAAATACCAGTAGTGGTGGAAAGGTGGGGACATCCTAACCTTCCGTGTCTCCTGGTAGGAGTTACAGACTAGGGCAGTCCTCTGGGCAGCAATCTGAGTCTAAATAAATTCGAGCACACCCCCATAACACAGCAGTGCTTATGTCCCATAAACTTTTCCACACTGGCTTATAAGGAGCATGTATGAGGATGTTCAATGCAATGCAATTTGGGGGGCAAGGGGCAGAGGCAGGTTGGAGGTTGTATAGGGCTGTCAGATTTATGACAATGAAATTGCAGATCGGTAGGGAAAAGAAAGTCTTTTCCATAAATGGAGCTGAGTCAACCTGCTACCCAAAAGTGGCAAAAAACAAACAAAAAAAACCCCTGACCCCCCACTATACACAGAAATAGAAATATCATTTGGCTTCTAAATCTAAATGTGAAAGGAATAAATAAGACTCTTAGAAGAAAATACCAAAAAACATCTCCCTGACCTTGAAGTAGGCGAAGATTCTTTTTTCCTAGAGAGCATTTCCTCTTTTGTTTGTTGTTTTTTTTTTTAAGTCTATTAATTTATTTTGACAGAGACAGAAGGCACAAGGGAGGGAGAGAGAGAGAATCCCAAGCAGGCTCTGCATGGTCAGTGCACAGCCCCATGCTGGGCTTGAACTCACCAACCAGGAGATCATGACCTGAACCGAAGTCGGACACCTAACCGACTGAGCCACCTCGTCACCTCCCGGCCAAGATTTCTTCAACAAGACAACAAATGTGAGCCACATAGGAAATATGTACCAATTATCAAATTAGGCTACATTTAAATTAAGAAATACCGTTCATCAAGAGGCAACATTAAAAGAGTAAAAAGACAAGCCACACAGTGGGAGAAAATATTCACAACACATACATCTGACAAAGGACTTGGACCCAGAATATGCAAGAACTCCTACAAAACAATCAGAAAAGGGCAGGAAAATTGATATGCAAACGGGCAAGGGACTTGAATGGGCATGGCACAGGAGGCTATCCAAATAGTGAATAAGCAGATGAAAAGGTGCTCTACCTCACTAGTTGTTATTAGTCATCAGGAAAATGTGAATTAAAACCACAATAGAATGCACACCCATCAGAATGGCTAAAATTAAAAAGATTGACCACACTAGGGGCTGGATGTACAGTAACTGAATCCCTCGTACACTGCTGGTGGGAATGTAAAATGTTACAAATCGGCAGTTTCCACTAAAGTTAGATATACACCTACCCTATGACCCAACACTTTCTTTCGCTCGATGTGGGTGTAAGTCACCAAAAATGAGTGCTTACGCCCACCAAAAACAGGTACGAGGAAGCTTAAAGCAGTGATAGTTTGTAATAGTTTGAAATACTAGTAATTACTGGTTTGTAATAGTCTAGCTTGTGCTGGCCCTAAACCAGAAGCAACCCAAATGCTCACCAACAGGTGAATGGGAAAAATTCGCCGTATTCACACTGTGGAATACGATACAGCAACAAGAAGGAGCACCCTACAAGTACGTGTAGACAGGGATGAGTCTCACAAGCACAGTGTTGACTGAAGGAAGCCAGACACAAAGGGGTACATCCTTCAGGACTCTATTTTTACGAAGTTCAAATAGCAGGAAAACAAATGTACGCTGTTAGAAGTTAGGCCAGTGTTTACTCTAGGGAAGTAGTGAGAGAGGTAGCCTTAGGGGGGCAGGCTTCTCTGGGGCCGTTACATTCCGTTTCCTTATCTGGGGACTGGTTACCACGCGCTGCTCATTGGTGGAAATGCTGGGGACTCACGATTTATCTGCATTTTTATGTGCATATAATACTTTAATAAACAGTTAAAGTATGATATACATGCCCACTAATTAGCAATGCACATTTTAAAATCATTGACCCACAAAGATAAGAATTTGCGTTAAAACTATCAGAATGGGGAGCGTCTGGGTGGCTTAGTCAGTTAAGCATCCAACTTCAGCTCAGGTCATGATCTCACGGTTTGTGAGTTCGAGCCCTGCGTCAGGCTCTGTGCTGACAGCTCAGAGCCTGGAGCCTGCTTTGGATTCTGTGTCTCCCTCTCTCTCTGCCCCTCCCCTGCTCACACTCTGTCTCTCTCTCCCAAACAAAACAAAACAAAACAAAACAAAACAAAACAAAACAAAACAAAAAACTAGGGTGCCTGGTGGCTCAGTTGGTTAAGAGTCCAATTCTTGATTTTGGCCCAGGTCATGATTTCACTGTTCATGAGTTCAAGTCCCACATCCAGATCCACACTCACAATGCATTGGCTGCTTGGGATCCTCTCTCTCCCTTTCTCTCTGCCCCTTCTGCATGCTCTCTCTCTCAAAATAAATAAATAAACTTAAAAAAATTTTTAAGTATATATCAGAATGGGAGGGGTACCTGGGTGGCTCAGTCAGTTGAGCAACCAACTCTTGATTTCGGTTCAGGTCATGATCCCAGGGTCGTGGGGTCGAGCCTTGCATTGGACTCGCACTGAGCGTGGAGCCTGCTTGGGATTCTCTCTCTCTCTGCCCCCCCCCCACTTGTGTTCTCTGTCTCCCTCTCAAAATAAATAAATAAATAAATAAATAAATAAATAAATAAATAAATCAACAAACAACAAACAAAAAACTACCAGAACAGGGCACCTGGGTGGCTCAGTCCATTAAGTGTCTGACTCTCGATTTCAGCTCAGGTCATGATCTCACAGTTTGTGGGTTCAAGCCCCACGTCAGGCTCCATGCTGACAGCTTGGAGCCTGCTTAGGATTCTCGCTCTTCCCTTTCTGGCTCTCTCTCTGCCCTCCCCCACTCACGCTCTTTTTTCTCTCCTTCTCAAAATAAATAAATACATAGAACAAGAGAGATGAAAACAGTTGTGGGTTTGTTGCATTTAGGAAAATTATAGATGTAATAACTTAAGAAGACATGGGGCACGTATGAGAATTGGTTTTTTTTTTTCTTACAGGGGATCCCTACACTTCTCTGGACTAGGTGTTTGTCTGTTTGTGGTATCGGCACTGACGTTCTGTGAATCAGTGAAGAGTCCTTGATCCCCATGTTACCACATCCCCCCTGCTTAAAATCTTACCATAGCTCCCCAGTGCCCTCACAACCTACACGGCGGCCTAGAAGTCCCCTCAGGATCTGACTCCAGCTGCTTCCTTTAGCATTGCATTAGTCACCACCGCATTCTACCCACTCCCAACTTTTGGAAGGGTTGCATATGCTGTTTCCTCTGCCTGGAATATTCTTCTGCTCTCCACCCCAGGGTTCACTCTTATTCATCGTTCCGGGCTCAGCTTAGGCATCTCCTCCTCCAAGAAGCACTCTGCCTCTCTGGACTGAATCAGGCACCTCATCTGAGCTCCAATAGTCCCTGGGCTTTCCCATCCCAGCCCCCTACCTGTGCCTCACCATCCTGGCCCTGACCACTCAGGGTCATCACTACTCTCCCAGGGGACTGGGAGCTCTTTGGGCTGGCTCAGTTACCAACATGTCCCTCAGATTGTCCAGCATAGGTCAGGCACAGGGGAGGCACTGGATATTTTGTGGATGAAATAATCTAGAATTCTAAGTTGATGTGATCCCAAGTTTTTAAGGTTCTAAGAGTCTAAAAGTATGATTTTAAGTTTCCACGAGTATATTTTATACCATTCTAGTTTCTTTTTCTTTTTATTTTTTTACATGTATTCATTTTTGAGAGACAGAGAAAGACAGAGCACAAGCGGGGGAGAGGCAGAGAGAGAGGAAAACAGAATCCAAAGCAGGCTCCAGGCTCTGAGCTGTCAGCACAGAGCCCGACACAAGGCTCGAACTCACAAACTGCGAGATCATGACCTGAACTGAAGTGGAATGCTTAACCGACTGAGCCACCCAGGCGCCCCTCTAGTTTCTTTTTTTTTCTTTTAAGTTTATTTATTTATTTTGAGAGAGAGAGAAAAAAGCATGAGTGGGGGAGGGGCAGAAAGAGAGGAGAGCGAGAGAGAGAGAGAGAGAGAGAGAGAGAGAGAGAGAATCCCAAGCAGTCTCCTCACTGTCAGTGCCAGTGCAGAGCCTGATTCGGGGCTCAAACTCATGAACTGTGAGATCATGACCTGAGCCAAAGTCAGATGCTCAACGGACTGAGCCACCCAGGCGACCCCATTCTAGTTTCTAAATCAGAGGAAGCTGGCCATCCATTAGTTAATTCTCATTCACACTTTTGTGGCACTATAGATTTTTTTTTAATTGGGAAACTGTACAAAAACATCAGAGCTAGGGGCACCTGGGTGTCTCAGTCAGTTGAATGTCCGACTTCGGCTTAGGTCATGATCTTGCAATCCATGAGTTCAAGCCCCGCGTCGGGCTCTGTTCTGACAGCTCAGAACCTTAAGCCTGCTTCAGATTCTGTGTCTCCCTCTCTCTCTGCCCCTGCCCTGCTCACGCTGTGTGTGTCTCTCTCTCAATCAAAAATAAATAACATTTAGGGGCGCCTGGGTGGTTCAGTCGGTTGAGCGTCCGACTTCGGCTCAGGGAATGATCTCACAGTTCATGGGTTCAAGCCCTGCGTCAGGCTCTGCGCTGACAGGTCAGAGCCTGGAACCTGCTTTGGATTCTGTGTCTCCCTCTCTCTCTGCCCCTCCCCCGCTCACGCTCTGTCACTCTCTCTCTCTCTCTCAAAAATAAATAAACATTAAAAATTTTTAAAATAAATAAATAAATAAATAAACAAATAACATTTAAAAAAAAATCAGAGCTAGCAAATTTGGGCCCACAGTTCCCATGGCTGGAGCTGGTGACCAGGGTATTGTTCCCCAGTTGACCATGGCCCCCAGCCTACTCTCTCATTTATGTCACCTCCTTCTGGGAGGCCCTTAGGTTTGACACCACTCTTCAACATCTTATAATTATAAAGTTTCAACAATCTTAGTATCAAAGATCCCATGATGGATATGTTGAGTTACTAAAATTCTGAGATTCTGAGGGAACGGATTCTGACCTTAGGGTTTTAAGATTTCATGATTACTACAGTCTTAGTTTATGTTTACAACATTCCGCGTTTCTGAGATAAGAAGGTCCCAAGGGTCAAAGGTACTAAGGGTCTAATGTTTTAAAGACTTAGGGCTCATGGTTATGAAGTTACATGTCTCTGAAGGTTCTCAGGGTCTTTGCTCATAGCTTTTTTTCTTTGTTTATTTGTTTAGGTTTATTTTGAGAGAGAGAGCTAGAGAGAGTACACACAGTCATGTGCGAATGAGCGGGGGAGGGGCAGAGAGAGAGGGAGAGAGAATCCCAAGCAGGCTCTGTGCTCTGAAGGGCAAGATCATGACCTGAGCTGAAATCGAGAGTCAAATGCTCAACAGACTGAACCACCCAGGCACCACTGTTTGTTTGTTTGTTTGTTTGTTTGTTTTTTGAAGTAGGTGCCATGCCCAGTGTGGGGCCCAATGCAGCTCCCCTGCCTCCCCCGAACTCACAACCCTGAGATAGAGACCTAAGCTGAGGATCAAGAGTGAGACACTCAACCGACTGAGCTACCCAGGAGCCCTTGCTCCTAGTTTTAGTGCTGATGATTAAATAACTTCTGAGGTTCTAAAGCCCTCTCTGAATATGAAGTCCTAAGGCTCAAGGGTCTACAATTCCAAAGGTCTTAGGTTCTAAGATTCTATCACTATATGGTTCAGGTCATGATCTCAAGGTTTGTGAGTTCAAGCCCCACGTCGGCCTCTGTGCTGACAGCTCAGAGCTTGGGCCCTACTTCGGATTCTGTCTCCCTCTCTCTCTTCCCTTCCTCCACTCATGTTCTGTCTCTCCCTCTCTCTCAAAAATAAATAGACATTAAAAATTTACAAAAAACAAAAACAAAAACATCAACGTAGGGTGACCGACCATCCTGGTTGGCCCCAGGGTTTCAGAGGGTTTCAGTGCTAAAAACTGGAAATGTAGTCATTCTATCTCAAAATTCTCGGGATCCACATTTCTATTCTGAAATTCTAAAGGTTTAGGATTATAAAGCTCTAAGGATCTATGTGTATTAGAGTTTAAGTTTCTAAGGGTCTAAGATCCAAGGAGGTCAATGATAAAAATTTCTAAGGTCTATGATTATAAAGTTCTGTGTTCTAAGAGTCTCATTTCTAGAGGCCGCAACTTCAAAGAATCTTGGAGTATGACATTCCAAGGTCCAAAAATCCAATATTTCAGCATCTTGAGATTCTAAAGAAGTACGCTTATAAAATCCCACATTTCTTTTTTTATTTAAAAAAATTTTTAAGTTTATTTTTATAGAGAGAGGGAGAGCATGAGAAGGGGGGCAGAGAGAGACGGAGACACAGAATCCGAAGCAGACTCCAGGCTCCGAGCTGTCAGCACAGAGCCCGACGCGGGGCTTGAACTCACAAACTGTGAGATCTTGACCTGAGCTGAAGTCCGAAGCTCAACCAAACTGAGCCACCCAGCGCCCCCAAAATCCCACATTTCTGAGACTATACATTTTCAAGGTTGTAAGGCAGCACTGCCCCATACAGTATCCACAAGCCACATATGGCTACTTAAATGTAAATTAATTAAAACTGAATACAATGAAAAATTTGGTCCCTCACGAAGCACTGGCCACATTTCAAGTGCTTACAGCCAAAAGTACTACTGGTTAGTGGTTAGTACGTTGGACATCACAGATAAAGAACATTTTCCCATCACTGTGGAAAGTTCCATTGGACAGTGTTGGTCTACAGATTCAAGTGAAAAGGGTCTGTAACTCTCTTCCCATCCTCCAGGCCATCAAGGTTCTCAAGCTCTGAGGTACACAGATACCACCCCAACAACCTCCTCCCGTTCCTCCTTCCCTCCTCCCACCCCAGCCCTCTTCCAGGTACCTGCCAAGGCCTTGATCCTGGAGCACTCAAAGAGGGAGGCGGCTGCCGTGGCGGCTGCCGGCTGCTCGCGTTCCCAGCCCCGATCCGGACTCTCCCAGCGGGCTGCAGGATTGTTGTTGTTAGGGGCCGGCAGGCCCTCCATGTTGTCCACTTCCCCTGGTACCTGTGCCATCGGGGAAGGTGAGGCCTGGGGAGGAGCAGAGGCAGGTTAGGCTAGACACAGGTCCGGAGCTCAGAGGTCCCCCTTCTAACAGCCTCTGTCTGTGAGTCCTGTCCACTCCCTCGCCCTCAGTTTCCCTGTCTTTAAAGTGGACCTAATAACTACTGACAATAATATTCACTGTGACCACTTCATAGGGGTGTGATAAAGCACCCAGCTCAGCACCTGGAGCAGGGCGCGGGCTGGGCAAATTGTCCCTATATTATTGTTAGAAGGATGACACTTATCAGTAGAACTCTAAAATGCAGTGAAGGGGCTCTTGAGGGGTTCAGTCGGTTAAGTGTTGGACTTCGGCTCAGGTCATGATCTCACAGTTTGTAGAAGACCCACATCGGGCTCTGTGCTGTCAGCACAGAGCCTGCTTGGGATTCTCTTTCTCTTCCTCTCTCTCTGCCCCTCCCCTGCTTGTATGCACACTCTCTCTCCAAAATAAATAAGTAAACATTAAAAAAAAAAAGACATTGGGGCACCTGGGTGGCTCATTCGGTTAAGTGTCCAACTCTTGACTTTGGCTCAGGTCATGATCTCACAGTTCATGAGTCCGAGCCCCACATCGAACTGTCAGTGCAGAGCCTGCTTGGGATTCTCTCTCTGTCCCTCAAAATATAAATAAACTTTAAAAAAATATAATGTTTATTTATTTTTGAGAGAGAGAGAGACAGACAGAGTGTAAGCAGGGGAGGGGCAGAGAGAGAAGGAGACACAGAATCTAAAGCAGGCTCCAGGCTGTGAGCTGTCAGCACAGACCCTGATGCGGGGCTTGAACTCACCAACTAGGAGATCATGACCTGAGCCAAAGTCGGATGCTTAACAGATTGAGCCACCCAGGTGCCCCAAACTTTAAAGGATTAAAAAAAAAAGACATTATAGAGGAGGAAACTAAGGTCCAAGGTCGCAAAGCTAGTGGGTAGCCAGAGTTCAAACACAGGTACTACATTTGCATTAAATGGCCCCAATTCTTCATCCTTATAACCACATCCTTTGCCATAGAACTCTGGAGAGTTCCATGTAGGGAGGGAAAAGTGGAAGAGCGTCCCCTCACAACCTTGACTTCCGGTTTGGGCACATGACTAGCTTTGACCAACAGAATTAAGTGGAAGGGCTGTTGAATTCTAAACCTAAAACTCAAAGGACTTTGCATGTTTTTGTTTGTGCTTGTGACTGTGAGAAAAACACTCTCAGGGTAGGCTGGGCCTAAGGCCCCTGTCACTAAAGCCAAGGCCGGCTAAAGCAGCCAATAGTCAGCACCGCTCCCCCCCACATCCCAACACGTGAATCAGCCCCACTGAGACCAGAAAAACTGTCCAGCTGAGCCCAGCCTAAGTCCCTGACCTCAGACTTGATGGGTAATAAAGGCGCCATGTATTCAAACACTGAGTTTGGGGTGGTTTCTTATGCAGCATTATTGTGGCAACAGCTAGCTGACATATTGTCTGATCCAGAGCTATGCTCTAGAACACTTGCCAGATTGCAAATATGAAATTAAAGAGGGTGGGAGGCATTCGGATACCTCTCCTCCTCCCTCTGGGCCCCCCTCCTGATTCTGAGACTACAAAAGGAAGGAACTGTGAGGAGATCAATGTCCTTCTCAAAGACCCAACACCTGACAACACACCAGACTGTAAGAAAGCAGGGTCTGGGTGTTGGTCAGTGTAGCGGAGATTGTCCCTTCGAGTGGACACTCCAAAATCCACTGTTATTCTTCTCTCCTTCTACAGAAAGCTATAAGTAGGCACATGGCTACTTACCACCTGTGTGACCTTGGCCAGTCACTTCCTCTTTCTGGGCCTCAGTTTGTTCATCTGTAAAATGGTAATAATAGTGCCCATTCTAGGGATTTGTAGATGAAATGAGTTAATAGTGCAGGAAATATTGTATCTAGTACATGCAAGCCCTTGATACATGGTCCTTGTTATCATTATTCATCCTCTCTGGTCACATATCTTAGCAAATCAAAGTGCCTGTGCTGGATGGAGTCAGAGAGAAAGGAGTTCAAGCCTTGCTTTATTCTTGCTGCATCTTTAACCCATCTTTAACTTGGCCTCCCTACCTCAGTTTCCCTCCCTGTTAAATGGTGATCACAACCGTTTCCTCGGTGGAGAATACTTGGGGATGGGGAGGCACTTAGCACTTGGTGAGCTGTCAGGCTGGGAAGAGCGCTGGCCATTATGTGATTGAATGGAGAAGGAAGGGAGGCAAAGGAGATGGGGGAGGTGGAAAGAGGTGTCCCAGGGCCCCCAAAGGCTCCGGCCTGGGGGTGGGGAAAAAAAAATATCGATGCTTTAACCCTTCCGAGGCCGCGCCTCTCTCTCCCTGCAGTCTAGTCACTGTTCGAAAGCAGGGGACCTGGGAAGGACAAGGCCCGGAGGAAGACTCACGCATGGCGCGGAGGCTGGCCTGGGTTGAGGTGTGGGGGCTCATTCTGCCCTGGACCCTTCCCCTCCTCCAGCCCGGGAGACCCTAGGGGCTCAGGCCATGCCCACGGCGCGCGGGGGAGGGATTCTCGGGCAGGTGGGGACATGCTGTAGGGAGGGGCTATCACCCAAAGCCGCTCACCTGGGCCCCGTGGCCGCCGGTGCCGCCGTCCCCGCTGCTCGCGGCGCCCGACCCCGCCCTCACTGGCGCGTCCTGCCCGGCCCAACCCGCCCGGCTCCGCTCGGCCCCGCCGCCCCGCCGCTCTACCGTATCCGCATGCTCCTGCCGCCGCCTCCCTCCTTCCCCCTCTCTCGCTCGTTCCGCTGCGCTCTGCGGCTCCCCCTGTTACCCCTCCCTCCCCATCCTCCTCTTCCTCCTGCGCTTCTTTCCACCGCTTTCCCACGCCCCCTCACGCCCTCGCCGGGCCAGAGCGTCACACACAGCCACGCACTCTCACGGGGTCACACACTCCCACACTGTCACACACACACCCACACACGCACACACATGGGTCACATACGCGTCGCAAACATTTATCCACAGCCACACACTCACACGGCATCACCCCCCCCCCACCCACGGGGACACACAGAGCCAACATTCAAACTCACACGCAGTCACCACGCTCACATGGGTCCCACTCTGGCACAGTCCCCGACAGCATCACACATAGTGACACGCTCAATAGTGCCACCACCCACACCATGTCACACACAAGCACGCATATGCCATGCACTGTCGCACACTCCCATGGGGTCACAAAGAGTTATCTGCTTACTGGTCACGCACAGCTTCACAATCACACAGTATCCACACACTTTTTTACACACTCAAACTTGTTACACACTGTCACACATCTTGCAGGGTCATACACTCATACATCATACAGTCCCAAGAGGTCACAACAGCATCACAACAGTTAACACCCACAGCACCACTCAGATAAGGTCACAGTGACACATCCTTACATGTCCATGTGGTGTCATACACTCCCTAAAACACATCTCCACGTGTCCCCACACCACATCCCCCAGCTTCATGGATGCATACAGCATCACAGACCGACACAGTGTCATCCACAGTGGCACCACAAGTCCCAAAAGAACAGCATCAATGTTTGCCACTGTCCACACAGTCTCATACTGCAACATATGCTATACAGAGGATGGCGCCTGGTGTCATCCACATTTTGCTCTCCCTTGGGCTACTCAGTCACACATAGTCACATGGGCACATATACACACAGTGTCCCACCCTCCCTCATTTTCTCCCCTTGCAGCTTCCGAAAGGTCTTGGGGCACAGCGTGGGTCCCAGGTCAGCCTCAGCCTTAGAGAGGGGGCTGAGCTAGGAGAGGTCGGTGGGCGTGGCCCGAGCTCACCCCCCGCCCGACTAGAGCGCAGAGGCGGGGCACCGGGGTCCACCCCAGTTTCCTCCCAGTTGTCCATGCGCCACGCCTCCCATCTAAGTGGCAGGCGGAGGGGGCGGTGCTGACGCCAGTTGAGGTGAGCAGACCGATGCCGCTCCACCGCGTTCTTCCTGGCTAAGGCGTGGCCTGTTTGGCCCCGCCCCTCGGCCTGAGCCTGGGCCCAGAGGCAGCTGAGGCGTGCCTTCGGTGCCAGCCCCGCCTGTCCTCCCGCCGGAGAAGGACGATAGGGAGGCCCGCAGCCAGCCAGTTTCCCGCGCGTCGTGCAACTCCGTGGCCTCACACCCCTACGAGTCCGCAGAATGGAGGTCAAGAAGATTGCCATCTTCGGTGCCACGGGCAGGACCGGGCTCACCACCCTGGCGCAGGCGGTGGAAGCATGCATGATCTGGGGTGGGCGGGGGATGTCACGGGTGTATACGCCCCTCATTAGAAGGGGCATCCTGGGACCCGGCAAGGCTGGTTGGGCCTCCGTGCTTTGATTTTGTGACCTAGGGGCAAAGCGGTTGCGACGGGGCAGAATGGGGGACCCGTGAGATCCAATTTTATGAGTCTGAGACTAGGAATTGGCCCTGGGAGGCAGAGGATTCCAGTGACAGGTTTTAAATACAGTGCTCTTATGAAATGCTGTAGTTGTAGTTGTGGTTGTTAGCACACCCAGCGAGGGCTTACTAAGCCATGCAACGGCTTCCTCCCAGCCCCTACCGCTCTTCTCCCCCTGTTAATTCCTCCCCAGCGCTCATGTTGCGGGTACTATATCACCTCACTTCACAGATGATAAAACTAAGGCCCAGAGAGTGACTTGCCCGATATCAGACAGGTGGAAAGTGTGGTGCTGGGATTTGAACCCGCCTGTGCTCTTAACTGCCAAAGTGCACTTGCTCGTGGCCTGGGCACCAAGGCTGGAAGTTTAGAAGGCTGGGGGCCATTGCTGTGCACGGTATGGGAAAGAGGATATGGAGACGTAGGTGAAGACTTGGGGCTGGTCCTGGGAAAGAGGGGGTGGAGGTAGGAGTTGCAAATTCAGTTGCTCCGAGAAAGGGGATAACGTCCTGCGGCCTCCCTGCCTCCACCATCCAGACTTCACCAACCCCCAGGGTGCCTGGGACTTCCAGATATAAGGCCCCACCCTCGCTGGCCTCAGTGACGCTGAAGATATTGACTATCTGGGTGCCCCAAAAGGGTGGAGGCTGTCAGGATCCCACTCTCTATTGTCTCCTAGCCCAGCCCTTGGTGGGACTGGCCTGACAGTTCCTCATCAGGCCCACTGCTCTCTCCCTCTCCAGGAAGACTCGGTGAGGATCTTGATTTGTGGGAGGGAGAAAGAAATTTGCTGATAACTATTTCTCGGGGAGGAAGTAAGAGGGAGAAGTTGAAAGGTGCTGAGTCACCCTGAGGATCCAGAGTCCCATGTTACTACCTTACCCTTTATCCTGAATTCTGCTGAATTCCACTTGTCCACCCTGCTGGTCACAACTGGGACTGCACCCCAGGGAATTGAGAGCTGAGGCCGAGGGGAGGCCCTGCCATCTCAGGGTGGCTCTGACAAGTCTCTTCAGAGCCACATTGAGCCCTGAGCCTCACTGTCTCCAGCAGGAAAAGAGGAGCCTGACTGAGCTGGGC
The DNA here is from genome assembly GCF_007474595.2 of Lynx canadensis. Taxonomy (NCBI): domain Eukaryota; kingdom Metazoa; phylum Chordata; class Mammalia; order Carnivora; family Felidae; genus Lynx; species Lynx canadensis. The sequence continues at coordinate 47,674,504 of NC_044317.1, read as the reverse complement.
TTTTTATTTACCTCACTGATTCTATAGGCTGGTGCCAGACTGCCGCCTTCACATCCCAGCTCTGCCACTCACCACCTACATCAACGAACGCCTTGTCGTCTGTGTACCTAGACAGCTGGAAAGTGGGGATACAACTAGTAGCACTTGGGTGCCTGGCTGGCACAGTCAGTAGAGCGTGCAACTCCTGATCTCAGGTCGTGAGTTCAAACCCCACTGGACGTAGAGATTACTTAAAAAAAATTTTTTTTTAATTTTTTTAAATGTTTATTTTGAAAGAGAGAGAGAGCAGGGGAGGGGCAGAGAGAGAGGGAGACACAGAATCTGAAGCAGGCTCCAGGCTCTGAGCTGTCAGCACAAAGCCTGACTCGGGCTCAAACCCACGAACCCCAGCCAAAGTCAGATTCTTAAACGACTGAGCCATCCAGGTGCCCCCCCCCACCAACCAAAAAATTTTCTTAGAAGAAACTATATTGCTTGCTCTGGGGTGCTTGCAATGATTAAATGAGATAATATGTGGAAAATGCTAAGAACCATGACCAATACGTAGTTGGTAATTCAATAAGCCCTCTTTTGGCTGAGTGAACTCATAGCTGTGTGAACTTGGCTCAGTTAACCTAAAATGGTCTCAATTCCCCCATCTTCAAATGGCATATAATAATATCTTTTAGGATTGCTGCAATCTGGTGCTTTTCAAACTGTGGGTCATAGTTCTGAAATACATTTAATTGGTTATAAAGGTGTCAGTATATCATAGGTTAAATATTGGTTTTATGAAACTTCTTTCAATATATATATGCATGGAGTTGTATATACTGGGTTAGGCATGGAAATCTGTTTTGGACTGAGGGTTGAGATCAAAAATTTTAAAAGGGGCATGATCTCTGCAACTTACTCTCAAATAGTTAGGAAAAAACTTTATGCGTATGTTGTATGTGTGTGCTGTGTGTGTTGTGTGTGTTTATATATACACGTATATAATTACATATGTTATATTATACACACAGATAATATATAAGATAAAGCAAAAGCAACATGAGAAATGACGTCTTCCAACTTTCATATACAATAGAACTTCTTTTTTATAAATTTAAGAAAAAATATAAAGTTAAGGATTTGTAAAAAAAAAAAAAAAAAAAAGTGTGGAAGTACCTTACCAATGCTCTTGTTTTTTCTAAAGGGTAAAATATGTGAATTCTTTTTTTTTAATGTTATTTGTTTTTGAGAGAGAGCAAGCATGAGCAGGGGAAGGGCAGAGAGAGGGAGAACAGGGGATCCAAAGCAGGCTCTACACTGACAGCAGAGAACCCCATGTGGGGCTCAAAACCACGAACAGTGAGATCGTGACCAGAGCCAAGTCAGACGCCCTCGACTGAGCCACCCAGGCGCCCCCCAAATCTGTGAATTCTAAAACAATGCTGTTTGATATGGTAGCTACTAGTTACATGTGGCTATTGAAATTTACATTTAAATATGGGTTGTTTAAAAAAAATTTTTTGGAAAAAGGGGCGCCTGGGTGGCTCAGTCAGTTAAGCAGCTGACTCTTGATTTTTGGCTCAGGTCGTGATCTCACAGTTTGTGAGATTAAGCCCCGCATCAGGCTCTGTGCTGACAGAGCAGAGCCTGCTTGAGATTCTCTTGTCTCCCTCTCTCTCTCTGCCCCTCCCCCTCATTCATGTTCTCTCTCTCTCAAAATAAATAAACATTCTTTTAAAAAATGTCTGGAAAAAATACCATTCATCTATGGAAAGAGCTTAGCACGGGACTTGGCATATAAGAGGTTCTCAATAAATGTCATTAATCAGCAATAATATAACACTAATGGGCACCCTTGTACTGAGCACGTGTCAGAGCTCTCACTCTCCATGAGAACATTTTTCTCCCTCAGAGTGCTCACAATTTACTAGGGTCCGTTGTAACCATTGGTAGTTAACCGATGCTCACACTGGCACCCTGAAAGTTTCCACTGCTCCCTGATGTGTGTGAAGACAGCCATTCCCTTCTGAAAGGTGGTCACGCAGGATGGGGACACTGGGAATTCTCATTTTCACTTTAGAGAGGAGACTGGGGTCCAACCAGGGAGCGTGTTCCCTGTGGTTCCTCAGCCACTTACTGGTAGAGCTGGAGTTTGAACCCAGGTCCATGGGGCAGTAAAGCCTGTGCTTTGTGTTTATGTGTGTTATCCACCCCTGTGCTTTTGTGTTTATAAACATCAGGGAGATGGTGACGAATATGACAACGTCCCTGGAACTGCAGGGCCATTATTTACTCTAGGGCAGCATAAGTAAGACAGTGACAGAGGAAACACAAGCAGCTGGGGGCTTGGGGAAAGGATCAAGGGCTTCTGGCTGAGGAACAGCATGTGCAAAGGCCAGGAGGCAGGAAACCATGATGCATTTGAAGAACTTAAAAAGTACAGTGAGTTAAGAGGGTAGTGGCTTCAGCACAGGCTGGAGAGGGGAGGCCAGACCCCGAGGGACTGGAAGGCTGTCATGAGGAGCATAGACTTTATGTCCAGGCACTGAGGGGATCATGGGAGGGATATGAGCTGGAGGGCACTCCAGTAAAACTGTGGAAAGCTCTGTCTGACTGCCATGTGGAGTATGGATGGGAGGGGGTGAGATAGGGGCCGGGAGCCCAGGGAGGACTAAACCAGGACAGGAAATAACCTTGTGAGATGATTAAAAAGTATAGTAACAGCCAGCCCCACATACGGCCCCTTTCTGTGCCAGGCACCCCCTCAACTTTTCATTTGTTTGTTTCAGTTCTGTGCTTTTTTTTTTTTTTTTTTTTTTAATTTTTTTTTTCAACTTTTTTTATTTATTGTTGGGACAGAGAGAGACAGAGCATGAACGGGGGAGGGGCAGAGAGAGAGGAGACACAGAATCGGAAACAGGCTCCAGGCTCCGAGCCATCAGCCCAGAGCCTGACGCGGGGCTCGAACTCACGGACCGCGAGATCGTGACCTGGCTGAAGTCGGACGCTTAACCGACTGCGCCACCCAGGCGCCCCAGTTCTGTGCTTTTTAAAACACCTTTATTAAGATTTAATTCACATGCCATATAATTCACCCACTCAAAGTACACAACTTAGTGCTTTCGGCCTATTCACAGAACGTGCAAACACCATCGCAATTAATTTAGAACATTTTCATCACCCCAAAAAGAAATCCCTAGGAGTCACCCCCTCCGTTTCCTTCTTAACCCCTCCCCCAGCTGTCTACAACCGCTCATCTCCTTTCTCTTTGTACCTATTTGCCTGTTCCAGACATTTCGTGTAAATGGAATCGTACATCACGTTGTTCTTTGTCACTGGCTTCCACCGGCTTCTTTCACTTAGCAAGAAACATTGTTTCAAGGGGTCCGTGTTGGAGCACGTATCAGTCTGTCATTTTCTTTTTTTTTTTTTTTTTTTTTTAATTTTTTTTTTTTCAGCGTTTATTTATTTTGGGACAGAGAGAGACAGAGCATGAACGGGGGAGGGGCAGAGAGAGAGGGAGACACAGAATCGGAAACAGGCTCCAGGCTCCGAGCCATCAGCCCAGAGCCCGACGCGGGGCTCGAACTCACGGACCGCGAGATCGTGACCTGGCTGAAGTCGGACGCTTAACCGACTGCGCCACCCAGGCGCCCCTGTCATTTTCTTTTTTTATTGCCCAGTGCTATTATGTACATTGGATGGGTAGACCGGGTTCATTTTCATTTTATCCATGCAGTCCATGGAGGACGTCTTGGTTGTTTCCATTTGGGGCTATTATGAATAATGCCTCGATGGAATCATGTGCAAGTTTTGTATGAACATGTGTCTTCATTTCCCTTGGACATATACCTAGGAGTGGAAAGGCTGAGTCATATGCTAACTTCATGTTTATCCTTTTGAGGAACTAACTACCAGAATGTTTTCCAAAGCATAGCTGCACCATTCAGCACACCCATCAGTAGCGTATGAGACTTTCAGCTTCTCCACATGTGTACCAGCATTTAATGTCTTTTTTATCATAGCCATTCTAGTGGGTGTGACGTTGTATCTCTTTGTGGTTTTGATTTGCATTTCCCCGATGACTGATGATGCTGAGGATCTTTTCATGTATTTATGGGCCACGTGTGTATCTTCCTTGGAGAAGTCTCTGTTCATATGTTTTGCCCAATTTTTAATTGGGTTTTATCTTTTTATTATCGAGTTGTAGGAGTCCTTTATGTATTCTAAATACAAGCCCTTTATCAGATGTATGATTTGCAAAAGTTTCCTCCCATTCTATTGATTCTCTTTTCACTTTTTTTTTTAATGTTTATTTTTGAGAGAGAGAGAGAGAGAGAGAGAGAGAGACAGAACCTGAAGCAGGCTCCAGGCTTTTGCTGCTTGTGTTTTCGATATCATGGCTAAGAAACTGTTGCCTAATCCAAAGTCACAAAGATGTATACCTGTTTTTTCCTAAGATTGTTTATTTATTTATTTTTATTTTTTTATGTGTATTTATTTTTGAAAGAGAGAGAGAGAGAGAGCGCATGAGCATGGCGGGGGCAGAGAAAGGGGGAGACACAGAATCTGAAGCAGGCTCCAGGCTCCGAGCTGTCAGCACACAGCCCGACTTGGGGCTCAAACTCACAAATCATGAGACCATGACCTGAGCCGAAGTCGGACGCCCAACCGACTGAGCCACCCACGTGCCCCTCTAAGATTTTTTAATAGTTTCAGCTCTAACATTTAGGTCTTTGATCATTTTGAGTTAGTTTTCATATACAGTGTGAGGTAGGGATCCGACTTCATTATTTCACATGTGGATGTCCAGTTATCCCAGTACCGTTTGTTGAAAAGACTATTCTTTCCCCACAGAATTGTCTGGGCATCATTGTCAAAAATCAACTGACTACATTAAACCTTTAGATGTATTATTTAAACCTACATTAACCCTATGAGGTAGAGACTATTATCAGTGTCGCCTTATAGATGAAGGCCCTAAGGCCAAGAGAGATTATGTGACTGGCCCATTATCACACAGCTAGCTGGTGGTGTGGCTGCAATTCAAACCCAGGGTTACTTTGAGCATTAAATGAGTAAAACATATGTCAAACACATGTAGTGAGTATTGCATAAATTTTATTTATTATTTTCTTAAAACAATTTTTTTTAATTTTTTTTTAACGTTTATTTATTTTTGAGACGAGAGAGACAGAGCATGAGCGGGGGAGGGTCAGAGAGAGGGGACACAGAATCCAAAGCAGCCTCCAGGCTCCGAGCTGTCAGCGCAGAGCCCAACACGGGGCTCGAACTCACGGACCGCGAGATCATGACCTGAGCCGAAGTCGGCCGCTTAACCGACTGAGCCACCCAGGCGCCCCAAAACAATTTTTTTAATATTTATTTATTTCTGAGAGAGAGACAGAGCACGAGCGGGGAGAGACAGAGAGAGAGGGAGACACCGAATCCGAAGCAGGCTCCAGGCTCTGTGATGTCAGCACAGAGCCCGACTCGGGGCTCGAACTCACCAGCCGTGAGATCATGACCTGAGCTGAAGTCGGACGCCTAACGGACTGAGCCACCACCCAGGTGCACTGTTTATCATTATTGTCATCATCATTGCCCCAGAGTGTTCAAATCTCCCATCACTTGTTTTTGAAATACATGACAGCTGTCAAGAGAAATGGAACAATTTTGCTTGTTGTTTTTCCTTTTCTTTTATCATTTTCTGGACAATGAACTAACCCTCTGGTAGCTGTTGGTGATGACTAATGAGGTTTCTTTGTTAGTACCATTCTGAACTCACAGATTTTTAAATACTTGATGTGTAAATTTTTTGTCAATTTTTTTATTTACCAACTTAACCATTTTTTAAATTTTATTTATTTATTTTTGAGAGAGAGAGCATGAGTGAGCAAGGGGCAGAGAATCCCACGAAGGCTCCCCACTGTCAGCGTGGAGCCCGAGCGGGGCACAAACTCACCTGATGCAGGCCTCGAGCTCACCAACTGTGAGATCATGAACTGAGCAGAAGCTGGATGCTTAACTGACTGAGCCACCCAGGCATCCCTCTTTGTCAGTATTCTTTTGGACAAATCATATTGTCCCTGATTTTTCCAATGAGAACGCCTTCAAGTGGCTTCTGTGTCCTTTCAGGGGCGGCTCGGTGGCTCGGTTGGTTAAGTGTCCGACTTCAGCTCAGTTCGTGATCTTGTGGTTCGTGAGTTCGAGCCCCATGTCAGGCTCTGTGCTCACAGCTCAGAGCTTGGAGCCTACTTTGGATTCTTTGTCTCCCTTTCTCTCTGCCCTTCCCCTGCTCGCACTCTGTCTCTCTCTCTCCCTCAATAAATAAACTTAAAAATAAATTTATAAAAGTGACTTCTGTGTCCTTTCAATATAGCCTCATCATTCTTTAAGCATTGCCTTACCAGCACTACAAGACATTCCAGCCTCATCTTGTCCTTTCTCTAAGGAGCTCTGGTTCCTTTATCACAAGAATGATGTTTAGAAGCTGTCTTAGTCAGCTCGGGTTGCTATGACAAAATTCCATAGACTGGTGGTGTACAATAGGTATTTATTTCTCATAGTTCCGGTGGCTCCAAAGTCCAAGATAAGGTATTAATAGACTTGGCTTCCGGTGAGGGCCCTCTTCCTGGGTTGCAGACAGCTGCCTTCTTGCTGGATCCTCACATAGTGGCCAGAGAGCTCTGGTCTCTCTTCCTCTTATAAAGACACAAATCCCATCATGGGGTCCCCACCCTCATGAGCTCATCAAAACCTAATTACCTCCCAAAGGCTCCATCTCCAAATACCATCACATTGGAGGCTAGAGCTTTGGCATATGAATTTAGGGGGGTAGGGCACAAACATTTAGTCCATAACAGAGGCCACAATTAATAATTTTTTAAATATCATTATTTCCATACACCCAAACATTAACATCCTCTGCCATGTTTAGAACAAAGGAAGAATATGTTGGCTGTGAACTTATTTATTTAAAAAAAATTTTTTAATGTTTATTGATTTTTTGAGAGAGAGAGAGAGCGCGCGCGCGGGCGCGCGCGCGCGCACGCGCGGGGGAGGGGCAGAGAGAGAGGAAGACACAAAATCTGAAGCAGGCTCCAGGCTCGCATTGTCAGCACAGAGCCTGACTCGGGGCTTGAATCCACAAACTGTGAGATCACGACCTGAGCTGAAGTTGGATGCTTAACCGACCGAGCCACTGTTGGTTGTGAACTTTAAAATAGGTGTGTATGTGTAGAGACACAGTTACTCAAAATTCTTTGGGACTGGACATACCAAGACGATGTTCAAATCTTGAATGACCACTTAGGGCCCTGCCCTTCAGAAGTAAGCCTGAGGACCAATCCCAGCATTGGGCAACCTTTGGGGAGCTCATGTTTTCCTCTGTACCTCATTTTCCTCCATGGATGGGGGGCATAGACCGGTGTGATGCCAGGCTTTAACCCTTTAGTTGCTGGAGGGTGGAGAAGTCTGGGCAGTTCTGGGGGAGGCCCTTGGAGGCATCAGGGCAGGTTATTTATAAACGGGCATGAAGGTATTGTCCTATTTTAACAACCAGCTAAATGTCAACTGTGAGTATGCCAGCAAAAATATTTAAAGACTGGGTGCCTGCGTGGCTCAGTGGGTTGAGCGTCTGACTTTAGCTCAGGTCGTGATATCACGGTTCTGAACGTGAGTTCAAACCCTGCATCGGGCTCTCTGCTGTCAGCACTGAGCACTGCTTTGGATCCTCTGTCCTCTCTCTCTCTGCCCCTCCCAACTTGCTCTCTCTCTTTCTCTCTCTCTCTCTCTCAAAAATAAATAAACCTTTGGGGTGCCTAGGTGGCTCAGTCAGTTAAGTGCTGATTTTGGCCCAGGTCATGGCCTCATGGTTCATGGGTTCAAGCCCCATGTCGGGCTCTGTGCTGACAGCTCAAAGCCTGGAGCCTCCTTTGGATTCTGTCTCCCTCTCTCTCTACCCCTCCCCCACTCACGCTCTGTCTTCTCTCTCTCTCTCTCTCTCAAAAAATGAATAAACATTAAAAAATTTTTAATTAAAAATAAATATAAATAAGTAAATCTTTAAAAAATGTGTGAAGACCACTTCCCCATAACAAGGGACCTGGGGGGATGGATTTGGGGGTTCGTGGCACCCTCCGGGACCCAGCCCGTGGAGCCTGGGAGTGGCAGCCCACAAGCCTACTGACCTGCTTCTCTGCCCTTCTTTGCCCACAGGTTATGAGGTGACAGTGCTGGTGCGGGATGCCTCCAGGCTGCCCCCAGAGGGGCCCCAGCCAGCCCACGTGGTAGTGGGTGACGTTCTGCATGCGGCCGATGTAGACAAGACCGTGGCTGGGCAGGATGCCATCATCGTGCTGCTGGGCACCCGCAATGATCTCAGTACTGAGCCCCCTCTCTGCCCACGGCCCACCCCTGCACCTCGGCCCCCAGCGCCACCCCCGCCCCCGGCCCCACCCCTGCCACCCCCACCACCACCGCCACCTGCTAGTGACAGCCACTCTCTGTCCTTTCTAAGGTCCTACTACAGTTATGTCCGAGGGCGCCCGGAACATTGTGGCGGCCATGAAGGCCCATGGTGTGAACAAGGTCGTGGCCTGCACCTCGGGTGGGTGGTGGGATCATAGGGATGGGGCTGAAGGGTGGGGGGGTAGGTACTGGACAGGCAGCCAAGGAGCTTTGGAGCCATCCAAATGCAAGGAGCCAATGCAAGTTGCCATTGGAGCCATCCCAAGTTACTGTGCATTTATTGAGCACCAACCATGTGCACGAACCTTGCCGGGTGATGCTGGGGACACAGTGGTGACCAATACAGCCCTGGGCCCTGTACTCATGGGTCTCACGGATGGGAGGGAAGTGGTAAACAGACCCATCATCACACACAGTGGGACAGGCCAGAGTAGCCAGGGCCGAGATGAAGGGGCACAGGCAGAGGGTCAGGGCGAGAACAGAAGAGGCCTAGAGGACTACGGAAGCCCAGAGGAGGCACCTGACCCAGCCAGCCCGAGAGAGGGGCAGGGAGACCCTCCTATAGGAAATGACAGAGCCGTGATCCACACACCACGTCTCTACCTTCACAGAGCTCCCAATTTATGAGGAGAAGGACATGAAACAAATGGTTGCCTTGCATAATCCAAAAGACAGGGTACAGGGTGCATAACGGGAGCAGTGAATGCTAACAGCATTCACTGAGCACCTCCTGTGTGCTAAGCACCATATGAGTACCTTAGGGATGAGTGCCACTGGTCATCACAAAATTCTGACGTATTTATACTCCTAGCGGCACATAGTAGGTGCTCAGTTAATAGTAGCTGGTTTGTATGCCTCCTTGTATGGAAGGGAGTGGAGGCACGGGGAGGCCCACCGGCTGCACCGCAGTCACACAGCTTGGGGCTGGCAGACCAGGCTGTGAAACCAGGCTGACGGTCTCCACGGTCTCCGCGCCTTGCCTCTGTGCTTCATCCTCCCAGGAAGGAAGCGACCTGAGGGAGGGCAGAGGGATCCGCAGTTGCGAAGGCTCAGAGGCAGGAGTGTGGCGCGGGCCAGAGTGAGTGAAAGGGAGAGTGTTGGGTGCTCAGGTCAGGGGGCTAATGGTGCCAGTCTGGTGGGGCCTGGTGGGCTCTGACAGGACTCTGCTTTACCCCGAATGAGGTGAGCCACAGATGAACTATGACCCTCTGGGGGTGCACCGGCCCTGTCTGGCTGCTTGCAGGGGGCAGGGGTAGGCAGACAGGAGAAGGCTGTTGTCATGACCCAGACAGGAGGTAAACGGACAGGAAGAGGTAGGGAGAGAGGAGGTCAGCCCTTACGTGGCTGTGAGAAAGACGGGAAGCCGGGACAACTGGCAGGCAGTGGGGAGCCCCTGCAGGGTTTTGTCCTGGCATATGACCAGCGGGCTGTGGGCCTGGCCAGGCTGTCCTCAAGCCCTGGCTTACCCTGCTTTGTGTCTCCCCAGCCTTCCTGCTATGGGACCGACCAAGGTGCCCCCGAGACTGCAGGATGTGACCGATGACCACATCCGGATGCACAAGGTGCTGCAGGAGTCAGGCCTGAAGTACGTGGCCGTGATGCCGCCACACATAGGTGAGTGGGGCTGGGACCTGGGGGCAGGGTTGCCACCCGCCTCTCCCCTCCCATCAGATGGTGAGATCTGCCAGGCCTTCCCTGGCCAGTTGTAAAATTGCAACCCTCCCCTGCACTTTCTATCCTCTTTCCTGCTGATTTTATCTCCTTTCTGCTTACCCTTTTCCATTACCTCGTTTGACAACCACCCCAAATTAGAATGTAGAACAACCCTTATTAGTATTTTTTTTTGTAAGTTTATTTATTTTTGAGAGAGACAGAGCACAAGCAGGGAGGGGCAGACAGAGAGGGAGACACAGAATCTGAGGCAGGCTCCAGGGCTCTGAGCTGTCAGCACAGAGCCCGACGCGGGGCTCGAACTCACGAGACTGTGAGATCAAAACCTGAGCTGAAGTCGGAAGTTTAACCTACTGAGCCACCCAAGTGCCCAGCCCTCTTTAGTATTATTATTAGAAGTGAGTTACTGGGGCTAGCCCATATTCAAGGGAGGGGGATTTACCTTTTACCACACATATCGTTCCTTCCTTATCTTAAAAAAATTTTTTTTTAATGTTTATTTATTTTAGAGGGGGAGAGGGGCAGAGAGAGAGAAGAATTGAAGCCGGCTCTGCGCTGACAGAGAGCCAGATGTAGGGCTCGAACCCACCAACCATGAGACCTGAGCTGAAGTTGAACGCTTAACCAACTAAACATCAGGCACCCCCCTCTCTCTCTTTCTTTTTAATGTTTATTTATCTTGAGAGAGAGAGCACGCACGCATGAGCAGGGGAGGGGTACAGAGAAAGGGGAACAGAGACTCTGAAGCGTGCTCTGCGCTGACAGCAGAGAGCCCAATGCGAACAATGAGATCATGACCTGAGCTGAAGTCAGATGCTTAACCGACTAAGCCACCAGGCACCACTCCTTTCTTTATCTTATTTAGCGTGTGTCTCTGTCTGTAGAATGCCAACTCTTTGAAGGCACAGATTTGTCTTGTTTTGATCACAGCTGTGTTCCTAGTGCCCAGAACAGGGCTTGCATAAGGTAGATGTTCAGTAAATATCTGTCTGGTGAACCAACATTTCAGGGTGCCGTTGTGGAAAGAATCAGTAAACCACAACTACACCCTCTTTTCTTCTCCCAGGGCGGAATCCACCTGGGAGAGACAACAGAGCCAGACACAGGGAGGAATGAATGAATGAATGAATGAATTCATTCATTCATTCATTCATTCATTCAAAAATGTCTTTTGCATATGGAGAATGTACCCTTCCAGGCACTGGTGACACCAGTCTGCTCTCATGAGGTTTGCATTTTCTAGCAGGGGAGACAGGAAACTCAATATTACTGTTAGGTATGCTGTGGTGACTGAAGAAAGTATAAAGCACAGAGAAGGGAGACATGAGGAGGTGTTTATGGAGCACTGACTCTCTAAAGAGAATGGCTTCGTGCAGCGAGGGAGAGGCCGGTGAGCGGCCAGGCAAAGGAGGATTGGGCGTGAGGGATCGGGACACACACCAAGGCCCAAAGGCTGGGGCACTTGTATCTGCCGTCACATTTGCCTGTTTCGCTGCGAGAGCAGCTCTGCTTTGCCCTCGGCTCCTGGGATCCCTGACAAGAGAAGGCCTGTGCGCCTCTAGAGGTTCAAATAAGGCTCAGTGCTTAGGTTCCGTTCAGGGCCCTGTGGGGACCAGAATCCTAAGCTTTGAATTGGCCGCTGGGGGCTCATGCTGGAGGAACTGGGTGAAAATCCAGCCCCAGCACTGTGTGGACTTCAGGCCCGGGGCTTCTGTGCCTCAGTTTTTTCTCTCTGAAACAGGGCTCATAATTTTACTTCCTGACCTCTGGGGTTTGAAGTGAAACCAGAGACATCATGCCTAAACGTTATTTAACACAGAATACCTTTTTGAGGTAGGTTTTGTTGGTTTTTTTTTTTTTTTTTTTTTGTGTACTGTGTGTAAAAACTTCGAAACCTCCAGAAAGTTGAAGACATTAAGATTTATGAAGACCCCTAAACCCTTCACCTAGATTCATAACATCTGTTGCTTGCTTTACCTTTTGTGCACGCACCTAATGTGTATATGTGAATACCTGTGTAGTATGTATTTTTTATAGTATTTGTGCATATATATAAATACATATATATTTAAAAAAATTTTTTTGGCGAAAATGAACCATTTGAGAATAAGTTGAAAACATCATCACATTTCACTCCTAGAACTTGATAGGCATCCCCCCAAAACAGGTATCTTGGGAATGAGCCACAGTACCATTGTTGCATGAAGGGAATGGACATGAACACTACCATATCATTTTAGGGTCCATTCCATATTTAAAATTTTCCAATTGTTAAAAATATTGGAGGAGCCTGGCTGGCTCAGTCAGAAGAGCTGTGACCCTTGATCTTGGGGTCGTGGGTTTGAGCCCCAGTTGGGTGTAGAGGTTACTTGAAAATAAATTTTTAGGGGTGCCTGAGTGACTCAGTTGGTTAAGCATCTGATGCTTGGTTGGTTCCCCATGGTCTCACGATTCATGGGATTGAGCCCCATGTCAGGCTCTGGGCTGACAGCAAAGAGCCTGGTTGGGATTCCCCTCTCCCTCTCCCTCTGTCTCTCTCTCTCTATATATATATATATATGGTTCACGAGTTCGAGCCCCACATCAAGCTGTGTGCTATCAGCGCAGAGCCCGCTTCGGATCCTGTCTCCCTCTGTCTCTGCTCCTCCCCCACTTGCTCTCTCTCTCTCTCTCTCAAAAATAAATACGCATTAAAAAAATTAAAAATATGTCTCATAAAATTGACTCAGCCAGGTCTCTTTCTAAATATCCCATCTTCTGGATTTCTCTGCTTGTTTTCTCCCAGACTCAGATGAAACATTGTTGGCAGGAATGCCACTTGGGTGAGGGTGTGTGTTTCTTACTGCACATGATTCCAGGCTGTCCCTGCACTGGTAGCTGCATTCAACCCCTAAGTGAAGTTGGTCACTGTCATAATGCAGCCAACAGATTGCCCTCCTAACAGCCAAGTTATGCCTCCAAACGGAAGGACCCAGAGCAAATCTAGCTTTTGCCTGCTCGGAAGTCACCCTTTGCAACCCTGGGAAGTAACTTCAAAGTAATCTCCCAGATTCAGTTTGCCCATCTGTAAAATAAGAGTTAATAATAGCCCCTAGGCTATTCTCTGCTTTTTTCTCCCTGTAACACATTGTCTATTTGACTTTCTTATCTGTTGCCTTTTCCTAGGGAATGATTGCATGCAAAGGGCAAGGGTTCTTGTCTGTTTTTTGCCTTGCTAGGTGCCCAGCACCTGACACATAGTAGGCCATCGATAAGGATTTATTGAATGAATGAAGTTAGGGGTATAGATTAGAGTCCTGCTCGTGGGAAGGGTTTCCTACATGGTTGACTCCTATACCCTCTGGGCTGGGCACACTATAAGGCCCCTGGAATGATCATGTGTTGTAGGAAGGGAAGGGGCATCTGCTTCACCCATTCCTGTGTCTTTACCTTGCAGGAGACCAGCCACTGACTGGGGCCTACTCAGTGACCCTGGATGGACGAGGCCCCTCAAGGGTCATCTCCAAACACGACCTGGGCCACTTCATGCTGAGCTGTCTCACTACTGATAAATACGACGGGCACAGTACCTACCCCTCCCACCAGTACGACTAGGGATCTGACCGCATCCAGGAGGATGGCGTTCTGAGAAATGGAGAACAGAGGAAAGGAGCAATAAATCTTGAGCCCAGAGCTTCACGTTATTCTAGAAGACCCGACTCTGACTCTTCCTCTGTCTGGCTTTGTCTGGCTGATTCGGTGTCTCTATCTGCCTCTGTGTAAGATTTTCCTTCATTTCTTCATCTGGCCCTGTGCTGGAGACCAGGTGAGGACTATGAGGACCCAGGGGGTGACCCTCCCTTCACAGATCTCACAGTCCAGTGAGGAAGACACCCTTGCCCGTGACAGTGACCACCCAGAGTGGCCAGGGCTCTGAAGGAGGAAGTCCAGAGGGCTTGGGAAACTACCTAAGCCAGCTCCAGGAGCAAACAAGTTAATAATACTTGGCTCGGAGGGGAGGAGTGGTCAGCCCCAAGAGGCTGTTATATGGAAGCTAAATTGTGCAGAATCATTGTAAAAAGCTTGAGCTTCATTCTAAGGTTCTGTGCTAGGAGGGGAGCAGGAGAGAGGTGGAGAGGGGCACAGTCAAGTTTATGTTTATAAAGCTGCCCTTGACTGCTGTGTGAATGTGGATCGGAGGCGTGCAAGAGTAGAGGCTAGAGCCTCAGGGCACCAAGACAGAGGCCTTGACAGGGGCAAGAGAGTGGAGGTGAGTGGAGTTGGACAGTCCATGATGGAGGGGAGAGAGGCATCCAGGCTTCATGGGACTGGAACCTAGAGATGGAGTTACAGTGAGGCCACTCTGAGATGGGGCCTCTGGAAGAGGGGCAGGATTGGGCGGGGGGGAGAATGACCCCTTCCTAATCATGTCCCTCTTTGGAATCTACTGTCCCCTGCCCATGTTGCCCAGAGACACCTTTTGAAGGTTTGAGTGACCCACTCCTCTGACCCCACTTCACAGCCTCCCCCACCTACCCACCCAACACCTTCCCCTCCAAAAAAAAAAAAAAAAAAAAAAAAAAAAATTCCATTCCAATCATATATTGCTTCTGCAAGCAGCAGGATGACTGGTTGACAAATTCCAACCCGTGAGAACTGGTCTGAGGAGGCTTAAACCTCCCTTCCCAGGGGTAGCCTGGAAAAAACTCCCTCTCCCTCCTCTTGGTGACACTTTTAGGGGTAGGGCAATACTGGTTCAGTTTCAGGGCACTAGCTCAGGTTTTTTGTTTTTGTTTTTTTTTTTCTGCCCTCTTTCTCCTTCTGTCACATTGGGCATATTTAAAGAACTTTCACTGGATGCCTGCTTTGTGTCCATGTGCTGGGTGATGCTACGGACCAAGCCCTGGGTGACAGAGATAACCTCAGTACCTGCCCTCAGGGCCAAGAATGGGAGACATGGGGGGCGCCTGGGGGGCGCAGTCGGTTGGGCGTCCGACTTCGGCCAGGTTCACGATCTCGCGGTCCGGAGTTCGAGCCCCGCGTCAGGCTCTGGGCTGATGGCTCAGAGCCTGGAGCCTGTTTCCGATTCTGTGTCTCCCTCTCTCTCTGCCCTCGCCCGTTCATGCTCTGTCTCTCTCTGTCCCCAAAAAAATAATAAACGTTGAAAAAAAAATTTTTTAAAAAGAATGGGAGACATGGGCAGAGGGGTCAGGGTCAGGATGGGGGCAAGCCCAGGACACCATAGGAGCCCAGAATGGGTCCTAACCCACTCAAGCATCAAGGGAGGGCTTCTGAGAGAAGGAAATCTTTGAGATGAGACCTGGTGAGAAACAGTCTGGGAACGGAAGGTGTACTTTCAGGATGGGGAAACAAGTTTAAAGATCCAGAGGCCCTTTATTGTCATTTTTGAGTATTTGCTATGTACCTAAAGCATTGGGGTTAAGGCAGGAGGAAGAAACAGACAAAATCTGTGTTTATGGTGGTGGCGGGCACTCGAAGTCATTTTAGAAAAACTGAGAGTCAATCTGTGGTCGGATCACAGGGAGCAAGGAGTGTGTTTCAGGGACCAGACCGTGAAGGGCTTTGTGGCAAAAGGGAGGAGTTTGGATTTTGTCCCCAGGGGAGTAGCGAGTAAGTAACGAGTTCCCAGCAGTGCCATCCTGAGAGGGGAAGGATGGGGCGTCGGGGGTTGCAGGAGGAACCAGCACAGGACGTGCTGAGAAGTCCTGAAGATTAAGAAAGGGGCCTCGGGTAAAGTACTGGGGGGCGGGAGCACAGGAACTGGGCTGCGATCGCCCAGGCAACGTAGGCCGCGCCAAACTATTGGCTGGTCTTCAGCTACGTCATCCTCCGCCCCGCAGCGTCCGCCCTCGGAACCCCGGGGGCGCGGCCTCCGCGCGTGGCTCAGCCCCGCCCGCCTGGAAAACAGGGTGGGGAGGGGCGTGCCGACCAGCCTCGCTCCCGGACAGGGTCCTCACCTGGTATAAAGGCATCGCAGAGATCAATGTTGACGACTTTGGAGCGAGGACAGTGGCTGAATTGAAGGAAACAGTTCTGACGTCCCCGCCACCCTCCACCCTAGAGACGGTGGCCCCTCCCCCGGCGAGTCGGAATCCTTAAAAGGTCCGGGGTGTAAGGAAAGGGAGGGCCGGCCGGGTGTCTCCTGCGACGGACCGGTGGCTCCACCCGGCCAATCCGCGCCCCGCAACGGGCAGGGCTCCAGCCAATCGCGGCTCGCGGTTCGGCTCCTGGGCGGAGCGGGGTGGGCCGGAGGCCAAACCAAGAGGCCCTGGGGAGGTGAGCGAGGCTCGTACCCAGCACTGTTGGGTTTGTAAAAGCTACGGACGTTCCACGACTTGGTCATTGCGAACCTGGCAGCTGAGGTGAGAGAGTCCACCTGGCTTGAGATTTGCCTTAGTTTAGGGAAGGTGGAGGCGCGCCCCCCGAGAGTCGTGGAGGCGGGGTCTGGGCGTGAGTCGGGGGCGCAGATAAGGGTGACTGATAGGGTTGGTGGGGCTTCGAGACTGAAATCGAGATCCCGGACTGAAGGCGAAGTTGTTGGGGCAAGATCTTCAAGTGGAGGGAGTTTGAAGCTGGGACATGGGGTGTTTGGAGAAGCGAGAGAACCGAGGAAGGAACTTTTGGGGCAGGAAATCTGGAGATTGGGACAATTCGAGTCTCCCGGACGGGTTGAATTCGGGGCTCTAGTGTTCTGGAAAAGGGGTGAGGGGTTGGAGCTGGGATCCTGAGCATTTGGAAAAACGGAGATAACTACTGGCAAGGATCTTGGTAAGGGAGACGCAGTGGCGGTGAGGAGGTGCTGGTGAGAGTCCCATATTCAGGTCTTGGAGTCACAGGGAGAGTCTGGAGGTGAAGTCGAAAGGCGTTTGAAAGACGGGAGAAAAGGGGAAAGTTGACGGGTGAAGGTATCAGAATTAGTCTCCCAAACGGAATAAATCAGAGAGCATTTGTAGTTTTTGAGCGATGTGTTGGAGCCTGGGTTTCTGGACCCGAGAGCAGTTTGGGGAAAGAATCTAGGACCTCCTTGGGGTGCGAAACCCGAGAGAAAGCAGTTTTAGGGCCGGAGTCTGGGGTGGGGGAGGGGCGTTCCGGGCTTGGAGCTCAGACCCGCAGCCCTAGAGGCAGCAGAGGGCGGGGCTCGGCAGGCGCCGGGCAGCTGGACGTCCGGGTTCCCTTCCCCCACCGGCCCCGGGCACTTGTGCGCATGCCTTAAGGGAGGGCGGGGGAGGTTCGTCCCAAAGGCGTGCGGCACCCTCTGGGTATTGTAGTGCAAGCTCAACGTTACCGCACGTGCCAGGCGGCTATTGGCCCACATTTCCCAGAAGCCCCTGGGCCAAATTGTTGCCTGCCTGGACGTTGAATAGAGATCCAGGGAGGAGGCGGAGTCGGGCGTTGAGTCAAGTTTTAGCAAGTTTCTTGTGGGGCGCGCTTTGGGGGAAGTCGAAGGCGCGGGCTAAGAGAATGAGGGAGGCTCCTTCCCTGCTCTTGGGAGAGCTCCCAGTCGGTTAGGAAGAGGGCATGGTCAGAAATATACTCCCTGTAAAAGAAGAGTTTCGACAAATAGGTGTCCTAACAGGGCTTCGGTGGCTCTAATAAAACAGGCAACAATAGATAAATATTGAATGAATAAATGGCAATTAAATTCTTCTTCGTTAAGCGTTAACTGTAGATGGGTACCGTGTATATTACACATCGGATCTCCTTGAGAATACGGTGAGAATTTTTACATTCCTCTTTTTACAGATGGGGAAACAGATCCAGAGAGGTAATGTCACATAACTTACAAAGATCAAACAGCTGAGCAGTGTCAAAGGCAGAATTCAAATCCAGGTTTCCCTGCCTCCAGTCCAGGTCTCCGTACTCCACAGCTGTCATACGTGACACTGTTGAAGAAACGAGTATTGTAGAAAGAACAGTGTTAAGACTCAGGAACTTGATCCTCATCTTACAGCTGAGGTAACTGAGTCTCAAGGAGGCAAATTCACCATTCAAGGCCACACAGGCAAGTAGGGGGGATGCAAACCCACCTATGTTTCAATCCAGATCTTATTTTCTTAGTCATTTACATTTAGTCTCCTCCTCAGCCCTGTGGAATTCATATCATGTCCATTTTATAGATGAGGAAACAGGTTTAGATCATAAAAATGACCAACAACCGGGAGGCGCCTGGATGGCTCAGTCGGTTAAGTGTCTGATTCTAGATCTCCACTCAGGTCTTGATCTCAGGGTCCTGAGTTCAAGTCCCGCATTGGGCTCCACACTGGGCATGGAGCCTACTTAAAAACCAAACAACCATACAGGAAATTCGGGATCTGAATTATCCCTGCGGTGTCTGACTTGCCCCTCTTCTCTCTACAGGGCATCATGGTAGGAGGCTTGAAGAGAAAACACTCAGATTTGGAGGAGGAAGAGGAGGATGAGAAGTGGGACTGGGGTCCAGCAGGCCTGCGGAGCTACCAGCAAGCCCTGCTTCAAATCTCCTTAGACAAAGTCCAGCGGAGTCTGGGCCCCCGAGCACCCAGCCTACGCAGGCATGTCCTCATCCACAATACCCTCCAGCAGCTCCAGGCCGCCCTTTGCCTGGCTCCAGCACCTGCCCTACCCCCTGAGCCCCTCTTCCCGGGCGAGGAGGACTTCTCCCTGTCCGCCACCATCGGCTCTATTCTCAGGGAACTGGAGACCTCCATGGACGACACGGAGTCCCCTCAGAATCCGGTAGCTCCCCCGGGGCCCCCAGAACGAAGTGCTGCCCCAGCCCGATCCAGTCTTCTTGGAAGCTCTGAGCTCCCGGTATCTGGGGGACTCTGGTCTGGATGACTTCTTTCTGGACATTGACACATCTGCAGTGGAGAAGGAGCCTGCACTGGCCCCACCGGAGCCTCCTCACAACCTCTTCTGTGCCCCAGGGTCCTGGGAGTGTAATGAACTTGATCACATTATGGAAATCATTCTGGGATCCTAAAACTTCCAGGGGCTGTTTCTCATCTCTGCCTCAGTGGGGCAGGATCCCTGGATGCAACTGTGGTGTGTGTGTGTGTGTGTGTGTGTGTGTGTGTGTGTGTGTGTGTGTGTTGCAGGGGCTCTAAGCAGTGACTGTGGCCTCCTTTCCTCCCATTTCAGGGTTCCACAAACCGTCTTGCATGTGTGTGTGTGTCTGGTTGCCGCAGCCTTCTGTGAAGGTGGGTCTTCCTGAATTAATTTATCTGTTCCAAATGCCTTAACGTGACTCTGTTTCTGGGAGTCTGATTTCCCACTTCCCACATTTCTTCTGCCTTTTCCTCCAGTTCCTACTCCCCTGGTGACCACTGGGGCCTCAGGGAAGATAAAGCTGGGCCTGTATGTTGATGACTGGGATGTGCTGCCTGGTTGCTATGGGAACTCAGACTTTGTCACTTGCACCTGGAGGGAGCAGGAGGGGCGGACCTCCTCCCTCAAGGCTGATCCCCACCTCATTGGCAAGACCCCAGTCCCAGCAGTCCCCTGATGCATAACCAGGCCGGACCACGTGCAATAGGGTGGAAACCAAACCGCTCCATGCCACATTATTTAAAAGAAAGGCGGGTTTTGTGGTGGGTTTTGTTTTGTTTTGTTGTTTTGTTTTGTTTTTGATTGTTTGTAATGACTTTTTTTTTTTTTAATAAAAGTATTTTGGAAAGGGTGATGTTGCCTGAAGTTTCTAAACTTCAGCGGGTCGATGAGAGGGACCTGGTAAGTTCCCTGGACACCTGCACCACCTCCCCACCCCCCCCCACCAAAGTTGGGGCAGGCATATTATTAAACATAATATTTATAGAGTACTTGTTAAGAGTACTGTTGTATCCACTTTGTTTGGATTAGGTCATTTAATCTTCATGATAATACAGAATTCTGTTAACAGGTTTTACATAGGAGGAACCTCAAGTTCAGAGAGGCCAAATCACTTGCCCTAGGTCACACAGCAAGGAAAGCAAGGACCAGGGAGCTAGGACTCAAACTCAGTTTGCCTCCAGGGATTGGTTTTCAACTATTGTGTTTGTTGCTCCTTGGTAGACTTAGACTCCCCAGCCACGTGGGTGCACAAAGGAAGGAGAAACTAAGTCCCATGAATTACCAAACTGTCAAAGGATAGGTGACTCTAGCATCTAAAAGTCATTTTTTTCATTGCATGCAATGTGTTGCTGGGACCCAGAGGGGAAAGAAAATGTCTAAAGATAGTCTGCATTAAGAGTAGATCTTTCTAGGGGTGCCTGGGTGGCTCAGTGGGTTAAGTGTCTGACTCTTGATCTCAGCTCAGGTGATGATCTCACACAGTTGTGAGTTTGAGCTGTGGGTCAGTTGGTCCCTGCACTGACAGAAGGGAGCCTGCTTGGAGTTCTCTCTCCCTCTCTGCCCCTACCCCACTGGTGTTCTCTCTCAAATGGAGGGGGGGGGAAGCTCTAGAAAACTTGGCTAGGAAGTAGAGACCAGGTTGAAGTTAAAGTGCTAAGGATTTGGGGCTTTTGGGTGGCTCAGTGGGTTAGGTGTCCACCTTCGGCTCAGGTCATGATCCCATGGTTCATGGGTTTGAGCCCTGCTTCGGGCTCTGTGCTGACAGCTCAGCCTGGAGCCTGCTTTGGCCTGTGTGTCTCCCCTCTCTGCTTCTCTCTCTCTCTCAAAAATAAACATTTAAAGTGCTAAGGATTTATTTGGGAGGTACAAGCCCAGGCCCGTGAGAGGAGAAAAGAGAGGGGGGCCAGGAAGATGCAATGCTTAGCACTGGCTAAGCCTCTTGCAAAGACCTTAGAAGATAATGCAGCAGGTGAGTTTATACAGCATTAGGGACTCTTCTAGAAGGTTTGCAAAGAGGAACTACACCGGTGGAGTCCACAGGCAGGGAAAGGAGGGGGATTTTGCTTTTGCTTTCTGGCCCAAAGCCAAGGTTCTCAGCTTAAGAGGGGCTTTGCATCTAAGTCTGAAAGCATTGGGGTAACTGACAGGTGCCAATGGAGAGAGAGAGAAGAAATGGTCATGAGAGCCTCAAGGCACATGCGTTTCACATCTCGTGGATGCCCATGTCTTACTCCTACTTAAAACTCTCAGTGCCTTCTCACACTCAGAATAAAACCCCAACTTCAAGGCCTGCAATACAGCAATCTTGGGGCACCTGGGTGGCTCATTTGGTTAAGCAGCCAACTCTTGATTTTGGCTCAGGTCACTGATCTCAGGGTTTGTGAGATCGAGCCCCACATTGGGCTCTGTGCTGACAGCAATGAATCCCTACTTGGGATTCATTCTCTCTCCCTTTCTCTCTCTCAAAATAAATGAATAAACATTAAAAAAAAAAAAAAAAGACCTGTCAATCTTGCTCCTAACTTCCCCATTTGAATCTCCCACTCTTCCGCACCACCAGTCACCCTGGTCTCATTTGACTCCATGCTCATAACCACCCCAGGGCCTTTGCACTTATTAATGACCCAGAGGATATGTCCCCTCTAGTTTCACCAACATAAATGTCCCTTTCTCAGAGAGGTCTTCTCTGCCCTTCCTAGCTCAACGTGTCTCGCTGCACCGAACATTCGCCCCACTGTTTGATTTTCTTGGTAGCATCTATCCTATCTCAAGTTATTTGTCACCTGTTTATGGTTAGCCTCCTGGTCTATAAAAACTCTGAGAGGGAGGGGTTTTGGTGGTCTTAGCCCAGCTGTGTGCCCTAGTGTACAAAACTACGCTCAGTACAGGTGTGCACTCAAAAACAATTTTTTTTGGCTATTAAAAAATTTTTTTTAATCTTTATTTATTTTGAGAGAGAGAGACTGAGCATGAGTGGGGAAGGGGCAGAGAGAGACGGGGAACACAGTATCAGAAGCGGGCTTCAGGCTCTGAGCTGTCAGCACAGAGCCTGCCGTGGAGCTCGAACCCACGAACTGAAAAATCATGGCCTGAGCCTAAGTCGGACGCTTTAACTGACCGACCCACCCAGGTGCCCCTTTGTGGGCTATTGTTGAAAAAATGAACCGACCTTGCAACGGTCAACCCTCCCTCTTACCTCTCTGAATTCACCTTCCTCACAGTCTCCCCACTACTGTGCTCCAGCTATACCATTCTCTACAGTTCTTCAAACAAGCCAGCATGTCCCAACCTTAAGACTGGATTCATACCTGCCTCCCTGAGCGATTGTGCAAACTGGAAAGGAGGGCCTGATGCATGCCAAGGATTCCAATAATCGCTCAAATTTATTGTCTACGGTGGGCCTGGTGCTCTTCCAGGCATATGAATAAAACAGACAACTCCTGCCCTCATACAGCATGGCAGTTGGGGAAGGCTGCAATACCCACACAAATAACTAAAACGGAGAGTCTGTCGGGTGGTGACAAATGCTGTAGAGAAAAAGAAAGGAGAGCGATGGGGGTGTTAACTATTTCAATGGGATGGCCAGAGAAGGCCTCACCGACAAGGTGACATTTGAGTCAAGACCTGAGGGAGGTGAGAAGTGAGTCATGCCTATCTGAGGGGGGACGGATGTCGGATGTCTATGCAGACAGAGGTAACAGCCGGTGCGAAGGCCCTGAGGTGGGAGCCTGAGTGGAGCGTTTGAGGGACCTGAAGAGGTCAGTGTGGCTGGAACAGTGTGCAAGAAAAGAGCATCCTAGGAGATGAGCTGAAAGAGACGTACGGTCTTGAGGGCCTGAATTTTACCGAGTGAGATGGAAGCCATGGGAGGCTGTTGAGCAGAAGAGGGATGAGACCTGACTCACCTTTTAACAGGTCCTCCTTGCCCTAAAGATAATCGAGTGAAAGGAATCAAGTAGCTTTCTAGCACCACAGTGAGGCCACTATAAGGAGCATCCCCACTTTCCAGATGGACAAACTGAGGCTCAGAGAGGCCCGGTATCCCCCGCACCCCGTTAAAGAGGCTGATGAGAGAAGTAGAAAGGCTGGCCCGCAGAGGGACCGGGTATCTGAAGACAGAGTCCACCTTCCCCAAACTGCGCTCTTCCGGCCCGCGGTGGGGGGAGGGGGCGCGGCCGCCTCGGGGCGTGGCCGATGGGACAGGCCCCTCCCACCTGCCCACTACCCATCCCCAGCTGGCCGGGCGGTGGAACTATTCGGAGGTAGCGGCTGCGGCTGCGGCGGGAGCCGGCCCGGCGCCTGCTCCCTCCCCAGAGGCCGGGTGGGGCGGGGTGGGGCGGCCGGCTGGGGGCGGGGCGCTCCCCGACCCGCTTCCCCCTCCTCCCGCCGCGGGCGGAGCCTCCTCCCCAGGCCTGCCGGGCGGGCGGCCTGCTTCTGGTTTCATTTGCCGAGGCCTGACCTCTCTCCCCCTCCCTTCCCCCAGCCCTTTGAATTCCTGGCTCCTTCTGCACTCTCTGGTCTCAGCTCCAGGGTCACCTCCTCAGGGAGGCTCTCCTGGACCATCCCGCCACAGGCCTCCCTATCATATACCGTCCTGTTTTGTTTTCCTCAAGGCACTGAACAGGGGTCGAAATTATCTTCCTCATGTATTCATCTTCTAGGGTCTCAGAATAAAACACAGTGTTCCATAGAGGGCTCTAAACCGCCTGAAAGCTTCTCTGACCTCCCAGGCAACACAGTCCGGCTACACTGGCCTTGCTGCCTGGCAAACTCCCTCCTCGGGGCCTTTGCACTGGCCCTTCCCTCTGGCCAGAACACTTTTGTTCCAGAGCTTTAGTACCTCTCTCGTTTCATTGGGTCTACTCAACGTCACCTCTTCAAGGAACTTCCTACCAGCACCAGCCAGCATCCTATCTACACCACGCACCACGCACCCTTTCACTATTCTCCCCCTGCTCTGTTTTATTCTTTTCCTTTTCACTTCACCTTATAAGATACTAAGCAATTTCTTTATTGTATTAAGTGTATTGTCCACCTCCTCATGTCAGGGGTTTTTGTCTTTATAGTTTTACTGCCGTATCAGTGCGGTATCATCCACGGTACCTGGCACACGGAAGGTGTTCAATCCATGAATGTTTGTGAATCAATGAATGTTTTTGTTTTCATATTTCTTTTCTTTGTTTACCTCCTCCCCTGAGCCATGAAAAGAGAGACCCTGTGAGGCTTATCCTCACGTATCCTTGCTGGATCCTTATTGACTGTAACAGTGCCCAGAATATAGTAGGTGTTCAATAAATACAGGTTAATCAAGCTCTTGCGATTTCTGTGAGCTCTCCAGCATGCGATCTGGAGCAAGCCACTTGGAGACTCGGAGCCTCCTGTTTCCTTAGGCCATAAAGATAGGTTATGGGAGAAATTATGTGAACTTGCCTAGCAGGGGCCAGCTTCTAATTAGCATTTTACCCTCCTTTTATTATGAAAAATGGTAAGCATATAGAAAAGATGGGGGGTGGGATGTATTCTCAGTGCCTGTATAGCCTCCCATCTAGATTTAATTGTTAATATTTTGTTTCCTTTATCTACATATGTATATATGCATATGTATATGTTTTCTTTTGCTGAACCATTGGAAAGTAAATTGTAGACATCTTAACATTCTACCTCTAATAGCTCAGCAGAAATTTCTTTTTCTTTTCTTTCTTTCTTTTTTCTTTTTTAATAGGACAAGGAGGTTTTGTTTTTTGTTGTTGTTGTTTTTTAAGTTTATTTATTTTGAGAGAGAGAGAGAGCAAGCACTTGCAAGCAGGGAAGGGGCAGAGAAAGGGAGAGAGAGAATCCCAAGCAGGCTCCAGGGGGCCACCAGCATAGAGCCCCGGTGGGGGCCATGAGATCATGACCTGAGCTGAGATCAAGATTCTGATGCTTAATTGACTGAGCCACCCAGGCACCTCGGTATTTCTTAAGATTAAGGACACTCAGGGGCGCCTGGGTGGCGCAGTCGGTTAAGCGTCCGATTTCAGCCAGGTCACGATCTCACGGTCCGTGGGTTCGCGCCCCGCATCGGGCTCTGGGCTGATGGCTCAGAGCCTGGAGCCTGTTTCCGATTCTGTGTCTCCCTCTCTCTCTGCCCCTCCCCTGTTCATGCTCTGTCTCTCTCTGTCCCAAAAATAAATAAAAAACGTTGAAAAAAAAATTTTTTTTTAAATAAAAAGATTAAGGACACTCACCTACAAACACAACATTTCACATCTAATAGAATTAAGACTTCCAGGGGCACCTGGGTGGCTCTGTCGGTTGAGTGTCTGACTCTGATTTTGGCATGATCTCATGGTGCGTGAGTTCGAGCCCCACATCGGGCTCTGTGCTGACAGTTTGGAGCCTGCTTTGGATTCTCTCTCTCCCACTCTCTGTCCCTACCCCACTTGTTCTCTCTCTCTCTGTCAATAAATGAAAAACCTTAAAAAAAAAAAAAAAAAGAAGAGCGCCTCGGTGCTCTGTTGGTTAAGCATCCGACTTCACCTCAGGAGATCTGGTGAGTTCAAGCCCCACATCAAGCTCTGTGCTGACATCTCAGATCCTGGAGCCTGCTTCAAGTTCTGTTTCTCTCTCTCTCTCTGCCCCTCCCTTACTCACACTGTCTCAAAAATAAATAAACATTAAAAAAAATTAAAAAAAAATAATTCCAGGGGCGCCTGGATGGTTCAATCAGTTAAGGGCCTGACTCTTGATTTCGGCTCTGGTCACGATCTCATGATGGTATGTGAGAACGAGTCCCATGACAACTGGCTCTTCGCTGACAGCAAGGACCCTGATTGGGATTCTCTCTCTTCCCCTCCCCTGCGTTCTGTCTAAAAAAAAATGTAATAAATGAACATAAAATAAAAAGAATTAAGAATTCCACAAGTCATCTGATATCCAGTCTATGTTCAGATTTCCCCATGAATATCTTTTGTAGCTGTTTCTCCAACACCCCCCCCAGTCAGGATTTAGTGAAGGTTCATACGCTTATTTGGTTGTAATAAAGAAATTATACAGTAATTTTCATTCTGGAAAATCCTCCACCATCAACCCCACCAAACCCTTTTTCTGTTTTCTTGAAATTGAATTGTTGGTGGAACAGCACAGTTGTGCTGCAGATGTTCCACATTCTGTATTTGTCTGATTGTGTTCATGTTTAATTTGTTCCTCTCTGTCTCCTATAAGCTGAAGGTTAGGTCTAGAGGCTTTGTGAGATTCAGTTTATGAAGTTTAACAGGGACTCCACAGGGAGTGTGCGTACTTCCTAACGCATCATATCGGGTGGTGCCCAGTGTCGGGGTGTCCCTCTCTTGTGGGTACAGAGTTTCATTACATGGTTAAGGTGGTGAGAACCACATCTCCACATCATAAAAGGATATTTTCCCCTTGCAGTTAGCAAGTAACCTGTGGGGTGATGTGTTGGAGCCTGCCAAGATCCTGTTAACCTTTCACCCGAAGGTTTGAGCATCCATTGATAATTGATGCCTGAATCGAATAGTTTAGTTAGCATTTTCTAGAGCTTACTTTGGCCAGAAGCTTTATTTACAACTAACAATTCTTCCCAGAACTCCAGAAGAGTTAGCAAATGAGCTACTTGGAGAAGCTAAGTCCCATTGTCAGTTTATCAGACAAGTGTTAAACTCCTGTCTACCCATACCCCACCCCACAAGTCCCCCTCTCCTTGAATTAAGTACCTGTGCTATACCAACCGCTAATGCTACCAACAAAAGGACATGTCGAGCACCATTCTGAGCATTTCATGCGATTACTCTTTTTTTGATATTAATTAATTAATTAATGTATGTATTGATTTTTAAGTAGGCTCCAAGCCCTACTAAGGGCTCGAACTCATGACCCTGACATCGAGAGTCACATGCTCTACAGACTGAGCCACATAGGCGCCCCGTCCCCTCCAACCCCGGCCTTTTTTAAAGATTTTGTTTTTAAATAATCTCTACACCCAATGTGGGGCTTGAACCCACACTCTCAAGATCAAGAGTTGCATGGTCTTCCAACTGAGTCAACTGGGTGCCCTTATATGATTATTCTTTTTAATCCTCAAAATAATCTCATTTTAAAGGTGAGGAAACAGGGGCACCTGGGTGGCTCAGTTGGTTAAGGATCTGACTCTAGCTCAGGTCATGATCTCACAGTTCGTGGTTTTGAGCCCCACTTTGGGCTCTGTGCTGACAGCTCAGAGCCTGGAGCCTGCTTCGGATTCTGTGTCTCCCTCTCTCTCTCCGCCCCTCCCCCACTTGAGCTCTGTCTCTCTCTCTCTCTCTCTCTCTCTCTCTCTCTCAAAAATAAAATAAACATTAAAAAAAAATTTTTTTTTTAAGGTGAGGAAACTGAGACCCGAGGGGATTCAAACACTCGCCCAAAGTCACAAAGTTACTTAGGGTATGAAGCCCAGGATATGTGACTCCAGTGGCATCCACTCCTGCCCCCTCCCTCCACGCCTATAACCACCATATAACTGCCCAGCATTTGCTGAGTGTGCTATAGTGCTCTTACAGATACAAACTTATTTTAATTTTCCTAACTCCCAAGGGGTAGGCAAGAAGATGCCCATTTAACACACTGTGTGGCTCAGAGAGGTTAAGCATTTTTCCAAGGTCACACACACATCTAATGAGTGGTTAGAATTTGAACCCATGCCTATCTGGCTTACAGTACAGACCCGTTAGAGTTGGGTGTGTAAGAAGCTCAGTTTGGGTTTGGCAAGTGCATGGGCAGGTGTGAGGGGCCTGCACTTTGAGAGGTTAAAAAAAAAACCCTCCCCGCTACTGTCCCGCAGGGAAAACGGCCACCCCACCTGGCCCAGTCCCTTCACGCAGTAGCCGGGCATGCGCCCTGGAGCCAACCTACCCTCCTTTCGAACCTTCCCTCTATAGGCTCCGCCCATCACCGTCCAGGCCCAATCCCTGGGTGGAGGGCGGGGCCGCCACGGGAGTGGGTGGTAGTTAAGGAGAGTCAGGAGCCTGGAGTCGTGCGCCGGAGTCAGAACTGCGTCTCACGACCCAGGCGCCGGTTGCTGAAGGAAAGCGAGCGAGCGATGCTGCCGTCGCCGCTTCCTGATTGGCTGTGCGTTGATCCCTCTTCGTTCTGATTGGCAGCGGGTGAGCTAGGTATGTAAATGAAGTGAAGGGGCCTGAGGAGAGAAGGGAAACCCTCGGCGGGGTCGTTTGGCCGGTTCGATCCCCGGGTCCTGCCGGTACGCGCCGGGGCTGCCCGGGATCGAGATGCGCGGGCCTCTAAGTGTCGCCCGGCCGGGTTGGGTGAATCACGTCGCAGCCCAGGAAGGGGGCGGAGGCGCCGGCTTCTGGCTCCGGCTGCGTGACTCACCCGCCCCCGCCGCCGCCGCTTCGGAAGGAGCCACCTCCACTGCCTGCCGGAAGCGAGCGCAGGCAGAGAAGGCGGAATTAGTCCTCCGGGGATCCCAGCCCGCACGGTCCTGGGCGGCAAGCTGGAGCGACAGCCAGGACGTGGGGGCAGTGTCGAGGATCCCGGGGTCTGAGGAGCCGGAATCCCCGGGGAAAGCCGGCCTGGCGCCGCTAGGGGGCACCGGGACCAGGGGGCGGAGTCGGGTGGGGGCAGAATTCCTGCGGTTCTGAACTCCCGGGTCTGCGGGGAAGGAGGCGAGGACCGTTTTTAGTAGGGTGGGGGGTTACTTCTAAGGTCCTGTTGGGGCAACTCCCCGGGGACTGGACCTTGCAAGCTTCCAGTCTGAAAAAAGCAAGTTGGGGCTGGGGTCCAGAACTCCAGGGGCCCCTACCTCGGGGAAAGTGTGGGTCCTCAAAGTTCTCTGAGTGGCCCCCTGTGCCCGTCAAGATTTCCCGGCAAGCTCTGTCTACTAGGCCTCCCAAATAAATCCTGAATCGATCAACTTCCTTCCACGTCCACTACCAATCACCTTCTACTCCAAGCTACCATCATCACCCCAAGAGTGCACTAGCCTCCAAATGGAGCTTCCGATCACGCTCTTCCCCGTCTCCACTCCTCCCCACTCATCTTACTCCAAGCAGCTGAGGGGGATCTTCTGGAAACCTAATCCACAGCACCACTCTATTCCCTCCTCAAAACCCTTCAGTGACACTCACAGTAAAATCCAAACTTCTTGCCTCTGCTTGCTTTCCAAACCCTGTTCCCTCCCATGTCACTCTGTGCGCTGACCACACTGGTGTTTTTTCAGTTCAAGCTCATCCAGCCTCCAGGTCTTTCTTTGCTTTTGTTGTTGTTCTCTCTTCCCTGAATGCTCTCCCCCTGGTTCTTCTATAGCTGACTCCTTCTCCTGCTTGAGGTCTCCACTCAAATGTCTCTTACTCAGAGGAGCCTGCCCTGACCACCCCCCAGAATCTTCCTAGCACCATCTGTACGTTTCCTGTATTTAAAATTTCTTTTTTTTTAAATGTTTATTTATTTTTGAGACAGAGAGAGACAGAGCATGAATGAGGGAGGGTCAGAGAGAGAGGGAGACACAGAATCTGAAGCAGGCTCCAGGCTCTGAGCTATCAGCACAGAGCCCGATGCGGGGCTCGAACTCACGGACTGTGAGATCATGACCTGAGCCGAAGCCGGTCGCCCAACCGACCGAGCCACCCAGGTGCCCCTACATTTCCTGTGTTTATGTATGTATTTGTCTGATTTATAGACATTCAATAAATGTTAGGTTAAACTATGTGAAACAGCTGCTTTCATGGGTTAAAAAAAAGGTTGAATATTGGGCATTTCACATGGTTCACTGAAGAAGCACATAATAATAGCTATTAAAAGTACTTGTTAATAAGAATAGTTACAATGTAGGGGCGCCTGGGTGGCTCAGTCAGTTAAGCATCTGACTCTTGACTTCTGCTCAGGTCATGAGATCGAGCCCCGAGTCAGGCTCTGCGCTGATATCAAAGGGACTGCTTGGGATTCCCTCCCTCCCTCTACCTCTCTCTCCCCCTCTCTCAAAATAAATAAACTTAAAAAAAATAGAGTGCACTAGGCACTGTTGTAAGTGCTTTTTGTATATTATCTCATTTACTCCAGAGAACAACTCTATTATCTTAAAGTTTCCCTAAGGAAGCACAGGCTCAAGAAGTTAAATGACTGGCCTGAGATCACACCAGACACCAGTTACCAGAGCCAGGGTTTGAACTTGCCACGGACTTTCTATAAGTGAATGACTCGCCCCACCCCCTGCAGATGATGCTGAGCAAAGGTCTGAAGCGCAAGCGGGAGGAGGAGGAGGAGGAGGAGGAGGAGGAGCCGGAGAAGGAAGCCTTGGCAGTCGACACCTGGTGGCTGGATCCCAGGCTCCCAGCAGTGGCACAGGCACCCCCGGCTGTGCCCTCCAATTCCCTCTTAGACCTCTCGGTGCTCAAGCTCCACCACAGCCTGCGGCAGAGTGAGCCGGACCTGCGGCACCTGGTGCTGCTAGTGAACACCCTGCGGCGCATCCAGGCATCCATGGAGCCCGAAGCTACCCTGCCCTCCGTGCCCAGCCCGCCTGAGGCCCCTGGCGTGGCGGCTGACAGCCTGCTGGCCAGCTCAGACGCTGCCCTCTCAGCCTCCATGGCCAGCCTTCTGGAGGACCTCAGCCATATCGAGGGCCTGAGCCAGGCCCCCCAGCCCTTGGTGGACGAAGGGCCGCCGGGCCGCCCCAGTGGCGGGGCCCCACCCGGCCTGGGTGCCTTGGACCTGCTGGGCCCAGCCACTGGCTGTCTGCTGGACGATGAGCTCGAGGGCCTGTTTGAGGACATCGACACCTCTATGTATGACAGCGAACTTTGGGCACCAGCGTCTGAGGGCCTCAAACCTGGCCCTGAGGATGGGCCTGGCAAGGAGGAAGGTCTGGAGCTGGATGAGGCCCAGCTAGACTACCTCCTGGACGTGTTGGTGGGCACACAGGCGCTGGAGCGGCCACCGGGGCCGGGGCGCTGACCCCCACAGCGGAGATGGTGGTTTGGTGTCCAAACTGAGCCTGGTTGCTGGACTAACTGTCCTTGGAAAGACACAGCTAACTTCCCTAGAACGGAGAGAGGGGCTTTGGAGAGACAGAATCCGTTCCTGAGCAACTTCACCTCTGTCCTCTTGGCTAGGGCCAATGAGGGGAGTCTGGGACTGGCCCTTGGGAGGGGATGACAGGGCCCGGTGGCTGGAATGTGATTTGGACCAGGCCCTGTGCTGGACTGAATCGGCGGAGGTCGTTCCCGGGGATACTTTTTCCGTGATGTGGGACGAGACTGCACCATTTTCTGGAAATTAAAACCAGTCCTGGGTTATTTCAAGTCTGTGTGCTTTGTCTCTGGGCTAAGGCAAGGGTCAGGTAATAACCTCCAAATTTTACTGAGCGTGGACTGTGTGTGCTAAGCACCTGACGTGTGTTCACTCTTTTCATCTTTGAAATTAGATGGCCATTATTACTATCCCCATTTCACATTTTGAGAAAACTGAGGCTCCAACAGGACATCGCATGAGGGGGTGGGTTTCAAGCCATGAACTTTACTGCTTTCTTGTTCTGGTAAGCGGATGAGTTAGCTCTGGTAACTGGCCCTCTAGAAAACTCCCCCCAACATACTCAGCCAGGTTTCCCTGATTGTGCATGATGATGGTGGTCGTGGTAGCTAGCAGTGGAAGAGCCCCAGGCCACCAGAAATCATGGCCTTGCCTGAAGTCTACCTGTGTGTCTTGAGGCTGGGGGTGGGGCAAAAGGGAGGTTTCAGAATGAGCCAGAAATAAAAGCCCAAAGCTGAAGGCTTGATGGAGCTTCTCCAAAGAGCTTTGAGAGCCAGCTCTCCAAGAAAATGGGGAAAGGCACGGGAGACTCCAGCAAGTTAAGAAGAAAAAAAAAATCCACTCGGGGTCTCAAATCTGCCTTTGGGCAGGGATAGGGCAATTTGGAGGGTGCCTCTGAAATAAAGCCACCGGGTTTAGCGGCTTGACCGCAAAGCAGAGGCGGTCCTGCTTTCCTTCTAGAAGAAACCCAGGCCCTGGCGAGCTGGGGCCACCTGCCCCACTGCTCGAGTGATAGGGCCCGCCCGAGCGCCGCGCCGGGTGTCTGCGCCGCCCCCGCGGTCCAGCCGCATTCCTGGCCCGGCAGGGAGGGGCCGCACACTCAGAGGCCTGGCACGGGACCCAGGAGGCGTCCTTCCTGGCGGCTGTGGGGGCAGGGCAGCGCCCCGGGTGCGGGCGGGGGGAGGGGCACGGTGAAACCCACGGGCGGCCGGGGGGCCGGGGGCCGGACGGTGACCTGCGAGGCCCGCTGGGCCTCCAGTGGGGTAACGCCGGCAAGAGGACACCGAAATCGCCGGGCCCCAGAGCCTCCACCCTGGCCGGAAGCTCTAGGGAGGCTGAAGCTGGGGTGGAACTGGGGGAGGCGGGCAGCTTCGGCGGCCCCTCGGGCCGGGAAGGGGCGGGCAGAGCGGAGCTTCCTGGAGGAGGAGAGGAAGTCGTGCCCATTTCTGGAAGTGGATGGGGCGGCCCGGGGAGGGGGAGTGGAAATGGCCCGAAGGGAGCTGGTGCCCTGGCTGAGGGTCTTCGGGTGCCTGACTCCTACACCGGGTGACTCCAATGGGATTCAGATCTTGAGAGTGTGGGTTGAGCTCTGTAATGCCCCCTGGTGCTCAGTCTGGGGGTCTGAGATGCCGCTGCCTTAGTTCCCTGTAGATCTGTCCAGTGGTCAAGTAATCTCCCAGTGTAGGGCCAGCAATGCCCTCTGTTTACAACACTCTGGGGGCCTGTTTCCGTTGTCTCTGGGTGCCAAACTGGGGGACAATCTGTGATGCATACTGATGCAGACAGCCTACCCATCTGTCAACGATGCTCGCATCTGCCCCTGTGCCTACTTGGCCAGCGATGCCCCCTCTCCCCAGAGCCTCTGTATACAGTTGCACAGGTTGTGGGCTGCGCATAGACTCCATGTTTAAGGGGCTACTGTGCGTGTTTCAGGCACCATTCATTTACATATTGACTGCAACAGTTTCCCAGCAGATGGAGGTCAAACGCCTTGGGGAAGGAGTATGCCTTTTGCACAAAAGCACCATATGGGCTGGATCAGCTATAGTCCCATCCCACTGGTGCCCTCGGGTCTATGAGCAGCTCGTGCCTGAGGACCTATTCCCCCCACCCCCTACTCTCCCCATGTCTGACCCCCAGATGATTGCGCAGGCTCCCAGGCTCTAGTGTGCCCCACCGCCCTCAGGCTCAACCCCAAGAGGCCACCCTACCTCAGCCAGCAGATTCCAGGGCCCACACCATTCCGAGCTGAGCCACCAGCCCTGGCGCTGTTACTCCTTTTCACAGAGCCTCTGTGTTCCTGCCAGGACACTCCCCAGCCAGGCTAGCTCCCCTCCAGGGGCATTCTCAGGATCCCCCATCACACATACACCTCTCTTCTCAACACCTGGGACAGTTGTCCTTGCTGTCCTTCACTCCCCTCCCTTCATCCCTTCTCTTATTCAGAAAAGATGTATGCTGGCCTACTGTGTGCCTGGCTAAATCTGACCGTGTCTGTCCTCTGCTCCTCTGAGATCTGAACTCTGCCCCTACCAAGGCTCATCTCCCTCACCTCCCCGTCCCATTCACGCACTTAAGGAACATCTACTGAGCACCTGTGGTCCCAGTGCAGAAATCTATGCTTTTTTTTTTTTCTTAACATTTATTCATTTTTGAGAGTGAGAGAGACAGAGCATGAGCGGGGGAGGGGCAGAGAGAGAGGGAGACACAGAATCTGAAGCAGGCTCCAGGCTCCGAACTGTCAGCACAGAGCCCGACGCGGGGCTCGAACTCACGAACCACGAGATCATGACCCAAGCCGAAGTCTGACGCTCAACTGACTGAACCACCTAGGCGCCCCCAGAAATCTAATTATGCTTAAGTCGATGATTATTGATGCAATAAGCCATTGAGCAGAGGTTGTGCTGAAAAGCCAGATCACCTGCATTTGAACCTCTCTGCTTTGCCATCCTGTGGCTCTGTGACCCTAAGCAAGGGACTTCACGTCTCTGTGCTCATCTGTAAACTGGAACAGTAACAGCCTACCTCCAAGGGCTGTTGTCCCGAGGTGGATGGGCGGGGGGGGGGGGGGGGTGTTGTAGGCAGAGGGAACAGTATAAGCAACGGCTAGCCCCTGAGGGACCCTAAAACTTTTTCTAGGATCTGGAAGCTCTGGGTTTGGCTGGAAAGAGGGAGAAGCAGTGAGGTAAGTGATGGGGCTGGAGGGGTCTGCAGGGGGCCAGGGCGCAAGGGACACTGGGTGAGGGACTTTACTGCTAAGGTACTAGGGAATCACGAAGTGAAGGAATCCCTCTGGCTGCCATGTGGACGCAGTGGTACAGAGGTGAGACTAAAGGCCGGGAACCCCGAGGGGAAGCTGGGAAGGGACATCACATCCGTGGCAGGATGGTTGGGAGGAAGGGGAGAGGGGTTTGAAAACCAAGAGGACAGGCTCCGGGATTGATGAGCCTCGATGGGGCAGGGGCCTCACACAAGGCCCAGGGCTCTAACCAGGAGACCCACGGGGACAGTTGGGGCTGCCTTGGGATGGTGACTGGGGGGACAAGCAGGTCTGGGGTTGACGCTGAGGCCAGAGAGGGACACAGTGAGTGAGAGGGGCTGGTGGGGGGACACCCAGGAGAAGGCATCTGGGTCTCGAGGCCCATGGGACTGGGCTTAATAGGGAGGGTGGGAGGCAGGAGCAGGCAGAGGTGATGTGAGTGAGGGAGAGATATTGGCTGTGTTGCTGGGCACCCAGCTACCACTTGGCTCGGAGTGGATCGGAGAGGGTGGTCCCTGAGGACAAGCTTCCACCTCTTTCCCCAGCCGCACAGGATATCCTGTGTTTACTGAGGTGGCCTTGGCCGGAACCGGGACACTGGTGCCACCCCCTAAACTCAACTTCCCATGGCCACACCCCCTGGGGTGAGGGAAATTGAGAGACACAGAGAGAGACAGAGAGAGGGACAGAGACGAGGAATGAGGATAGAGACAAAGAGAGGAACAGAGAGGTACAAAGACACACAGACACACTGTTCATGACAAAACACGGCAAACTAGAAAAGGAAGCTTCCTCAGCTTCCCCTGCCTCTTTTACATTCCCCGATTTCTCCAAGGGGCCCCTTGCACAGGCTGTCCCTCTACTTGGAACCCACTCTCACTGACCCACCACCTACCCAGCAGCCTTCCGTGAACTTTTTTTTTTTTTAATTTTATTTAGTTTTGAGAGAGAGAGAGAGAGAGAGAGAGAGAGAGAGACAGAGTGTGAATGGGGGAGGGGCAGAGAGAGAGGGAGACACAGAATCCTTAGCAGGCTCCATCCAGGTTCTGGGCTGTCAGCACAGAGCCTGACACGGGGCTAAAACTCACAAACTGCAAGGTCATGACCTGAGCTGAAGTCGGACACTCAACCAACTGAGCCCCCCAGGTGCCCCTCCACGAACTCACTCCTACATATCCTTCAGGTGCCAGTTCAGATGTCACTTCCTCCAGGAAGCTCTCCCTGCCCTTTCTGGTAGTACCAGAGTGCCAGGCCCCTCTTATAGACCTAGATCTGTCCCTCATAGTGCTTAGCTCAGTATGTAAGTATACACTCATTTCACTGATCACTTCTTTAATGTCGGCCCTCATACCCCCCCCCCCCACACACACACACTGGGAGTCTTGTGAGGGCAAAATCAGGGTCACTGCTGTGTCCTAAGCACCACCAAGCCCAGGGTTGGATACCGAAGGGGTATCTGTGAACAGCTGCTGAATGAACGTATACATGAGGAGGAGATATAAGGGGCATGTTTGGCCCGGGGACACAGCCACGAACAAGGAAGGACATAGTTGTCAGCTCCTAGAAATTTCACATGTGCTGACCTCTCTCTGGATTCAGATCCTCCTCACAGGCTGTTCCCTCTGCCCATAAAACTTCCCCTCCCTCTTCTCTTGCCTAGCTCCTGTAGGTCATCCAAGTCTCAGTTCACATGTCCCCTCCTCCAGGAAGCCTTACCTGACCTCCCTTGCTAAGCTGGAGCAAGGGACCTTTCCTGGGCTCCCCCGTCAAGGCCCTGACCTTTTTCCCTGTGACTCTCTCACCCCAACCCTGGGCCATGCTGGGTCTGTGTCCCTGTTGGACTGTGAACTTTGTGAAAGCAAGCCTGGGCTATCTCAGTCACACTGTGTCCCCGGCACCATCCAGCGTAGGGCTGGACTCACTAACTGCTGACATTGGATAAAGACTGCTCCCTTTCTCCCCTCTGGTACACTTTGCCTGCATTTGTCCCCTCTCCCTGGAAGCCCCTTCCTGCACTTTTACCTGACTCCCCGCTTCTCCACCATCCAGTTTGACTTCAGAGGTCACGCCTCGCAGGAATCCTTTCCTGAGCCTGCCCCCCACCCCCACCCCATGGTACATGGTAAACGTAAGTCTGTCGGTATCTCCAATGCCCAGCAAAGAGGCTGCTGGCAAGGGCTTGTGAATGTTTGTTGAATGAATAAATAAACAGGTGAATGGTTGAATGAATCAATGAGAGACAGAGAGAGAGAGAGAGTGCACTGGGGTGAGGGGCTCCTCAGGACCATCAGCAGCCCCATTTCTTCCTCCCTTCCCAGGAGAAGGGTTCTGGCAGGGTTCTGGCCACACCCCAACCCTTGGTGGCTGCCAGGCCTGGATGGCATTTCCCAGAGCTCAGCACATTCCTGCCTTCCCTGGCGGCTGAGAGTGGGCAGGGGGCATTTTGGAGAGAAGGGGGGAGGCCCCTAGAATTCTGGGATCCTGCCAACTTGTGCCGGGTCCCCATGCCCTCAGGGAAGTAGGCCCCAAGCTCTCGGTGTGGCAGGGAGGGGTACAGGTCCACAGAGGGGCCAGGGGGCTGGTGTGAGGGGCAAGGTTGACAACTGAGGGGAAGGCCTGGTGGCCGTGCCTGGCCAGACAATGGGACAGAAGCTGCTGACATGCATTTTGGGGGTAATCCCCAGTTTCATCCCAGCCCTGGCCCCAGGCCTGGGCTCAGAGAGCCCGGAGCATCGGAGCCAGCGGCCGGGTGGGTGCAAGGGGCATGTGGGGGTACTTGTGCTCTCTGTGCCGCCCCCCGGGGTCTGGTGAGTCAGGGCAGGCTGGGGCCGGGGGCTGAGGGATCAGGGTGAGGCCTGGGGGCCTTGGTTTGGGAGTTGGGCAGGTCGGGGTTCAAATCCTGGGGCTACCAATTACTTGCTATGGGTGACTTTGGGTTTCACTTACCCTCTCTGAGCCTCCTTGTCTGTTTTATGAAGGCGACAGAAGAGAGTTGCAGGGTCTCTGGGCCTAATGTGTTCCCCGTGTACCCTGGATTCTGGGAGCAGAGCTCCGGGTGCCCAGCACATTCTTTAGCACATGATGGGTGTCCCCCCAGCACAGAAACTCCATTAAACAGAGAAGTGGGGTTCCCCTGTGCCCAGGCCAAAAGCCCCTCCCCCAACAAGTCTAGCCGGCCCCCTAATTTGTGTGACTAATAATGCAAAATTCTTATAAGGAGCACTCACTCTGTGCCAGGCACTTTTTCAAGTTTTTAGCCTCTTTTAACGCATCTCATCTTCACAACAACCCCATGAGGTGGGCGCTTTTTATCACCCCTGTTTTAGAGACAAGGAAAAGGGGGCCCAGAAAGATGCCGTGGCACAGCCAGGAGGTGACTAGACTGGGATCTGAACCCAAACTGACCGGGAGAAGGAGTAGAAGGAGTTTATTTTAGGGGCCCCTGGAACCAGTGGGGCCATGCCCGGGTCTGGAACCAGGAAATAATGCCTGTCGGGTGATCAGCCTCCGAGTGGCGGGAGCAACGTCCAAGTCCCTGGAACAAGGCTCCTGGTGAAGGTCTCAGCCCAGTCCAGGGCGCACAGCCTGTCTGAGCCGTCTTATGGCTCCCCACCCCCTTGCCTGTGGATGTAGCTGGGGGGGGGGGGGCAGGGATGTTTGTTTCCCCACCACCCACTCCCTGGTGATGTCATGCCTCAGCAGCCAATGGCTGGGGTCTCTCCCTCCTCCCCCTCCCCATTCCTTTTCCCCCCCAGCCTGGGGCTGAGGCTGAGCAGACGGACTGGGAGCTCTCGAGGTGTCTGGAGGCTTAGGGGTAAGAGATCAGCCTGTCTAACCCGATGCTTGGCCAGGCTGAGAAGCCAAGGGAATGAGACCCAGGGTCCTGGGAGGTGCTGGCAGGTGCTGGCAGATACTGGGAGGGTACGTGGGCTCAGGAGGCAGTGTGGTGTAGGAGTTAAAGGCACAGACTTTGGAGCCAGACCCTGGGTTCGAATCTCAATGTTCCCCTCTTTCTGGCTATGCAGTCTTGGGCAAGATGCTGCGCCCTTTGTACCTCTGCTTTTCCATCTGTGAAATGGGCTGATGGAGAGTAAATGAATTGCTGCTTACAAAGAGCTGGGCAGGATGCCTGGGGTGGAGCAGGCTTTTTGGTGCTTGGAATAGGGTGCTGGGGAGGCAGCACTGATCCCGTTGGTAGGAGGCAGGTGCCTGAGCTGGGTTTTGTCCCTCACCCAGAGTTCCCCTTGGCTAAGAGAGAAAGTGGGGCCACTGGTTAGCAAAACCTGGATACGAGACACTTGAGATGCACAGCCCGCCCTCCAACTGCTGTCAAAGACTAGTGTATATTACCTGAGCACTTACTCTATACCAGGAATATTCTAAGCACCTGCTGTTATTTTGTGAATCCTCAAAGCCACTCTTAGTGGCTCCATCTCACAGATGAGGAAACTGAGGCCCTGGGAGGTGAAATACTTTGCCCAAGTATTCAAACCTGAGAAATGTTAGAGCGGGGACTAACTGAGGGAGCCGGGAGGCCCCTGCCAGCACGCCTCCCCCTCTGCCTCACAGATGGTCTAGGGGCCAGGATGAGTCCGGTCAACTCCTCACTCCCACTGCTGAGGGCACCAGATCACTGGCAGTTAGGGAAGCTGAGGCTCTGGGTAGGCAGAGCTCCTAAATGGGGTTGGCACCAGCCATGGGGAGAAGAGGGTACAGAGGGGCAAATCTAGGGGTTTCCTCAGCAGGCCCAGCTCAGCTGAAGGGCCCAGGGCCCAAATGACAGGCACTCACCCCAGCCACTCTGAAGGGCATTGGCGGCATCGTAAATGGGAATCTAAGTGGCACCTTCCTCCGGGAGGTATTGTGAGGATTTAATGAGCCAAGGTAGGGAAGGATCTTTGCACATAGTAAGTGCTCAAGAAATGGGGACTCCGAGAATTCTAGAAGCTCAGGAATGTACCAGGGGAGTGCCAAAGGAACCGCTCAAGAATGGCTCTTGGCACCTGGGAGGCCCTGCCTGGACTTGATTCACCGGGGGAACCCCAATAGATCGTCCCCTAACACAGTCAGGGACCCCCAGGAACCTCCCCCTCCCCTCCCCTGCCTAATGGGATGGGTAGGGCTGGGAACAGAGAGTGCCCAGGGTTTCCTTCCGAAGCCACCCCCACCCCATGCCAGGACCTGGGTATGTGGCTCAGGAAGGGCACAGTTAGGCTAAATATAACCTGGGTTGGGCGGCTGTCCCAGGCAGGGATGAGGAAGGAGGGCACTCTCTCTTGCTCCCGCCCCAGCTAAGCTTCCTGTGCCAGCCTCTGGGTGTGACCCTCGCTGCCCTGGCCTGAAACCGGGAGCTTGCGGTCCAGGAGAGCCTCCCCTCCATCTCTACCACCTCCTACACGTACCAGGCTCTCCCACCTCCAGCTCAGGATGCTATGTTGTGTCAGGGACTCAGTCTTGCAGACCCAAGTTGTCTGTTACCGTCATATCCTGTCACTGTGATATCTTAACCCTAATTTTCTCGTAAGTAAAATGGGGGTACCGAGGCCACATCTGTAAAGTGCCTGCCCAGCCCAGAGTCGGCACCAGAGAGGTCCTTCTAAAAATGCCCGTTTCGGGGCACCCTCAATCCCCATGCCTTCCCCAGTTGTTTTGCTGCTTGGGCTCCTCCAGTGCTCAGAGCCACCAATACGAGTTCAGTTACAGAGTTGGGGGTCAAGGGCAGGGTCTTGGCTGTGTGACCCCAGACAGGTCACTTCCCCACGCTGAGCCTCAGTTTCCAACTCTAAAACAGCCACCGCATTCAGGGTGATTTTGAGACTTATGGGTGGCAGCCCTGGGTCCAGTTCAGAGGAAATGCCACAGATGTGGGAGCTGAGGGCTCAGAGGGGAGCCTGGGGAAGGCCATGGAGACCAGGACTCCTAGGAGCACCAGAGAGGGGCCCTCTGCTACTGTGGGGTGCCTGCCAGTGGAGTGGGTACAGCTGGAGCATTGAGGGGTCCCTGTGTCCTCTATCTTGGCCAGTGGTGGGCTATGAAGAGCCATTGTGCGGCTGGGGGTGGGTGGGCAGGGGCGGAATGTGACTGGGCCCAGCAGATGGGCCATTGTTTGAGGGAATGTGCCGCGTGAGGCCTGACCTTTCCCTGTAGAGTGGGGGTTGGCGGGTTGGCATGCCAGGTGGGGGCTGGGAGGACAAGGCCAGCGTTGGCATGAGGAGGGGTAGAGAGACAGTATCCACTCCCCAGAAAGGTCTGTTGGGGAGTCTGCATGGGAATCCCAGTTCTGCCGCCTTCTCACTGTGCTGTGTGACCTTATGCAAGGTCCTTGGCCTCTCTGAGAGGCTAGGGTTTTCCGCAGCGAGGAGCACAGGGCTGATGAAGAGTAACCACTCCAACACCCATTGGTTATTATCATCCGTATGAGAGTCTGGAACTCTCAGATAAGTTCAAGTCCTGGCTTAGCCATTTGTGACCATCCGTGCATGGCTTCCCTTCTCCCAGCCTCAGGTGTCTTTTCCGTTAATGGGCTCAACGATTGTCTTGACCTCACAAGAGTGTTCTGAGGTTTATGTGCAATGACCCCTGTGGGACATCTGACACAAGATCGGGACCACGGGAAGTTCTTAGTAACAATGATAGTAAGTGCTTCTGAAGCCCCTCCATGTACCTGGAATTTTATATTTGCTAACGTATTTGACAAAGTAGGTGCTCTCCTTCTCCCCCATTTTCTAGACGAGGAAGCTGAGGCACAGAGAGATGAAGTGATTTGCCCACAGGGAGTACGTGGGAGTGGTTAGGATGGGTTTATACTGAATGTGGCTCCCTCGCTCAGCCCCGGTGTTTGGTGGAGTGGCTCTGCTGTCGGACAGTCCTAGGAGTCAGCTCTGGCTCTACTGTTTGCTGTAAAAAGGTCTTCTAAGCCTCAGTCTCCCTGCCTGCGCTATGGGGATAGAATATTGACAGCACGCAGGAAGGGGCAGACACGTAGGAAGCAATTGGTGGGGTCAGCTGATGGTAATGCTCACCTT
The DNA here is from genome assembly GCF_007474595.2 of Lynx canadensis. NCBI lineage: Eukaryota > Metazoa > Chordata > Mammalia > Carnivora > Felidae > Lynx > Lynx canadensis. The sequence continues at coordinate 47,633,278 of NC_044317.1, read as the reverse complement.
CTTCTTCTTAGAGCCCCGGACCCAGGAGGCCCAAGGAGCTGGAGGTGATCCTGAGGTGAGCATTGGCCGGTGCCACATGCCCCTCCCTGTCCCTCCCTGGCCTGCTTGGAGCCTCATGCCCTGGTCTCTTCCTGGCAGGCAGCAAGACCCCAGAGGAAGGGCGCGAGCCCCGCAGACGACTGCGCAGTACCCCAGGCTGGGCTCCTGTTAGGAGGGGGTGCCTGTGCTCAGGCAGCGGTGAGAGGGCAGGGGTGGGGGGCCCTGCTCCCCTTCTGACACCAATCTTGACCTCTCCCTCCATGCCCAGCCTCCTTCTCTCATCCCTTCCCGGCCTCAAGCCTCCACCCCTGCCCCGCACAGGCTCAGAGGCAGCTGCTCCATGCAGAACTGAAGCTGGTCCTGCAGCAGAAGGGAGAGAGGAAGCAGGAGCCTGGGGCCCAGGTGACTCCCAGCAGCGCCATGGAGGCCAGGAGCCGGAGTGCCGAGGTGAGTTCCAAGGGGGACTTGTGGGGCCTGGTGGTGGGGCTGCACAGGCTAAGGCAGCTGGAAGACGGACACTTCCTGATTTCTCTGTGCCTCAGTCTCCCCATCTGTGAAATAGAAATAGCAACAGTGCCTATTTTATAGGTCGCTGTGAGGGGAAAAAATTAACATATGTAAAGCACTTAGCACAGTGCCTCGGACAAAGAGTCAGAGGAGCTCATTCATCTGGAGATCATGGAGTTAAAAGTAATAACAGGCTAAAGACAAATAGGCAGGATGGTAGAGGGGTTGTTAAATGCATGAGCTTTGAGGGGCGCCTGGGTGGCGCAGTCGGTTAAGCGTCCGACTTCAGCCAGGTCACGATCTCGCGGTCCGTGAGTTTGAGCCCCGCGTCGGGCTCTGGGCTGATGGCTCAGAGCCTGGAGCCTGTTTCCGATTCTGTGTCTCCCTCTCTCTCTGCCCCTCCCCCGTTCATGCTCTGTCTCTCTCTGTCCCAAAAATAAATAAACGTTGAAAAAAAAAAATTAAAAAAAAAAAAAATTAAAAAAAAAAAATTAAAAAAAAAAAAAAATGCATGAGCTTTGAGCCCATGGGCTTAAGTCCCAACCTTACCAGTTTAGCTCTAAACAGGAGACCTGACCATTCAAGCCCTGCTTCCCCATTGGCGAAATGGGACAATGGTCCCCACCTCTAAGGGTGTTGAGGACTCACTCTTGAGCCATGTGCACAGGGCCTGGCATCCAGGAAGCCTACCTGAATGTTAGCTGTGGTCACTGTTAAGGAGATAGAGGACTGGTACCAACTGCTTCCGGGGGATGCTAGGCACAGAGCGGGTCCGCTTTTACAGGAGCCAAGCTGAAGCTGAGGGGTGGCCGGCAGGGAGTTAAGGGCAGGGCCACTGCCTCCAGGCCAGCCTGTGGGCTCTGAGGTCACAGACCTGGGGTTCAGGCCCAGCCGCTTAACTTGCCGTGCGGCATTAGGCGAATCACTTTGCTTCTCTTTACTTGGTGTCCTCCTTTGAGTCTGTCCAAGCTGTGGGAGGCTGAAATGAGATGGTGGGCATAGAATGCTTAGCCCAGGCCCTCAGGGTGGTGGTGATGGGCATGCCATTCCCTGCTGCCGTTACAACACGTTCCTCCCAGCTCTCTAGTCCCGGGACCACTGCTGGGCCCAGACTTGCTTTCCCCTCTCCAAGCCCTATGCTCAACCCGACTATACCAGCCTTGATGCCCTTGCCCATTAGAGTATCTCTCAGGTCCCTGTTGCTTCAGGGCTCAGCTCACAGAGACTCCTTCCGGTCCACCCATGTTACCTAACTCTGCAGTAGGGAAATGGGCCCAGAGAGGGCAAAGTTCTTGCCTAGAGACACACAGCAGATTGAGTTCTAAGATGGTTGTGGAACTGAGGTGAGAGTCACTGCCTTTTCTAAGCCGGGAAGTGAATCCCGGAGTGCGTCGCTGGGCCGGGGCCAGGGCAGCACCATTTACAGTGAATACCAGGAATGCCACGTCTGCTAGTCCACCGCTCATTACCCACGCACCCCCCCTCCCCCATCACTTGATTCCCTCTCCCAAAGGCGTTATGCAGGTCTTGGGGTCACAGAGTCCACAAAAGGGAACACTCTCACATACATTCAAGCCTCCAAGAGCCCAGTCCCACCCTCACTCCTCCGTCCTGCACCACTTAAGACGTCCAGCCCTTTCCCCAGAATCCCCTTCTCACACCACCCCTTGTTCTGCTCTTATTAAAGCCCCTTCCCATACCTCAATCCCACCCTTAGACTATGGGTCGCCGCCTTACTTCCAAGTATGACTCTCTAGCCACACCCCTCTCAGATTTTTGGCCCCTCCTCTGTGGCTGTCCGCGCGTGCAGTCTGACTAGGCGCCAAACCCCTAGTCCCGCCCCGAACTGGCCCCGCCCCCCGAGGGCACAGCCCCGCCCTATCAGGCTCGCCTCTTACTCACATCTCAGGTTCCCTCGGGCCTACCTACACCGCCCCTCCTCCATAACCCCGCCCCTAACCCCGCCCCTTTAGACGGCGGCCACAGGGCTCCTCCCGGCCAAAAAGTGGACGGAACCGTTGAGCCTTGCAGCGGTTCCGAGAGATCAGGCGGCCCTCGCGCTTCCTTAAAGGGAAGATGCCGGAGTGGGTGGGACCGCATGGCCGGCCTGAGCCGCGCCTAGGGGCTTGTAACTCGAGGACGCGTTTAAGAGCCGTTTTTAAGCGCGATGCCGGGCTCTGGGTGAGGTCCGTCCATAGCGCCCCATGCGATGCCTCGCCGTCCTCCGCAGGAGCTGAGGCGGGCGGAGTTGGTGGAGATCATCGTGGAGACGGAGGCGCAGACCGGGGTCAGCGGCATCAACGTAGCAGGTGGCGGCAAGGAGGGAATCTTTGTCCGCGAGCTTCGGGAGGATTCGCCCGCGGCCAGGAGCCTCAGCCTGCAGGAAGGTGGGCGGGGCGGATGCATGGGGCGGGACATCCCTGAGGGGGCGGGGTTAGGAGTGGCCCTTGGTCCGGGGCGGCCAGGAGGCGGGGAGAAGGGCTTGGGGCGGGGCTTTGTGTGTAGGCCTTGCAGTGGCTCGGAGCGGGCTCTGGAGGTTCATCGTGTCTGTTTGACTCCCAGATCTGCAGTTTAGTAGCTTGTGATTTTCTGTGCCTTGGTTTTTTTCATCTCGAAAGTGGGAATGATTTTAGTACTCACCTCATAGGGCTATGACTCGGATTAAATGATTCAGTATTTGAAAACAGCGCTAAGTGGCACATAGCACCGTGTAAGCACTAGTTATTATTTTTGTTGTTGGGACTGGAGAAAAGAGGTGGAGTTAACAACTTGGAAGGGTGTGGAGGGGAGCTTAGTAAGTAAGGGATGTTTTAGGTGACATAGATGAGGCTGATGTGGTATATTCATGCAACAACTATTTACTAAGTGCTTGCTATTTCCAGATATTATTCTAGGGGCTTGGGCTACTGCAGTGAACAAAACTCTCTGCACTTGAGCTTACCTTCTAGTAGGGAGAGACATATTTGAGCAAAGTTTGTAAAATACATAGTAAGTTAGAAGGCAATATGTGCTATGGGGTGCCAGGAGGACAGTTATATTTTTTTTCTTTTCTCTTTTAGAGAGAGCGAGCACATGAGAGAGCCAGCAGGGGAGAGGGGCAGAGGGAGGGAGAGCGAGAGAGAGAGAGAGAGAGAGAGAGAGAGAGAAAGAGAGAGAAAGAATCTTAAGCAGGCTCTACACTCAGCGTGGACCCTGACGCGGGGCTTGATCCCAAGACCCTGGGATCATGACCTGAACCCAAATTACGAGTTGGATGCTCAACTGACCCAGGTGCCACCCAGGTGCTGCAGGACAGTTGTCTTTTTATTTGTTTTTTAATTTTTTTTAATGTTTATTTATTTTTGAGACAGAGAGAGAGCATGAACGGGGGAGAGTCAGAGAGAGGGAGACACAGAATCTGAAACAGGCTCCAGGCTCTGAGCTGTCAGCACAGAGCCCGACGTGGGGCTCGAACTCACAGACCACGAGATCATGACCTGAGCCCAAGTCGGCTGCTTAACTGACTGAGCCACCCAGGCACCCCGACAGTTGTCTTTTTAAATAGGGTGAGCCAGGAAGGGAGAAAAGGCCTGGTGGAGGACGGGGAGTGAGCTCTGTGGCCATCTGGAGGAGCATTCCATGCAGACAGAACGGCCAGTGCAGACATCCCAAGGTTGGGGTGTGCCTAACTTGATGGAGGAAAAGCAAGGAAGCCAGTGTGGATGGAATAGAGTTAGAGAAGGGCAGAGTAAGAAAGGAGGCCAGAGAAGTAAGGAAAGGGCAGTTTTTAGAGGGCTATATAGACCATGGTGGGGATTTTGGCTTTTAATCTGGGAGGGTTGTGAGTGGAGGAGGCACATGAGTTGGCTGTGTCGAATAGCATGCTGTGGTAGCAGTAGGCTGAAGGCAGCAGGGTGGGGAGCAGGGAGCCCAACAAAGAAACTACTCCGGGGCACCTGCTGGCTCAGTTGGTAGAACATGTGACTCTTGATCTCAGGGTCATGAGTTTGAGCTCCACATTGGGTGCAGAGGTTTACTAAAATAAAATAAAATAAAATAAAATAAAATAAAATAAAGAGGCTACTCGGATTATCCAGGTAAAAGATGGTGATGCTGAGGACCAAAACAGTGATAATGGAGTTGAAGAGAAAGGTTTGGATTATGGATGTATTTTGAAGGAGAGGAGCCTTCAGGGCTGGGTATGGGGTATGATGAAAAGAGAGGGGTCAAAGATGTGTCCAGGGATTCTTGACCTGAGGATGGAGTTGGCAGTTCCACAGATGGGGAACACTGGGGCTGGAGCTTGCTTGGGGTAAGACCACATTTGCAGTTTGGATCTGTAAAGTGAGGGGTATCTATTGGATACCAAGGTGAAGATGTGGAGGGGTAAATGGGTATATGAGTCCTCGGTGGAGGGGAGAGTGCTGGGCTGGAGACATACAGTTGGGAATTGTCAGCCCATTTCTGTTCTTTAAACTCCTGAATCTGGATGAGCTTCCTAAAGAGGTACGTGTAGCATGTAGATAGAGATGAGAAGAGGTCCCAAGCCTGAGCTCTGGGACAGTGTGTCTTTAAGAGATTCGGGAGATGGGAAGGTGCCATCCCAGGAGTCTGAGAAGGAACCTCCAGGGAGGTTCTAGAGGGGCCTGTCTCGTAGAGGGTATGTGGCACCCGGGAGGCCAAGCCAAACAAGTGGATGAAAGGGAGAGAGTCAAGTTAGGTCGAAGGTTGTGAGGTCCACTCAGACGAAGTCTGGGACTTGCCCATTGGACTTAGCTACACAGAGATATGGGACCTTGAGAGGAGCAGCTCAAGGTTCTGGAAGGGGGTGTCAGAAGTGTGACTGGAGATGTGGAAACAATGCAGCTGGATAACTCAATGCATTTGCCATTAAGGCGAACAGATATGTGGAGCAGGAGCTCCAGGAGTGAGGTCAAGACAACTTTTCTTATGGGAAAAGTAATGGTATGCCGATGAGAATAACATACAAGAGAGGGACAAAATGATGATGTGGGGAGAGAGGGGAGAATTGCTCGAGGATGTCCCTGAAAATGTGGTGGAAAGATTGACCTGGGGGAGAAGTGAGGACAGGTGGAGTAAATTACCACAGGGGCAGGTGGGGGGGGGGGGGGAGTAAGGGGGTGGGAGTTTCTAGAAGTTCTTTTCTGATCCTGTTCTCTCAGTAAAGGGAACAAAGTCGAGTGTCTAAAAGGTGAGAATGGGAGAGGGAAGTGGAAAGCAACGGGCGTGGTTTGAATGGGTGTGGATTTGCTGGGGGAGGCGGAGCTAAGGCCATGGGGCGGGGCTTCACGCTTGAGTGTCTGCACCTTAAACTGGGAGGAACTTTGCTTCTCAATTCTGGGCTGGGGGTGGGCAGGATCGGCGGGGCCAAGGTTTGGGGCTGGGCCTCGCTGGCTCCAGGGAAGTGGGTGGGACCAGGCCTGGATGGAGCCGAGCGGATGCCCAGCCCACGCCCTGCCCATCTCCCGCCTCACCTGCAGGGGACCAGCTGCTCAGCGCCAGAGTGTTCTTCGAGAACTTCAAGTACGAGGACGCACTACGCCTGCTGCAATGTGCCGAGCCTTACAAGGTCTCCTTCTGCCTGAAGCGCACTGTGCCCACCGGGGACCTGGCGCTGCGGCCTGGGACCGTGGCTGGCTACGAGATCAAGGGCCCACGGGCCAAGGTGGCCAAGCTGGTACGCGTGCTTAGCCCGGTCCCGGCTCTGGACTGCCCCAGCGATCCAGTCTCTGCGCCGTGAGCCCCACTCTTCCACACCCTGGGCCAGCCTTGCCCTCTGTCTTGTCACTAACCCAACTCTAATCCCACCTTCTGCCTCCTGTTCCCCACTCCTAAACTCCTCCCTGGGGAGGGAGACCCGCCCATCTCAGACCTTCACCCACTTTGGAGAGGAGGCAGCTCTAGGCATGCCGGGGGTCCTGAACCGAAGGGACTCCAAACCAGGGAGGCCAGGTTCAAACCTGAGTGCTGCTCACTTACTGCTGAGTGACCCTGGACAAGTTTCTTTCCCTTTCTGGGCCTCAGTTTCCCCATTTCTAGAATGAAGGTATTGGGGAGAATCCTGGATGAGGACCTAGAAGTCTTGGGTCCCAGTTCCCACACTCCTGTTGACTCATTGTCAGATGCTAAATGAAAGTCTTTGCCTTAGGGGGCCAGTAATGGTGAAATGACAGGAAGGAAGTGGGGATGGTGATTTGGGGACGAGATGCTTCGTCCGACACATCCCCAGCCTGGTGTAATGCCAGATGGGGATCCCCCCGTCTACCCCGAGCCTCCCACTGTCCCACCGCCTCCCGCATCTCTCCTCTCTCCCCAGAACATCCAGAGTCTGTCCCCTGTGAAGAAGAAGAAGACGGTGGTACCCGGGGCCCTAGGGGCCCCTGCAGAGCTGGCCCCTGTTGACGTCGAATTCTCCTTTCCCAAGTTCTCCCGTCTACGTCGGGGCCTCAAAGCTGAGGCTGTCAAGGGTCCTGTCCCAGCTGCCCCCGCCCGCCGGCGCCTCCAGCTGCCTCGGCTGCGCGTCCGGGAAGTGGCGGAAGAGGCCCAGGCGGCCCGGCTGGCCGCCGCCGCTCCTCCCCCAAGGAAAGCCAAAGTGGAGGCTGAGGTGGCAGCAGGAGCCCGTTTCACAGCCCCCCAGGTGGAGCTGGTTGGGCCCCGGCTGCCTGGCGCCGAGGTGGGTGTCCCCCAGGTCTCAGCCCCCAAGGGGCTGGGAGAGGTGGCCCTCCACCTGCCAAGCCTTGGACTAGGCGCCCCAGCCCCACCTGCTGTGGAGCCCGCAGCCCTAGGGATCCAGGTCCCCCAGGTGGAGCTGCCCGCCTTGCCCTCGCTCCCCGCTCTGCCCACGCTGCCCTGCCTGGAGACCCGGGAAGGGGCTGTGGTGGTGACGGTGCCCACCCTGGACGTGGCAGCGCCCACCGTAGGGGTGGACCTGGCCTTGCCGGGTGCGGAGGTGGAGGCCCGAGGAGAGGCACCTGAGGTGGCCCTGAAGATGCCCCGCCTCAGTTTCCCCCGCTTTGGGGCTCGAGCGAAGGAAGTTGCCGAGGCCAAGGTGGCCAAGGGGCCCAGACTTCGAATGCCCACCTTTGGGCTTTCTCTCCTGGAGCCCCGGCCCGCTGCCGCTGAAGCTGCTGTCGAGAGCAAGCTGAAGCTGCCCACCATCAAGATGCCCTCCTTTGGCATTGGGGTCTCGGCCCCTGAGGTCAAGATGCCCAAGGGGCCGGAGGTGAAGCTCCCCAAGGCTCCTGACGTCAAGCTCCCGAAGGTGCCCGAGGCAGCCCTTCCAGCCGTGCAGCTCCCCGAGGTGGAGCTCCCCAAAGTGTCAGAGATGAAGCTCCCGAAGGTGCCAGAGATGGCCGTGCCCGAGGTGCGGCTTCCAGAGGTGCAGCTGCCGAAAGTCCCCGAGATGAAGCTCCCCGAGATGAAGCTCCCGAAGGTGTCCGAGATGGCCGTGCCGGAGGTGCGACTCCCGGAGGTGCAGCTCCCGAAAGTCCCAGAGATGAAGCTCCCGAAGGTGCCCGAGATGAAACTCCCGAAGGTGCCCGAGATGGCGGTGCCCGAGGTGCAGCTCCCAGAAGTGCAGCTCCCGAAAGTCCCGGAGATGAAGCTCCCAGAAGTGAAGCTCCCGAAGATGCCCGAGATGGCCGTGCCCGAGGTGCGACTCCCGGAGGTGCAGCTGCCCAAGGTCTCAGAGATGAAACTCCCGAAGGTGCCCGAGATGGCCGTGCCCGAGGTGCGACTCCCAGAGGTGCAGCTGCCCAAGGTCTCAGAGATGAAAGTCCCTGACGTGAAACTCCCCGAGATAAAACTCCCCAAGGTGCCGGAGATGGCCGTGCCTGATGTCCACCTGCCAGAGGTGCAGCTGCCAAAGGTGTCCGAGATGCGGCTGCCGGAAGTGCAGGTGCCCAAGGTCCCAGATGTGCATCTTCCAAAGGCACCCGAGGTGAAGCTGCCCAAGGCTCCGGAGGTACGGCTGAAAGCCGAGCAGGCAGAGGCGGTGGAATTTGGCTTCAAAATGCCCAAGATGACCATGCCCAAGCTGGGGAGGGCAGAGTCCCCACCACGAGGCAAGCCAGACGAGGCCAGGGCTGAGGCCCCAGGGAAGCTGGTAACGCTCCCCTGTTTGCAGCCAGAGGCGGGCGCCGAGGCTCGGGTGGGTGTCCCCTCTCTCTCACTGCCCTCGGTGGAGCTAGACCTGCCGAGGGCCCTCAGCCTGGAGGGGCAGGTCCCAGCAGCCGAAGCGGGCAAGGTGAAACGGGCAGAGAGCCCCGGGGCAGCGGCAGGGGTCGGGGAAGTGGCCTTCCGGATGCCCTCCGTTGAAATCGTCACTCCACAGCTGCCCACGGTGGAAGTGGAGGAAGGGCGGCTAGAGGCGATGGAGATGAAAGCCAAGCCCTCCTCCAAGTTCTCTTTGCCCAAGTTTGGACTCTCGGGGCCCAAAGTGGCCAAGGCGGAGGCTGAGGGGGCTGGGCGAGCCACCAAGCTGAAGGTGTCCAAGTTTGCCATCTCACTCCCCAAGGCCCGAGCGGGGACTGAGGCCGAGGCCAAAGGGGCAGGGGAGGCAGGCCTCCTGCCCGCCCTCGATCTGTCCATCCCGCAGCTCAGCCTGGATGCCCATCTGCCCACGGGCAAGGTGGAGGTGGCCGGGGCTGATGTCAAGCTCAAGGGGCCCAGGTTTGCCCTGCCCAAGTTTGGGGTCAAAGGCCGGGACACTGAGGCGGGAGAAGCAGTGTCAGGGGGGGCTGAGTTGGAGGGCAAGGGCTGGGGTTGGGACAGGAAGGTGAAGGCGTCCAAGCTGAAGATGCCCTCCTTTGGGCTGGCTCGAGGGAAGGAAGCTGAGATCCAGGGCGGGCGTGGCAGCCCCGGAGAAAAGCCAGAGTCCCTGGCTGGCCAGCTTAAGATCCCCGAAGTGGAGCTGGTCACCCTGGGGGCCCAGGAGGACGGGGGCGCCGAGGGGGCAGTGGCCGTCAGTGGAGTTCGGCTACCAGGCCTGCAAGTATCCACGACCAGGCAGGCAGGTGCCGAGGGCCAGGAAGGGGTGCTGAGGATGCCCCTGGGTATCTCCCTGCCCCAGGTGGAGCTGCCCGGCCTCGGGGAGGCCGGCCTGGGTGCCACCCCCGGGCAGCAGGTCAAGGGTGCAGCCCCTTCAGCCGAGGGCACAGCAGGCTACAGGGTCCAGGTGCCTCAGGTGACCTTGTCTCTGCCTGGAGCCCAAGTGGCAGGTGGTGAGCTGTTGGTAGGTGAGGGCGTCTTCAAGATGCCTGCTGTGACGGTGCCCCAGCTTGAGCTGGACGTGGGGCTGAGCCGGGAGGCGCAGGTTGGGGAGGCAGCCACCGGCGAGGGTGGCTTGAGGCTGAAGATGCCCACACTGGGGGCCAGGGCCGAAGCTGGGGAAGAGGGGCCTGGAGACCAGCCCCCAGGGGCCGAGCGCACCTTCCGCCTCTCGCTGCCCGACGTGGAGCTCTCGCCACCTGCTGTGGGCAGCCACGCCGAGTACCAGGTGGCAGAGGGCGAGGGGGATGCCGGACACAAGCTCAAGGTGCGGCTGCCCCGGTTCGGCCTGGTTCGGGCCAAGGAGGGCGTGGAAGAGGGTGAAAAGACCAAGAGCCCAAAACTCAGGCTGCCCCGAGTGGGCTTCAGCCAGAGCGAGGCAGTCACTGGGGAAGGCTCCCCCAGCCCTGAGGAGGAGGAGGAGGAGGGCGGTGGGGAAGGGGCCCCCGGGCGCCGAGGCAGAGTCCGAGTCCGCCTGCCCCGCGTGGGCCTGGCCACCCCTTCCAAGGCCTCTCGGGGACAGGAGGGCGACGCAGCCCCCAAGTCCCCTGGCGGGGAGAAGTCACCCAAGTTCCGCTTCCCCCGGGTGTCCCTAAGCCCCAAGGCCCGGAGTGGGAGCGGGGACCGGGAGGAGGGTGGATTCCGGGTCCGGCTGCCCAGCGTAGGGTTTTCGGAGACAGGGGCTCCAGGCCCTGCCAGGATGGAGGGGGCGCAGGCTGTCATCTGAAGCCCCGGGGGCCGAGGGAGAGTTCCCTCCCATCTTCCCATCCCTGCCTCTTCCTCGTTTTGTGTGTGACATAACTAGCACTAACCCTCAGAGGGCCGGGAGGTGGGTGACTGACCGGGAGAGGGCCGGGGAGGCCTCCTGCCCGGCTCACTGGCTGGACTGCCTGTATCTTGCCAAGCCATGTGAATAAAATAATCCAGAGGTAGGCTTGTGTTCTGTTTCCTCTGTGCGTGTAGGGGGGTGGGTTGGGGAGGGACGGGGGACAGGGGAGGGTGGAGAGGGTGCAGGGAAAGAGGTCCCCAAGGAGGAAGAAAGGGGACTTGAGCCTGCCCTGCGGAGAGTCTGCGTTCCGGAGAGACACAGGCCACCCCTGGTCTGAAGAGAGTCAGGGAAGCCTTGCGGCGGGCGGGGTGGGAAGGGGCCTGCCCTAGCCATTCCGAATTCCCTAGGGCCTCTGAGCAAGACCCCTCTGCTGGGGACTCTGCCAGTTCTGGGGGAAACACTCCCACCAGACCTCCCTGGGGTCGCCCTAAGAGAGCACAACGATTGCTACCCATCTGCCCCCTGCTGGCCACCTTCACATCCACAAGAGTGCCTCTACATCCTGGCGATCCTTTCCTGTCGGGCTGGTTTGACTGCCCCGGCCACCCGGGGCCCCACCCAGGGAGGCCCCTCCCTGTCCCCTCTCCCAGCTCATGGGTTCAGAGCCTTCACCCCAGATACCCGGCTGCTTCTTAGGACTAGGTCCCAGGGTCCTCAGCTCCCATCAGGGCTGGGCCTCGGCTCCCGGGGACCCTTCCCCACTCAGGATCTAAGCTCCCCACCGAGGCCTCCAGACTCTCCCTCATCGGCTGTGCCCTCCAGTTGTCACAGACCCTTGATGTATCCTAGCCCCTTCCCCTTTAAAGCTGGCCTCCCTCAGGTCCCTGCCTGGTTCCACCAAACATGGCCAGACACGGCAAGAATTTACACTCACGGTGTGCACCCTTTGCCTAGCGCCCCGGCATTTGGGGTTTCCCTCCCACCACGGCTGTCCTGTCAGCGTTCTTAGTGACCTCTCTGTGGCCACGCTGGGGGCTTCCTCTGTCTCCCTTTTCCGGACTTCTCAGGGTCCCTTCCTCCTCCCTGAACACCCTCTCCTGTCTCTTCCCCACTCCCTCTCTCTCTCCTCATGCCCTTTGGGCCCTCAGGACTCCTCCCAGGCCCTCATTCACCCCCATACCCTCCCCAGGTCATGTCACCCCTCCCCGTGGTCCACATGGGAATGCAGTGCACCACCCGTGGACGTCTCCCGGGCACTGGGAGCTTGGCTCTAGAACCAGACTGCTGGGGGGTGGGGGGGAGGTGGGGGTGGGCGGTAAGCCTGTATCTGGCACCCAGCTGGGTGACCGTAGGCATTTGTTCAACTTCTTTGTGTCTTGATTTTCTCTTTCACAAAATGGAGCTATTAAAACGTATGTCATTAGGATCGGCTAAGGCTTGTAAAGCACTCAAGACATGTCTATATGTTTTGGTGTCCAAGCTTCTAATCTGACACCAGCATCTTCTCCCCTAAAGTGCTCCTTATCTGAGGGACCATCCCTGAGCCCTGGGCCTTGTTCTGGATGGTTCCCTCTTCCCCCCCTCCCCCAACCCGTCAGTCCCACAGCTTGGCCTCCTGTCTCATACACCAGCCTCCTCCCCGACACCCCACCCTCTCTCACCTGGGCCCTGCTCCAGGCTCAGGGTCTCCAATTTCGTCCCCTCCACTCTTATTCACACAGTAGCTTTCTGATACTTCCATCTGATGCTGTCCTGCCTTGCTCACAGCCCTTCTGTGGCTCCCCAGTACCCTGTACCCAGTACCCCAGGACCCTAAATGACTCCAAACTCCTTAGCCTGTCAGTGAAGACCTTTTACCACCTGGCCCTGCTTCAGTCATACCTCTCCTACTACAGCCACCGGCAGGGGTGGGTGTTTGCTGAACACAGACACACACACACACACACACACACACACACACACACACACACAAATCCCCCCAGCCTTTCACCTCTGTTGAGGAATGTCCCTGCCCTCCGGCCTAGAGGTCCAGGATCAGACTTCCTTCTCAGTCAACCCTTCACCTGTCCAGCCCCTCCAGGGTTCCGCCACTGGGTGGGGGAGGGGGCTCTACCTGCCACCCCACCCCCCGTTCCAGCCTGGGGCTCAGGTCTCCGACAACAGAACCAGAGCCACTCAGCAACGCTGGAACCCATTCGGGGGCGCCTGGGGCCCCTCGTCCCAAGCCAGGAGGGCTTCGGGGGAGGGGTGTGGCCCCTGGCAGACTGGCAGTGAGGCCCAGGGGGTTGGGGGGTGCCAGGGAGGTAGGGGCGAACCTCGCAGCGGGAGATACAAGTGCGGTTCTCTTTCCCCCACTGGGGGGGCCTCGGAGCCGGTGGCGGGGCCGAAGGCTTCGAAGGCAAAGCCTGTGGGGTGAGGGCGACAGCAGGGCAGTGCCTGGTGGCAGGGGCACCATGGCCACCATCCAGTCCGAGACCGACTGCTATGACATCATTGAGGTGCTAGGCAAGGGCACCTTCGGGGAGGTGGCCAAGGGCTGGCGGCGAAGCACGGGGGAGATGGTGGCCATCAAGATCCTCAAGAACGATGCCTACCGCAACCGCATCATCAAGAATGAGCTTAAGCTTCTGCGCTGCATGAGAGGCCTGGACCCAGAGGAGGCCCACGTCATCCGCTTCCTCGAGTTCTTCCATGATGCCCTCAAATTCTACCTGGTCTTCGAGCTGCTGGAGCAAAACCTCTTCGAATTCCAGAAGGAGAACAACTTCGCACCCCTCCCTGCCCGCCACATCCGCACGGTCACCCTGCAGGTGCTCAGAGCCCTGGCCCGGCTCAAGGAGCTGGCGATTATCCATGCCGATCTCAAGCCCGAGAACATCATGCTGGTGGACCAGACCCGCTGCCCCTTTAGGGTCAAGGTGAGTGGGGCGGCCCTGGGGTGACGATGTCCCTCGTTCCGGTCTTCTCCTGGCTTCCCCCAGCCCTAGACGCCCTCCTGTCACCATGGGCTCCCTTGTCCCGCCTACCCCACCCCCATGCCACTGAAGTCTCCCCTGCCCTACCCTGCCCTTGATGCCTGTCCCCACCTCCTAGTCCTAAAATCCTCATCTCCCTGTCCCGATTCTGACATCCTCTGTCTCTCAGACCTGAGGCCTCTCGTCCTTGTCCAGTTCCTAGTTCACCTCCTCGAGGCCCAGTCCTGTCTCTGCAGGGCTGACATTCTGGTGGGGGAAATGGAGTCACCAAGACAACTGAGTCAAATATAGTATATGAGTGAGAAGGAGAAAAGATAAAGTAGGGAGGAGGATGTGGGGTGTTGACTGGTGGTGCTGAGTGAAACTGTCAACAAGGAGGTCAGGGAGGCCTCACTGGGAAGGTGACATTTGAGAAAAGTCCCAAAGGAGGGAGGTAGCCACGTAGACATCTGGGGAAAAGCATCTGGGTAGAAGGAAAAACTAGTGCAAAGGCCCTGAGGCAGGAGTGATCTGAGTCTATGTGTTTGAGAAGCACCCCAGAGCCCAGGGTGGCTGAAGCAGGGTGAGAAGAGGAAGGAAAGGGGATCAGGGAGGTGACGGGGCCTGGTCACACAGGGCCTTGCAGGCCACAAGCCCCTGGTTCCCTCCATCTCATTCCCGGCCCCTCTGCCTGCCTGTGTCCCCTCCCATCCCAGCCCCAATCCCTTTGCCCTAGCACCCCTGTCTGTGCCCCCCAATCCCAGCCCTGGCCCCTCGGTCCACTTCTGGGTTTGCTACTGTCTGGGGATGGGTCTGAACTAGAAGCTCCATGAAGGCAGCCACGTCAGATCTGTCGGCATCTGCCAGCACAGTCCTGTGGCGGAGACAATGCTCAATGAATGTCAGAGTCACAGGGAGATATAGAGACATGAAAAGGCAGATCATTTTGCCCTAAGAGATGGAAGGACAGAGACCCAAGGAAAGAGAGGCTCCCACGAACACAGCAGGAAACAGGACAGATCCACAACACCTGGCCAGTGTTGGCACCCCTCCCGTGTTTGTGGAATGGATGGATGGATGGATGGATCCCATGAACACTGAGTGCCCAGGGTCCCTCAAGCTCTGAGATTCAGGCCTCAGCAGTCTGTATTTAGAGTCCGGATTAAGAGTCATTTCATCATACCACCTCCTGCACCTAGAAAGTGAGGGGTAGCTGAATGAAAAGCAGGGAAACTCGGAGAGGGAAACTGAGGCAGGGGCCAAGATAGAGTCTTGGACATTCAGAGTGAAAATGGCCCATGGCCCTGAGAGAGACAGACTTTCAGCCACATTCACAGTGCTGGTTCAGCAGGTGCTCGTCGAGCCCCTGTCTTGTTCCGAGGGCCTGCGAGGGATGTGAACAGTGGCTGATGATAAAGACAGAAGAGGGTCGGGGCTTCAGGGAGGTGTCTTCCTAGCAGTGACACAGAGATGGAGACAGAGAGAGACGCTGAGAGATGAGAGGCACGATGAACAGGCAAACAATGAAAAGGCAAAAAAAAAAAAAAAAAAAAAACCAAAAAACAAAAAACAAGAGAGTTACAAACAAGAGGCAGAAAGAATGGCAGGGACATAAAGCTGATTCATTCATTCATTCATTCATTCACTCACTCTTGACGGAGCCCTAGCTGTGTGCTGGGTACTGTTCTAAGTTTCCAGGGAGGCAGCAGTGAAACAGACAAAATCCCTGCCCTGACGGGACTGACATCCTAGCTGGGTAGAGAGACAATGAACTCAACTGAAAGGTAAAATGTATGGTGTGTGAGGTGGTGTTCAGAGCTCTGGAGAAAAGCAGAGTGCTGGGAAGGGGGATAGGAACGGTGGGGGAGGCTGTTTTTCATAGGATGGGCAGGGGAGGTCTCACTGAGAAGGGGACATTTGAGACCTGAGAGGAGGGAACCGTGTGGACATCTGGGGGAAAAGCATTCCAGGCAGAGGCATCAGCCAGTGCAAAGTCTCCGAGCTGGGAATGCACCTGGCTTATTTAAGGGACAGTGAGAAGCTCATGCGAGGGAGAAAGGGGGAGGAGCGGAGGGCAGAGAGGTGATGGGGCAGATTGCTCAAGCTTTGGGGGCCACGGTGAGGCCATTGGCTTTCATCACAGGATGTGATAAAGCCACAGGGGGGTTCTGAGTAGGGGAAGGACGTGATCTGAGTCAGGTCTTCATAGGATCTCTCAGGGTACATCTGATGTAGAGATTGGGGCACCGAAGGAGGAGCAGGGAGACCAGAGAAGAGGCCCTTACACTGGCCTCAGTGGGAGACGATGGAGGACAGGACGGGGCAGTGGGGGGCGATGAGGCTGGGATACAGAGTGGGCAGATTCTGGATCTGTTCAGAAGGTGGAGCCAACAAGATTTGCTGATGGACAAGGTGTGGACCGAAGGACAAAAAGAGGGATCCTAACCCTCACAGACATAGGTTCTAGTGGAAAGAAACAGACGGAGAGACCAACATGCAAACCAGAGACATAGACTGGCAAAGACAGGGACATAAATGAGAGATAAAGACTCCCAGACACGGCGATGGCCAGATGGCAGATGCAGAAAGACACTGGCGAGAGACACCGGGGAGGCCTCGATCGGCTGTCCCTGTCCCTCGCCCTGCCCACCTGCCTCCCTCCCCCTGACACAGGTGATTGACTTCGGCTCAGCCAGCATTTTCAGCGAGGTGCGCTACGTGAAAGAGCCATACATCCAGTCGCGCTTCTACCGGGCCCCCGAGATTCTGCTGGGGCTGCCCTTCTGTGAGAAGGTGGACGTGTGGTCCCTGGGCTGTGTCATGGCCGAGCTGCACCTGGGCTGGCCCCTCTACCCGGGCAACAACGAGTACGACCAGGTGCGCTACATCTGTGAGACCCAGGGCTTGCCCAAGCCCCACCTGCTGCACGCCGCCCGCAAGGCCCACCACTTCTTCAAGCGCAACCCTCACCCCGATGCCAGCAACCCCTGGCAGCTCAAGTCCTCGGCCGACTACCTGGCTGAGACCAAGGTAGGGGCGCAGGCGGGGCGAGGGCAGCGGTGGCGGGGGGCGGGGGCTGCCGCATCGCATCGAGAAAAAAAGAAATCTAGGTTAGACCTCGGAGAGGACCGGAAGTTCGAGGGTCAGCTGCGGGAGTGGTCACAGCATGAGAGACGTGGGTGAGACCGAAGGTGGCACTGCAGGTGGATGGTGGCTCCTCGGAGTTTCGTGGCCGGGGGCAGCACGCTAGCGTGGCAGGGAGGTTCGACCACTGGGAGCCCTGGAGGACCGGGCTCGGCGGTGGAGGACCAGAGGTTTCGAACAGCCCCTCTGCTAGCAGCTGGTAGGGGCCGGACCCATGGATCTGGGGAGGACTACAGGTGTGGGGGGGGAGTGAAACTTGGCTCAGTGAGACTCTGGGTTAGATGACAGGAGGACCACAGAACACAGGTACCTTTCCTGCAGCAGTAGGAGGGCTCTGGGTCAGACCGGGGCGGGGGAGGGGGGTCTGGTATTGGGGAGTAGGTGTGGCCCTCCAGCAGCAAGAGAGCTCCGAGTCAGATCACGGGCAGAACCGGAAGCCTAGCTTCAGGCGTGTGGACTTCGTAGCAACATGAGCGCCCTGGACCAGCCTCCAGGGCACACTGGGAGCTGGGGGTGGAGGAGGGTGGGTCATGTGTGGGCCCCACTTCGGGAGCACCCAAGGCCCAAGGCCTGGATTCAACGTCAGCCTCGTGCCCCCCCCCCCCCCCCCCCCGCCGGGTCCCACCAGGTGCGGCCCCTGGAGCGCCGCAAGTACATGCTCAAATCGCTGGACCAGATCGAGACGGTGAATGGCGGTGGGGCGGCCGCCCGGCTGACGTTCCCGGACCGTGAGGCGCTGGCGGAGCGTGCTGACCTCAAGAGCATGGTGGAGCTGATCAAGCGCATGCTGACGTGGGAGTCGCACGAACGCATCAGCCCCAGCGCAGCCCTGCGCCACCCCTTCGTGTCCATGCAGCAGCTGCGCAGCGCCCACGAGACCACCCGCTACTACCAGCTCTCGCTGCGCGGCCGCCGCCTCTCCCTGCAGGCGGAGGGCAAGACGCCCGCGCCGGTGGTGGCCGCTGCGGAAGACGGGCCTCCCTACTACCGTCTGGCCGAGGAGGAGGAGGCCGTGGGCCTGGGCAGCGTGGTGGGCAGCGGGCCCTTCTTCTGCGAGGAGAAGGCACCGGGCATGCAAAGGGCCATCGACCAGCTGGATGACCTGAGTCTGCAGGAGGTGGGGCGTGGGCTGTGGGGGGAGACCCGAGCCGATGTGGTTCCCGACATGCTGGCCCCACTGAAGGCAGCCGCCGCTGGCCGCCGGGCGCCCGACTCGGGCCCTGAGCCCATCCTGGCCTTCTATGGCAGCCGCCTGGCAGGCCGCCACAAGGCCCGCAAGCCCCCCGCAGGCTCCAAATCGGACTCTAACTTCAGTAACCTCATCCGGCTGAGCCAGGCTTCGCCTGACGACGTTGCACCGTGCCAAGGCAGCGGCTGGGCAGAAGGAGAGCGCCGCGGGGCCTCTGCCGAGCCGCCTGCCATCCTGCAGCGGGATGGGGATGGACCAGACATCGAGGATATGACCATGGATGCTGACGTGAGTGAGCCAGGTGGCCGGCGGGGTGCAGGTGGCTCTGGGATCAGGGCCTCCCCGAGCTCCAAGATGGGGGTGTCCGTGAACCAGGCCTTGCCCCCCCCCCCCCCCCCCGCCACCCCCCCCCCCCCGCCCCGCCCCGCACATCTGCATTGCCTGCGGCTGGCTCAGGGCTCAATACATACTAGTCCACTCTCAGGATGTGATAAGGTTCAGCAAACACGAACCCATGCTCAGGATACGATTAGGATTTGATACAGCCTGTGTTCAGGATGTAACATTCAGCACACCCTAGCCCACCCTTACAATGCGATGAGGCTCAGCACACGCTAATAACTTCAGGTTAAGAGGCTCAGCACACACTAACTCATACTCAGGACGTAAAGTTCAGCACACATTAACCTACTCTCATGATGTGACAAGGCTCAGCACATACTAATGCACTTTCAGGCTGTGTGAAAACTAAGAACGTAGTACTAATCCATCTACAGGAAGTGATAAAGGCCCAACACTCGGAACAAGGCCTTAGTAGGTGCTCACCCCCCCTCGGAAAGAAGTTCCTTCAGAATCCCTTAAGGTCTCCACATACGCTATTTCAGGCCCCAAAGTTACAACGTGGGTCCAATAAAATCGCCCTCAGGAAGTGAGAAGGGTTTCATTCAGGACTGGAGAGAGTCTGTGAGGGGCAGGCTGGTGGTTCCCAGGGTTGGGGGGCTTCTTGGCTGATAGTCCTTTCTTCTCCCCCACAGAGGCCGGGCCCTGAGCTCTTCGACCCCAGCAGCTGCCCTGGGGAATGGCTGAGTGAGCCAGACTGGACCCTGGAGGGTGTCAGGGGGCCCCTGGCTCAGGCGCTCCCACCCCGCCACGTTCACCCGCATGGTGCACCCCAGACCACCAGCTTCCTGCAGCACGTCGGTGGGCACCACTGATGGTGACCCCACCCCTGCCCATCACCGGGGGCTGCACTAGCTGGGCTGGGATCCCCTCCTTAGAGCCACTTCCTGAACCCACAGATTATTCTTACAGAAAGATAGTTATCCAGAAATTCCCCATTACCCTCGCCCATGGTGCATGCATGCCAGCACACACACGTCGAACACAGGAGGGCCTTGGGGTCTGGCCCGTGGCCCCCTGGGCCAAAGGGACACAGGAAGGGGGCTGTACCCCGCTGGCCCCGCGCATGCCCTTGGCCCCGCTGCCTCTGCCTATTTCAATAAAGAACTGTTCAGCAGCCCTGCGTGAAGCCTGGCCTGGTGCCAGGGTGGGGTTCAGGCCGGTGGCCAGGGCCCTGCTCTCTGATCTGCGCCCAGTCGGCTACCAGCTCAGGCTGGAGGCTGGGCTGCTGTCGCACTGGGAAGGGACAGGCTGCGCTCGCTCGCTGACCCACCCCCTAAATATGCTACGTGCTTGGCACGGGAGAATCCACCCTCAGATCATTCCCGGTGTTCAGCAGCTGCCAACCCAAGCTCGCCAAATGCCCAGGTCTCATCTGTTGACCTGCCCTTGCCACGTGCACAGGCTTGGCATGCACTCACCCATGCTCGGGTCACGCTAAGTGTCAATTCACTTGGCAGGCAGAAATTCACGCTCGGTGCACACTCCAGTGTTCAGACATGCGAGCCCACCCTGGGGGACACGGTGACGGGTCAGCGTGTGCCCGTCTGGCCGGGAGTCTGGGAACGCCACGCCGAGTGTGCAGCAGCGTGGGGCTGGCCACGTGGGAGTCAGCTCGTGCCAGTCCACATGGTTACACGCTACATGCTCAGCACGTACTGGTTCATGTGCATTGCACACCGAGAGCCCAGCACGTGCCAAATACATGCTAAAGACACAGCACGTGCTGTGGGTTCAGGATTTGCCAAGCCACACCGCTGACATGCTGAGGGCTCAGCAAGCACTACGTCTCCAGGAGAGGCCCATGCCAGCCGTCCCCGACCCCGACCCCGACACCTCACTTCACATCACTGAGCCAGGCACAGGCTGTACAGACAAGTTATTTACTTCTTCTTATAACCTTGAGCCCTCTTTGCCCTGGAAAGGGGGGTGGGCCAGGGGGCCGGGCCCAGCATGCACCCCCATTTCTTCGGGGGCTGATCCCTCCCCCAGCTGGGCCGGGTCCTGGGGCCACAGCGTCAGGCTGGCAGGGGCGGAGGTAGAGGTGGGAGAGCAGGGGAGAGCCAGTGGAGCCACAACGGGACACACAGAAGCGGGGGCACGGGGACAGGGGCCGGGACCCGGGATATCTGGGTCCGTGGGGGCCTCGCAGGCCTCGGCCTGTCTGCGGGACCGCGGCCTCACAGCAGGCGACAGGCATTGCCCACGCTGTCAGCTGAGGTGTCAAGGTCATGGCTGTAAGGGGAGTCCCAGTCCCTTAGGAAAACGGCCTCCAGCTGGCTCCTCAGGCCACCACGCCCATTCTGTGTCACCAGCAGCGAGGTGCCCGCCGTCTCCGTGAAGTAGCTGCCAGACCAGTTGGAGGTTCCTGCCGGGTGGGGTCAGAGAGTCAGAGCCCACGGCTGTGACCGGACTCCCTTTCCATCCCCCTGGCGGAGCTCAGGACACTCACCGATGTAGGTGGCGCGTTCGGTCACCATGTACTTATTGTGGTTGACGCGGGCGTATGGGATCCGGGTCTGGGCCTCATCCGCAGGGACCACAAAGAGTTTCTGAGGGCGAGGGGAGAACGGGAAGGAGCGCGAGATGCAGGGTGGGGTTGGGGACAAGCCAGGGTCTGGGGTGGGGAGTGGAAGCAGGTTTGCAGGACTAGGGACTCAGCTGTTTCCCACAGAACTGTGAGAGCCAGAACGGGGCCCAGCGGAGTGGGTGTCTGCTACCAGGGAGGAACCAGCTGCCTTGTTTGCCATTCCTTCTAGAACAGCTCCTATTCGTCCTTTGGTCTCACCACAGATGTCCCCTTTTCCAAAAAGTCCTCCTTGACACCCCCCCACTGGGGCAGATGCCTCCCGGGAGGACCCCCCTATCCTGGCCATGATGCCTCCGTCCATGTCTCCTCCGTCTGGGCCCTGCCCCCCTCCCTGTGCCCTGTCCTCCTGGCTGGACCCACGGTCTCCCCGTCATGGCACAGCCCTGTCCATCTGGGTCGTCCCTGTCAGGTGACAGGTGAGCTCCTTGAGGGCTGTCTTCAGGTCCGAGGGGTAGGTCCGGGGGGGCACTTACCACCTGGATGTCGGAGTGGGTGTGGTTGTCACGCAGCGCGGCCAGGGAGTGCAGGAAGGCCCGCATGGATGGCTCAGAGTGTCCCCAGCAGCTGACCAGCAGGCGCACCTTGACGCCTCGCTCATAGGCAGCCCGCCGGAGCCCGTCGTCAATGGCGGGCCAGAACCTGGGGGATTCAGAGGACAGCTTTACCTACGGCCTCACCCTGAGGCCTGCTCCAGCTTCCGAGCGCCCTCAAATCCCAAGACCGCCCTGTCTCTGGCTCCCAGTTCTGTTCCTGCCTCCTTAAATCCCACGTGCCCCATCCCGTTTCTGGCTCCCACTCCTGCCCCCCAAGCTCCTCATCCTGTTTCCAGCCCATACTCCCTGCTCCCTAACTTGAGAAATCCTACACCGCGCAACCCCTGCCCCAGGCCTCAGGTCCGCCGCCCTGTCCCCAGCCCCCCAGTACTGTCATCCTTTCCTCTGTCCCCCCCGCCCCACCCCGTCTTGAGTATCCAAACCCCCCATTCCTGTCTCCTCTGCCTCTCCCTGTGGTTTCCCTTTGCCTGGGTCCCCTGCCTGCTTTGTGGCCTCATCACTCTGTCTCCCGCTGCCTCTTCCATTCATGGTGGTTGCCTGCCTCAAGCCCCGTCCATGCAGCAGTGGCACCTGCGTGGGTGGGAGAACTCCATGGTGGGCAGGTAGTTCATGACCGCAACGTAGATGAAACTCCGGGCGTTGTCCACCACATTGAGCAGGGCCTTCAGATCTGGGGTGCGGCCACTGGGACACAGTGGTGGGGGCGCACTCTGCAGGGAGGGGGCAGTCAAGACACGTGCCTTGCCAGGGGTGCCATCATAGTGGACCCCAGGCACAGACAAATTGTCCCAAGCCAGGTCCTGTGGATTGCACTGAATTCTCAGCCTCCGGGAAAGGTTGGGATAATTACCACGTCCATTTTATAGGTGAGGAAACTGAGGCTCAGAGAGGGTAAGTGATTTGCCTAAGGTCACACAGCTGACAAATGGAGCCAGGATTTGAACCTAGGCTGTCTGGTTCCAGAATTCATGCGAGGGGCCCCTGGGTGGCTCAGTCGGTTAAGCATTGGACTCTTGATTTCGGCTCAGGGCATGATCTCACGGCTCATGAGTTCAAGCCCCACATGAGACTCTGCACTGATAGCACAGCCTGCTTGGGATTCTCTCTCTCTCCCTCTCTCTTTGCCCCTCCCCTGCTTGTGCAAGCTCTCTCTCAAAAGAAATAAATAAACATTAAGAAAAAAGAGAATTTACGCTCTAACACAGAGGTTCCTGACATAAGGGTCCTGGTCCAGCACAGACAACATCACCTGGAACTTGTTAGAATTGCAAATTCTTGGCTTGGGGGGGGGGGGGATGGGGGGGCGGCGCCTGGTGGCTCAGTCAGCTGAGTGTCTGACTTTGCCTCAGGTCATGATCACACGGGTTCGTGGGTTTGATCCCTGTGTCCGGCTCTGTGCTGAGAGCCTGGAGCCTGCTTCACATTCGGCGTCTCCCTCTCTCTCTGCCCCTCGCCTGCTCATGCTCTGTCTCTCTCTCTCAAAAACAAATAAACATTAAAAAAATGAAAAGAAAAGAAAAAAGAATTGCAGATTCTTGGGCTTCACTGCACACGGCATACTGAGCCAGGGTGCTGGGACGGGGCCCAGGAGTCTGGGTTTTAACAGCCACCCTCCCCGCCCGCCCCCTGCCCCAGCGCCATGCTTCTGATGCGTGCTCAGGTTTAAGGACCTCTAATCACTTTTGTCCCTGACTTGCTCATTGCTGACCTTGCCTATGTACCGTACCACACCATGCCCTTTACCTATTTCCCTCCATCCTCGTGACAGATGAGCAAACTCAAGCTCTGAAGGGGAAGTGGTAACAGGGGAACGCCTAACCTTCCTGGCGAGGCCACCAGAGCAAAGGACCCCTGTAAATCATGGGTCCCTGCATCCGTGCCTTTGTGTGGCCCTCCACCAGGACTCTGGGCTTGGCCAGGTCACTTGCTCAGGGGGACCAAAAGGCACCCAGACTGGCCGCCCCAACTGGTGAAAGTCTCAGCAGCTGAAAACAGCAGCGCCTCGTCTACAGGGCTCAGCGTCTGCCACAGGCGACCGCGGATGCTGTCCAAGAGAACCTTCCACAGCGATGGAAACGTTCTATGTGTATCTGCACCGTTCGGTGTGGTAGCCGTCTGCCGCATGTGCCTACCGAGCACTTGAAATGTGGCTAAGGCAACCAAGGAACTGAATTCTTGGCCATGTTTAATTTTAGCCGATTTAAACGCAAAGAGCCGCTCGCTATCTGGGACAGCACAGAGGCACCGGGGGCTTGCATGAACACAGCTGTACCTCCCTAGAGGTGGCAGGAGAGAAAACCGAGGCCTAGGGAGGTTGGGACACGGCCCCGGCCCCAGACCAGGCAGAGTGAGCCAGAGTGAGTGGCCAGGACGCCCCCTCCCCATCACTGGGCAGGGTTAGGCAGAGACTGTGACAAGGCCCCTCTTCCCAAAGACTCACTGCCAGGTAGGCCAGAGCAGGGGTTCCGTTGAGACAGATCTCCATCGGTGTCTCTTGATTGTAGCGCGTGTCATAGGGCCGGGGCCAGGTTGACGGGATGGAGCTGCCCGCCTGGCCCAGGTACCAGTAGGCCTCAAAGATCTTGGTCAGGTCCCGAGCCAGGCAGCTGCAGTTGTACATGACCACGCCTAGCTCCTTGACCTGTGGGAGGGCAGTGCTGAGCCTGGGGGTGGTAGCCTGGCACCCACGGATGGCATGAACACCCACAGCCCCCTCTTCCACCCCCCTCAGCCTTCCTTCCTGCCCCTTGCCTCTCAACCTCCCCATCTTTCTGCCCCTCCGTCCCCAGCCCCACCGCCACCACCAGGACTAAAGTCCCAAGACGGGCGTGGATTTGACTCAAGCCTAAGAACTCGCCAAGTTCTGGCAAAAATCCTTTGGTTATTCTGAAGTGCCAGGTTTCCCAAACTTTTGCCCATGCTTTTGTTTCTACCCTCCACAGAACCAGCTCCTACTCATTCTTAGGGCTCGGCTGACAGCCTCCTCCCCCAGGAACCCTCTCTTGACTGCCCAGACTGTGTCGGGCATTCCTCTGGGCTTTCACGGTCCCTTGGACTTCCCTCATTTCTCTCTCTAGTGACGCTGGACTGGGAAGACAGCCACCAGGGATGTCTCAGCCACGGCTGTATCTTCAGCATCTCCCCCAGAGCTGGTGCTGTTAGGGGCTTGGGAGTTATTTGCTGAGGAAATAAAGGATCATTGCCTAAGCCGTACCTTCTTTCCCGTCTCGCGCTAACTCTTACAGATCTTTCAGCTATCATATTAGCTGTCACCTCCTTTGGAAGACTTTCGCTGATACTCCAGACTGGGTCCCCCATCCTGGCCCTGACCCTCTGGGCTGCCGCACTGCCTGGTGACCACCCTGCCTCTGCACTGGACTGACAGTTCCCAGAGGTCCATCGCTTACCACCACGTCCCCAGTATCTCCCGGGACAGGCCTGGGCTTAGAGCAGGCACTCAGGGAATGAATAATGAAGGGCAAATCGGTGGACAGGGCCTTGAATGCAGAAGGGCTGGCAGCTGTCATCGGGGATCAGAGGAAACCCCAGGCTTCCGTGGGCGGGGGGGAAGGCAGTGAGGGCTGGGCTGGATTTGGGGATGCTTAGGGAGGCCTGGTAGGAGGTAGGAAGGAAGCCATTGCAGAGACTGGACACAGAAGATGCTGGGATGGAAGAGGGGTGTGGTTGGAGGCCGGGCGCCCTGTGGGGGCGGGGAGGGGCCGGGAAGGGTGGGTGGGCAGGGTGCAGGCAGACCTGGGTCAGGGAGCGCCAGTCCATGTTGGCGCTGCCGATGTAGAAGTGGGTCTGGTCCACCACCCAGAACTTGGTGTGCAGGACGCCATGGGTCAGCTTCTGCATATCCACCATGCGGACCTGGGCACCTGGGACAGACAGGCTGTCGGGAGCCGGCTCGGATGGCCCCCGGCCCGGCACCCCCCACGGCTGCCCCTTGGCTCACCACTTTGCAGCAGGGTCTGCAGGTCGGCCTGCGGCTGGGGCCCGTTGGGCTTGCTCACGGCGATGCGGACCTTCACGCCTTGAGGTGCCAGGGCCTGTAGCTGCCGGAGGACCTCCTCACCCTGTAGGGAGGGGAGAGCCTCTGAGAGGCTGGGCCTGCCAGCTCTCCCACCCCATGCGGCACCCCCCAAAAAAGGCCGTCTTGATTTTGCATTTCAATTTGTGATCAGGACTGAACAGGCTTTCCATTAGCCGGGACATGGAGAGATGGCTTTACAGGCTAAGCTATGAAAACCTTTCATCTGGTTAATTACTGGTGCTCTGGGCCACACCAGGGCCTCCCTGCCAGTCCTGTCCTTCCAGGGACTTCCCCAAGATCTTGCCTTGGAAGCGTCAAAGCTTGGCACCACAGGGGCCTCCATGCACCCTCTCACATGTTGGGGGCAAGGCACGGGCTGGGGATCCAGGAAGGTATAGGGTGAGGCCCGATGGTGCCAATAACTGTAAGAACGACAGCCAAGGATTCCCTGGTTCCTACTGTGAGCAAGGCCCCACCCTAAGCCCCTTCACATCTGAACTCACAGACTCCTCACTGCTCTCACTGATGAGGCAGGTCTGAGTAAAATCCCGGAGGTGCGGAGGAGAAAGCTGGCATCGGAGAACTCAGTGGTGAAGTGGGATCTGAACCCAGGTCACCTGCCTCCTATGTCTGTGCTTTGTGCTTTGAACCACTCCAGGGGGAGCCGGCGGGGAGGGAGCACTCCAATCATTTTTAACTTCTGTGATTATGTTTTCAGGCAGTGCTTGAGGAGCCCCGCAATTTTAATAAATGTTAAGCCCGCTTCTGACAAAAAGAGGCAGCAGGGGGAGGAAAACAAGAAGGGACCAAGTCAGTGTGTCTTTCAAGGAAGGGGTTACCCGCCTAGGCTGGTCCTTTTCACATCTTGAGGTTTTATGTTTTTTAAGTGTGTCTGTAGACCTTGACAAGGATATAAAGCAAACGCTGATGGGGGGGGGGGGGATGGTTGTCAGAGACCGTGCTGGAATCTGCATGGATTTATTCTTGTAAGCGGCAAGTGCTAGCTATTGGCCCCATTCTATAGATGTGGAAGCTGAGGCCTGAGAGCGGCGGTGACCTGCCCAAGGTCACGGGGCTGGGAGGCGGCAGGCTGGCTTGAGGCTGGGCTGTTACCTACTCTTCCATTTCATTGTGTGACAGGGTCTGGGCGAGCAACTGCTGTCAGCCTAATCCCTGGTAACCAGACCCACACCCTGACCTTCAGAGGCCTCCAGATGACCGTGACAAACGCCCCCAGTCCAGAGCGCCATGTGAAGACAGTTGCTTTCAATCACCTGTGTCCAACCCACTGTGTGAGACGTGCCCATCTGTCTCCTGGGCTGCAGGGGAACCCCCTTCACTCCCCCCCACCTCCCCCCAATGGCTCCCACCGCCCCTGCTGCCAGCCAGGGCCCATGTTGCCAGGTACCTGCTGGGCAGAGGGCTCCTGAGTGTGGGTGTCATTGTTGGTGAGAGTCCAGTAGAAAGAGGCGATGTCCAGACTGCTGTGGGCACCGGCGAGCAGGCCCAGCCAGGCCTGGCTGGTGGACGGGTTGCTCGTGGAGGCATTGGGGAAGTCCAGGCCCTCTGGAATGCTCTCCACCAGCACTGCTCTGGGGGGTGGGGGGTGGTATCAGCCACAGGGGGCCAGAGACAACTGGCTGGAACATGAGTGCTCCCCTGTCCGTCCACGGAGGATATTTGTATGTGCCTGTACTCACGATTCTGTGCGTCTGTGCATTTGTTCGTCTAGACGAGTGGAAGGCAGGCTGCGCATGCGGCTATTTGTGCGTGTGTGTGTCTGTCCACACATGTGTCGGAAGATGCCGTGTGTGTGTCTGTGTGTGTGCTGGTTTGCTCACAGACACGGACAGAAAATGATGCTGTGGCTGTCATGGGAACAGTGTTGGGGGGAGGGGTTGGGGATGGAGGGAAGGCCCTGTGACGGTGCATTTGGGAGTCTGCGATCAGATCACCTCCCCCTGTCCCAGGCACCGGCTGTGGCTCAGGGCAGTCCCTGCTCAATGTGTAAGCCTCCGGGTCCTGGCAGGGCTCTTTCCCCCCACTGCCCGAGACCCCTCCCCCGCCTCAACTTACTCGCAGGGGTCGTAGCAGGGGGCTGGGCGCTGGTTGGGCCCGAAGAGATGCAAGTCGCCGTATTCCCATAGAAACAGCTGAGTCATCAGGGCTCCGAAGCCCACGACCGCCAGGATGAGGACCAGCAGGACCCAACGAGCTTTCTGTGGGGAAGAGGAGGCCATCAGCCAGCCCAAGGCGACCAGCCCAGCCCACACCTGAGACAGGGTGAGGGTGGTGGCGGGCTCCTACCTTCTCCGCAGCCTTCCAAGCCTCAATCTCATTCATGGGCAGCTCATTGGCGGGCTCTTCAGCAGGCACCTTTAGCTGGGGAATGGGTATGGTAGGGGGGTGACAGGGCAGCTTGGCAGGGTCTCTGCCCTCCACTGCACCCAGCCCCACCCCACGGGGCCCCAGATCCACCTACCTCCTGGTACATCAGTTTAGGCTTCATCTTGCCAGGCAGCCAGGGGATATGTGGAGCCCAGGCGGGGCAAGTGGGTGTGTCAGGGTCTCCAAACTGTGGGGAACAAAAGCTGGCACTGTGGTGGGGTTTCCGGGCTTTGGGGGAACATCACGGAAAGCAGAGTAGTGTCGAGCTCACGGGATCCATTGGGTCTCCTTGTCTGTAAGCACGGGATCACTGGCATGGGGCCCGCCACCCCAAAAGGAGGAAGCTGACCGCTGGTCAGCAGGGTTTTCGAAATCCCTCAAAGTCTAACGCCTTGCTTTCTTCCCATCATCCATGGTGCCTACGCTGTCCCCCTTAGCGCCCACCCTGCCCCCTCCCCCTTAGCGCCCATCCTGCTCCTCATTATTACGCTCCCTATTAGCATCTTCCCTTCTCTGAGCTCTAATATAGACATTCCCAAGAAGACCACTCCGGATGGGGTCAGTGAAGCCCCAAATCTTTGCCTGGCTTCTCGCAGCCCGAAGACCACCCAGGGAGCATTTTCCAGGTGGCTCCTCTGCCATCACCATTAGGTACCCACCAGACAGCTCAAGCCGGGAGCCCGGAACCATCGGGGCCTCACCGCCAGCCCCCAGCCCATCCCCCGAGCCATCCTCCGCCACCTTACCCCGGAGGGGACTCGGTCTCACTCCGCAGGCGGCAGCTGCTAACCTCCGCGGGGCCCCAGCTTCTGCCCCAACAGGCTAAGCAGGGGCGGGAGGAAGGAGGGGGCGGGGCCAGACGGGGCTCCGCCCACTGCAGCGGGGAGTCTGCGCAGTGCGCAGGCCGCCCCGGCTCACCGCAGGGAGAAGGGGGGCTCCGGTCCCCCAGATACGGTCCCGCCAACCTGGCCGGGGTGCGGGGAGTACATGGCTGGGGGATGGGCTTTGCCACCCATATCCCCCAGAGCCCCGGGGTGGGGTAGGGAGGGTACAGGTAAAGAGGAAAAGAAACCCCGCATCTTGTCTACAAACCTTGTGAATTTTTGTACCATGGGCATGTATTACCTAGTCAAAAATAAATAAAATTGTTAAAAAAAAACCGTATAAAATGTCAATTATACTCAAAAAATTTTAAAAGCCTTATAAAATAAAGTGGAGCGATCAAGGTTGAATAATATGATTTTCAGAGGTAGCGAATAAAATCAGAAGACACAACTCAAGCTATGGGGTTGGGAAGGGGGGGGGATGAGCGGGGTGGTGGAAGGAGACTGTGGGTTTTCTGTTGGAGTCTGGATAACTATTTAATTTCTTTAAAAAAAAGCCAACTGATATTTTGATAGGGATTTTAAAAATTTTGTTTCGGAAATCCAGGCTCCGGCTGGAAGATTAAGCAAGATTTCCCATTTCCCATCTCCTTTTTCCCAAGCAGGATTTAAGACCACCGCTGACGAAAAGAATTGAAGAACCCCTCCCCCCCCCACCTTTCCCAATACAACAGGGGCAGGACGCCCTCCCCTCCGTCCGCGCAAGAAGTCAACAGATGGATGCAGAAAAGGATGATCACTGAGAGATGCGACAACATCAGAAGGGGTTGCCTCGAGTGGCATTTGGGGTGGGTGAGGATTGCTTTTTATTGTACGCCTATTTTCTTTTTAAAAATTGTGCAATATAAGCGAGTTACAGAAAAGTAGAGGAAAAAAATCTCTGTGCAGATTAAGAAATAATTATAAAGCCAACACAGGTGTTGCGTCCCACGGCACGCATTACTGAGATTTTAAAAAAGAAGGAAAGAAGAAAATTGCAAAAGGGAGCTAGGTTCCCCCGCCCTTCCGCGTTACCGGAAGATCCAGCCTACACGTGAAAGGATAATTTGGAAACCCCTTCACCCACAACGTCAGATCCCAGATTGGCAAGGGCTGAGCACAGCTAGATCCCCTCCTCTCATTGCAGGGAGACAAATGGGGATGGGCCAAACGGATCCAGCAAGAAATGGTAACAGACCAAGGTTATTTGGAACTTCAGAGGTCACCAGAAGCAACAGAAAACAATCTTAGAGGTGGCTGACCGCAGGGTTGCCAAGTGGGCGAGGGGAGGCTTGGGGCAGGAAACATTTGCCTTTTATTTATTTGCAAAAGCCTTGGTGACAAAGGTTTTATTGAAGAACACGGGGTTGAGGGGCGCCTGGCTGGCTCAGCCAGTAGAGCCTGTAACTCTTAGTCTCGGGATTGTGGGTTTGAGCCCCACTTTGGATGTAGATAACTCTAAAACAACAACAACAACAAAATATGGGGTTGGAACCGCAAGCGATGTAAAATTAGGGAAAATAAAGTGAACAAAAACAAAACTGGGGGAGAGGTTGGGCACGGAGGTGCGAGGCACGGGATTGGGCACAATGAGGCCGAGAATTGGAATGGCCATTAATACACCAAAAATAGGTAGAAACTAGCATGCACTTCATTCAGATTATTAGTGACATTTTGGCTTTCAACTTGTATGGTGATTACAGGTCTGAAACAAAGGGTTTACTTTTAATTTCTGCTATATTTTTATCAAAATACACCTAAGGAGCAACTGGGTGGCTCTGTTGGTTAAGTGGCCAATTCTCGATTGTGGCTCAGGTCATGATCTCATGGTTCAGGAGATTGAGTGCTGCATTCATGAGGTGGAGCCTGCTTGGGATTCTGTCTCCCTCTCTGTCTCAAAATAAATAAACTTAAAAAATGCACTTAAGGTGTTTAAAAAAAAAAAAAAAAGCAACCAAAAAACTAGTAGGGTGCCCAGGTGGCTTGGTCGGTTGATTTAGAGTCTGATTCTTGATATTGGTTTGTCATGATCTCAGGGTTGTGAGATAGAGTCCCGAGTTGGGCTCTGCTCCCTCTGCCTCTGCTCCTCCCCCGCTCACATTTGTGCTTACTCGCTCTCAATAAATAAATAAATAAATAAATAAATAAATAAATAAATAAAATGGAGAGGTAGGTTAGACTGTAAGGCAGTTAATACTGTGGATTCCAGAGCCAGATGCCTGACTTGAATATGATCCTCAGTGCTCTTGTGACTGTTTGACCTTGAGAAGTGACAATGAATCTGTGCCTTAGTTTTCCCATCTGTAAGATGGGCATGGTGAGAATAGTACCTACTTTTCATAAGGCTGTTCGTTAATTTTACACATACTTACTGAGTATCTATGTACCAGCTATTGTTTGAGGCACTGGAAATACCACTGTGAACAAAACAGACACCAGGGAAGACAGATACAAAAATAAGTAAATTATGTTAGAAGGTAATACATGCCACAGAGAATCAGGGAAGTGGGACGGGGTTGGGGGGGAGGAGTTGGGATTGTCAGGAAAAGCCTGAGAAGGGGATACCTGGAAAAAACTTCAAGGAGGGGAGGGAAGGAGCTACATGGACTTCTTAGAGAGTGTGTCAAGCAGAGGGAATAGCCAGTGCAAAGGCCCAGAGGCAGGAGTGTGCTTGATGTGTACTGGGAAGAACAAGAAGGCCAGTGTGTCTGTAGTGGGGTGGGCTGTGAGGAGGAGAGAACAGTCAGAGGGGTGACAGGGCCAGATTGTGCAGGGCTGCCTGGATTGTGGTGAGAAGGTCGGGGCCATGGGTAGGCTCTGACCAGATTGTGCAGGGCTGCCTGGATTGTGGTGAGAAGGTCGGGGCCATGGGTAGGCTCTGAGCAGAGAACAGACATGATCTGCCTAGGGTGTTGTAGTTGGTTGACTGCTGGCCTCAAAAAAAATATGTCCAATATGGCCATAATCTCCAGGACTTGTGAATGTGACCTTAGTTGGAAAAAGGGTCTTTGCAGAGGTCACTAAGGATGTTGAGATGACATCATCCTGGATTATATGGGTGGGCCCTAAATCCAATGACAAGTGTCTTTAAGAGACAGGAAGAGAAGAGACAGAGGAGACCACGTGACCGGGGATGCCGAGATTGCTGAGGTATGCCCACAAACCCAGGTATGCCTGGAGTCACGAGAATCTCCCCTAGAGCCTCAAGGGGGGTGTTGGCCCCGTCAACACCTTGAGTTTGGATGTCTGGCCTCCAGAATGGTGAGAATACATTTTGGTTGTCTTAAGCCACTCAATTTGTGGTAACGTGTGATAGCAGCCACAGGAAACTCATTCAGGTGTTTGCAGGCTCCCTCTGGCTGTGTGGGGAACAGACGTGTGTGTGTGTGTGTGTGTGTGTGTGTGTGTGTGTGTGTGTATGTGTGTGGTACAGCCAGGGGTTTGGGCCCAAACAACTGCCACGGATAGTGCCCCAATAGCTGATCTGGGGAAGGTCAACTTGGGAAAAGGCCAGAAAGAAATGAAATGAACGAACGAACGAATGAATACATACACTGCGTGTTGTGTGTTCTGAACATACACAATTTGAGAAGGGACTCCTTTGAACTAAAGGGATTAATATCTCTCAAGTGTATAGAATGGACACGTGAGAGGTTCTCAATAAATGTGATTGTGTCAAGGCTCCTGACAAAAAAAAAAAAAGAAAAAGAAAAAAGGCACCATTTTCCCCCTGCCACCCCCAAGACAAGATGCTTTTTATTGTAGGGCTTTAGTGACCATTTAATTTTTTAAATGCATAGGACTTGTGTGGAAATTAAATTATGAGGCTCAAGCTCTTAGCTTGAGTGCCCTTTCCTCCATATCACAGTCTCAAAAAAAAAAAAAAAAAGCTTTAGCTGGATTAAGTATCCAGCATCCCTATCCCGATCCCTGGGAGGAAGGGGACGCAGGGCAGGGTGAGATCAAAGGTGGGAGCAGACAGCTAGACTGACAGAGCTAGGTTGGCAGGTGCTGGGCATTTTCCTCAGCTTGGCTCAGTTCCTGTGTTGCTAGTAACCCAGAACCCCTACGGGGTCCCTGGGCAATGCCCAGGTTGATCCTTATGCGCTGCTTCCTTGGTCATGGGATGTACCTCTGTCTGCAAGGGTGCCCCTCCAAGCCCAGAGGATATCCCTGGTCCCTTGGCTTGTGCCCTGCCTGCCTTGGAGTGTGACACTACAGCCCACAGAAAAGGAGGAAGCAAAACCCACTGGGTTTCAGAGACACGTGCTGGGTCACAGCTCCCTGAACACCCCTCCCTTGGGTGGGGGCAGGAGATTTGATCCCTCCTCCATACCAGTGTTTTATGTTGCAGAGTCTAGGGTTCAAATCCCACTTGTCACTCTTACTGAGTGACCTCAGGCATGGGGCTTTACCTCTCTGAGCCTTGCTGGCTCATCTATAGAATGGGGATCGTCTCATGGGGCACAACTCATGGGTGGCTCAGTCGGTTGAACGTCTGACTTCGGCTCAGGTCACGATCTCATGGTTTGTGAGTCTGAGCTCTGCATCGGGCTCTGTGCTGTCAATGCAGAGTCTGCTTTGGATCCTCTGTCCCCTCTCTCTGCCCCTCCCCAGCTTGCACGCATGTGTGCATGCACTCTCTCTCAAAATAAATAAGTAAACTTAAAAAAAAAAAAACCAAAAAAGGGTGGGGGATCATCTCATACTCATCTAGGGGGTGGAGGCTTGGTGAACTCTGAATGGTTTAAGGGGTGGGTCTCAGAGTCCTACCGCCCTGGGTTCAGAGCTTAGCCATGTATTCCTGGGAACCAAGGCTCCCTTCTCGGAGCTTTACTTTCCTCCTCAGACCAATGGGGAAACAAATATACCAACCTCACATTTGTCAATGAACCCATCCATGGGAGACAGGCAGCATAGCAAATCCCCCAAACAAGCTTCTTGGTGACATCTGTGTATCCCCTAGTACTCTGTACACACTTTTAGCACAGATAGACTTATGTGTCCCTTAAAAAGCTAAGTCTGTGCCCAGCACATCACAACCACTCAATAAATGTTTGTTGGCAACAGAAGAAATGGGGTAGAATGGAAACCTTTGAAAAAAGACGTTCACAGGGGTCTCTCTAGACCCAGTGACATTTTTTTATACACAATGATAACCAGCTTGTGCTCTAAGCCCAGAGCAGATGGGTGGGTGCAGATTACAGCCTTTCAGCCTGAGAGTAAAATTCAAGGTCA
Source organism: Lynx canadensis (assembly GCF_007474595.2). Classification (NCBI taxonomy): domain Eukaryota; kingdom Metazoa; phylum Chordata; class Mammalia; order Carnivora; family Felidae; genus Lynx; species Lynx canadensis. Next base: position 47,599,341 of record NC_044317.1, on the reverse strand, counting down.
GTTTAAGTTTGATTCAAGCCACCTGAGAGGGCAAAGGAGGGTGCAGGGCCAGTTGGCTGCTGAAGCACCAGACTACACCACAGGAAACATTTACAAACCTATGGGCCTTCCATATGGTTCAAAACAGAAACGTTCTTGTGTTTGAAGGAGCTGATTTTCACTTGATTGTGCAGACCCCTTCGGACTGAACAATCGCCTGAGGTCAAGTCTACAGAAAACGGAACAGAGCACTGGTTTTGTAAACTTTGTTTTGTTTTGTTTTGAGCAGTAGAACCTTTATTTCAAAGGACCTTTAGAAGGTGCCCTTCCTAGGGAGAGAAGATGCTTGGTCTGAAAAACAAATGGGTAAAAAACAACAAAGTACATCATGATTGGTGAATATTTCTGAGTTGGAACTCAAAAATCTAAGCTGTCTCATCCCTGCTCAAGACCGTTCTGTGGCTCCCCACTGCCCTCAGGGCCAAGGGCAAACTTCTTACCATGTCCTCTAGGGCCCAAAGCTGTCTCCAGCTCTCACTTCATCCCTGAATTTCAGCTTTGGAAGCTCCCTCGTCTCCTAGATGTTTCTCTCCAGGGGTCCCCAAGCCCCTCACGCCCACCATGTCCTCAACTGTCCTTAGCATCTCTCCCAAACCTGCTGCTCTTCTGGGTCCCCATTTCAAGGACAGCTATCCTATTCATCCTACGGGTCTCAGCCTATGTGTCACTTCTTTCAGAAAGCACCCCTCCCCCCCACCGCCCTGACTCCCCTGGAGTCCTGGGCATCGTCCTGGACCCTCCACAGCTTGTCCACTTGGCATCCTGAAGGTCTCTCCCACACACACCCTTTTTCTCCCCTCCACAGCCTCGACCTGCCCTCTGGGATTGAGGGATCCCACTCCCACTGGGATCCCCACTCCCGCCACCTCCCTTGGTTCCCAATCTCTATCCAACCCTTTTAGTCCCCCTCCATCTGAATGGAAAATTGTTCCTTTCCCGCTCAAAAACCTATGCCCCCCACCACCCCCTGGTATCCTTAGGACAAAGTCTCAGCTCCTCACTGTGCTTCCCAGAGCCCTGAATGATCTCCCCTTAATAACCTCTTTGGTTTACTGTCTCATTTATGTCCCATTCATATTTAATATCTTTCAGTTCCCTGAACTGAAACCACACTTTTACCACCAAACACTCCCACAGCTGCTCCTCCTGCCCAGCACACCTTTCTCTCCTCTTCCTGTTGCTCATTCCTATCAGCTCATGTGCCACCTCCCCTAGGAAGTCCTCCCTGACTCCCGGGCTGGTCCAGAACCACCCCCCACTTTGGGTTCCAATAGTCCCTGGGCTTCTCCATCCCACATGACCTTTCTGTTTCCCCAGCCCCAGCCCTGACCGCTCTGTGCTGTCACGGCCTGGTGATGGGTTTGTTTCTCCCACTGGACTATGAAACCCATGAGGGCAGCGCTGGGCTGTCTCAGTCGCTGCAGTGTGCCCATTACCACCCAACACAGGGACAGTAGGTATCAGTTCATTCATCTAGTCATTCAACTAGTATTCAGTGACTACTCACTGATAAGGCCTGTGTAGAAACTGGAAAGATAGCACAAAACAGAAAAAAACAAAATCCTAGTAAAGATGACATTCTTTTTGGGGAGTGAGACAATAGATAGACGCATGAAGCATATAGTATGTGCCTTGGAGAAAAACAAGTAGGGGAGGGACATAATAGCCTCACAATTGAAAATGGTGGATGGGGGTGCCTGGCTTATTTGGTAGAGCATTCGACCCTTGATCTCAGGGTCATGAGTTCAAGCCCCGCGTTGGGCGGAGCGCTTACTTAAAAGAAAAAAACCACTAAGTGTTAGGGGTGCCTGGGTGATTCAGTCGGTTAAGCGTCCAACTCTTGATTTCGGCTCACTGTTCGTGAGATCGAGCCCCACATTGGGCTGTGCGCTGGTGGCTTGGAGCCTGCTTGGGATTCTCTCTCTGCCCCTCCCCTGCTCATTCTCTCTCTCAAAATAAATATTAAAAAAAAAAAAAGAGAGAGAGAGAGAGAGAAAGTGGTTGATGTCTCAGTTCAAAAATAACACCACCGCACATCTGGGGGCAAGGCACTGTTCTCCCCATTTCGGATGAGGCAGTAGGGTTCAGGGAAAACTCTGCTCGGGTTGTACAATCTCAAGTCTGTCGGTATGGAGTTCGAACCCGGGGCTCAGTTCTGTTCCAGGATACCACGATGTCGGAAACCGATTCATGAATGTAACATACAGGCAGAATGTCTTTTCCTTGCCACCCGGAGGGAGGGCAGGAAGTGGGGTGAGAGGGCAGGGCCCCTTGTTACTGAACCGAGCGCTGCTGGAAGCACTTTACGTATTCAGTTTCTCACCGAATTAGCCCTTTCCTCAGCCCCATGTGACGGATGAGGAAACTAAAGACCCAGAGAGGTTAAGTCATTGGCGCAAAAGGACACAGCCAAGAAACAGTGGAGCCAGGATTTGACCCTGGGCTGCCTCGGGACCCCAGGTGTAGACAGCCGCCTCTCCTGTTGTTCATCATCTGTAGATCCGTGGCTGTCCGCCACCCCTCCCCACCAACCCCAGCAGCACGTGAACCAAGAGGTGGCACTGGCTTCGCAGACACTCTAGCAACATCTCCTCTCCCTCCCAGACTTTGAGGGGGACGTCGGAAGCTTTCTCCAAATATAAAGGATATGTGAGTGCAGCTTTAAGCAGACAGCTCTGGTGCTCCTTCTGGCCAGGCCGCTCTGGCCAATCCATCCTTGGTCGAAGTTCTGGAGCTGCTGCTGCCGTTTCATGTCACATCGTGTCACATCAGATTGAGTCTCTCTTCTCCAAATCCTCCCATGGCTCCCGTCTCACTCAGAGTAAAGCCAAAGTCTTGTCCACGGCCCATGACATCCAGATGATCTGCCGCCTCACTCCTCTGGCTTCATCCCCACCCCTCTCCTCCCTCACTGGCCTCTTCGCTATTCCTTAAGTATTCTACGTGTGTCCCCACCTCAGGCCCTTTGCATGTGCTGTTCTCTCTGCCTACAACGCTCTTCCCCGTAGAGCCTCGTCACTCTCTCCCCTCCTTCACGTCTTTGTTCAAATATACCATCTACGAAGACCTTTCCTGACCACCTTATTTGAAACTATAACCCTTACCATGCATTCCCATCCCTCTTCTTTTCTCTTCCCCCTTCTTCTAACACATCATAGAATCCACTTACCTGTCTGCTTGTCTTTGACCCTTGCTAGAATAGAAACTTCACGGGTGCAGGGATCTCTTGTCTGTTTTGTTCACTGATGTGTCCCACCATGCCTAGCACAGTATTGGGCATGTAGAACATGCTTGATAAATATTTGTTGAATGAATACCTTGTGTTTTTATCGCCATATTGCAGATGCAGCAACTGAGGCACAGGGATGTTAAGCCACCTGCTCAAAGCCATGAAACTTTTTAAGTACTAAGTGCTAGAACCAAGATTGGAACCAGCGTTCCAGCCCCCAGGCACACATTGCTAACCACTGTCTCACACTGCCTCCCCAAGGCAAGTCGAGTGAATAAGATACTTACCTCTCTACCTAGGCATTCAGCGTCGCTGAGGTTGGACTGAGGTGTGCCGGGACCTGCCTCATCTCTCTGTACCCCCGATTCTAAAAGTCAAGGGAACCTGGGTCTAAGCCAGCTAGTCTCCCCCCACCCCACACCACTCCTGGATTCCCACTACAGCGTCGGCTCAATGCTCTCGTTTTGGGGGTGGCAGATCACTCAATCCAACAAGGGAGAAATAGGGATTAAGTATTTACCCAAGCAAGGTTTGTGATGGCCGATGGGCCACCCCCTCAGGTGTGGTGACGTGGCAGAGATGAGAACATGGAGACTGTGACGTGGGGTGGCGTGGGTTGTTGCCATGGCAGAGGGTATCATGACACAGGGAGTGTACCGACACCATGGGAATGATGAGGGCACCCGAGGGGAGGGGGGGAGGTGACAATGAAGAGGTGATGAAGGGGACCGCATGACGGTGAGGGTGACATGGTTAATAACATTATTAGTCCAAATCTCCACATCAGGATGAGCATATCACAAGAATAAACTTGCAGAATCCTCATAATCGTCCTTGATGTAGGTGTCCTTGTGTGCGTTTTACAGATGAGGAAGCTGAGATTGCAAAGGTGTGATCAGGTGGTCAAGGTTACCCAGGGTTTAGCGGTGGAGCTGGGATTCTGGCACACGCCAGGATGGGACTCTAGCCCATACGGTGGTGAGTATGTGAGAGGTGACACGGAGAAATGACGGCAACACGGAGGCAAGAGAAACAACTGGAAGGCAGAGTGGCTCCTTATCGGGAAAACTAGAAGCATGAGGCATGGACGGTGACTGTTAGGAAGCAAAGGTGACATGGGAGGGATGGAGTGAACATGACACAAGGGAAGGGTGACTGCGATTTAAGGAGATGGTGACAGGAGGCGTGTGAAGGTGACATGGGGGTATGATGACGACTTCAGTGAGGACTTCATAAAAGAAAAATAGCAACAAAAGAAGAGAGCAGGTGACGGAAAGCAATGGTGACTTAAAGGGGGAAGACTGCAACGTAGGGTGGCAATAGGGACTTAGAACGAAAGCGAATTAAGGCGGCTGACAGCGACATAAGGAGGGTGACGCCGACAGAAGCGGGGTGGTGACGATTTAACCGGGGCGCGACACAAGGGGAGGAATGGCTACATAAAGGGGCACTGGATGACAAAAGGAAAGAAATGAATTACGGCGGGAAGGGCAACATGAAAAGGCTAACAGAGGCGCCGCGCCCCCAGATCGCACAGTACCTGCACTCCGCGTCTCCCACTCCGGGACCCAGCCCCGCACGCACCTTGCCGGCTGGAGCCCCGCCCGGCCACCCCCGCCTCGCACAGGCGCACTCCGGCAAGACTGCGGGCTAGCGGGGGCTAGGCATGTGCCTTTCTCATTGGCTGCGCTCCTCGCTAGAGCGGGGCGGAGCGAAGCGCCTGGGAGACCGTGGGAGGTCACGTGACGGTTGCGGCCACACTCTCGCTGGTGGCGGCCCGGTGGGCTAGAGCGGCCGCGGTCGGTCGGTCCGGCTTCCGGCGATGGGGGCGGTGCTTCCGGGGCGGGCAGCCGGGCCGAGGGAGGAGGGTCTGACAGTTGGCGCCGCCGGGGAGGGAGGGCGGGCGGCGCGAGTGGGCGCGGGCAAGGAGGGTCAGGTGAGGCGCGGGCCATGGGTGGTGGGACTGGGCCGGATGCGGAAGGGATGGATGGCGTTCTGGTTCTGGAGTCATTCTCGGCGTCGCTGTGCGGCCCGGACAAACGACTTCTTTCTCTGAACCTCAGTTTCCTCCTCTGTAGAATGGGGGCCAGAATCTGGCATAGCATCCTCCCTCTGGGTTGGAGTGAGAGCTCAGCTCGTGCATGTTGGAGACCCTAGTTCAGCGCCTAGCACACTGCACACTTCGTACTATACTTTTGTTAGTACTGTACTGATGAAAATGTTTGCGCTTGGCATGGAAGATCTGGGTGTGGGGGCATGAAATTGGAGGCCGGCAGATTTCGGTTCAAGTCCCAGCTCAGCTTTGTGGCAGGGAGCCTGTGCCTTAACCTCTCTGAACCTCATTTTCCTTATCTGCAGAACGAGGGCTAATAGTACCAATATCATAGAGTCGTTGTGAGGATGCTAATGAAATGTGCATGTGAATCCCTTAACACAGGGCTTCGTACAGTATTGAGTAAGAGCTCCATGTATTGGGACTATGATAATAATGACTCTGAGAGTTACCGGTGTAGCTGGGACTTGCAAGGGAGTAAAGGGTTGGAGGAAGCCCAGAGACAGCAATAGGAAAAACTGGAATCTGGAATTGGGCAAATCGACGTCCTGCCACTTCCTATTTGACCAATTTTGCCGGATCTCCTAGATTTAAGTTTTTCTTTTTTTTTTAAACCACTAATGCATTTTCCTCCAGTCAGTTCACTTGAGATGGACATTTTGCATTGCTGTACTAATGGAAAACCAGCATTGCTGGCTGTGAAAAAGAGGAAAACTTAACCTAAAATGCAGCGGAAGTAGAATAGTCTATTAAATTGTAGACAGAAGCTGAAAGAGATTGAAATAACCTGTGCTTTGCGATTCCACAATGCCACGGACCCTATCAAGTTATACTCTGTTCTTCACTTGCATTTGGCACGGGACTGACAAAAGTCAGTGACTGTCCTACCCTTTCTCTAGCTCACCGAAGGTGCATTTATTTAATGCGTATGTACATAGCACTTATCTCCTGCCAAGCGTTGTTGTAAGCACTTGGTGTTTATGAACTTGCTTCATCCTTCTAACCACTGTAAGAATAGATACTCCTATCCTTCTTGTTTTAGAGTTGAGGGGAAGTGAGATCCAGAAAGGTTCAGCCACTTGCCCCAGGGTCAGGGTTCAGAAGTGGTAAAAGGATTTAGGTCCAAGCCTTTTAAAAAAAGGGCTTAGCAAGGGAGTCTGATACATGGTAATTTCTTGAGTTTGGGGAATTGTCACTTTCTATTATTATTAACGTTCCAATTTTCACTGTTCAGAAAGTCAGCGCTGGAGATGGGCTTTTAATGAAGGAGAGAGGCAATTGAGTCCAGCAGGGTGACCTCTGCAGCTGTAGGGAGAGGATACCAGTACTCAAAGGCTTCTGGTAAGCATTAACTGGAACCTTGCCAAGACTGAGCACAGTGCCTGGCTTGTAGTAATCGCTCAACCAGTGTTAAATCATAGTCATTGGACTGACTTGGGTTCAAGTCTTGGCTTATAGTTATTTGCTGTGTGATCCTGGACCTGCCACTCTCGTTTGTAACGTGGGGATCGTTTTAGGGGCGCCTGGGTGGCTCAGTGGGGTAAGCGTCCGATTCCAGATTTCAGCTCAGGTCATGGTCTCGTGGTTCATGGGTTCGAGCCCCGCATCGGGCTCTGCGCTGATGGTATGGAGCCTGCTTGGGATTCTTTCTCCCCCTCTCTGCCCCTCCACTGCTTGCGCACTCTCTCTCTCTCTCTCAAAAATAAAAAACGTTCAAACAAACAAACATGGGGATCATTTTAACTTTGTTCCCCAGGTGGTTGTGGGGAGACACTGAGCTGTGTATATTCAGTGCCTGCCGAGGAAACATTCAACAAGAGCTACTGAATGGGCCCTGGAATCCGGGAGAACTTGTTTTCAAATCCCAGTAAAGTCACTTGCTAGATGTGCCATTTGGTAAATGACTGTACCTCGACGAGTCGGTTTTTTTTCATCGATTAAGATGGGGCTAATAATAGTGCTCAGTCATGAGGAGGTTGTGAGGTGTCGACACGATGCCTGGCTCCGGTCCTGGTGCATAGTCAGTGCTCAGTACATGAGATTTGTTTTCCTGTCTGACATATCGAACCCTTGCCATGCCCTGCTCTTTGAGAGATGCTGGTTGTGCGGTCTTTGGCCAGTGGCAAAATCCAGAGGGGAAAGTAGATCTTAGCAGTCAGGTACGGGGCAGAGTGATGTCTGTGGTCACGTTCGTCAATGAGACATGCAACCAAAGCCAGAGGTGGTCAGGATGAACCCTCGCTGGAGGTAGAGGAGAGAGTCTCACATCTGGTGACTTCAGGAGAGCTTCACAAAGCAGATGGCCAGGCAAGCAGAGTGAAGGAGAGCTTGCCAGGAGGACAGGATAAGAAAGCATTCTGGGCCCAGGTGACCTGCTGTGGGAAAACCAGGGGGGCAGGCAAAGCCCTTGGGTGTTAGAGGACAGGCTAAGGTGGGATCCCTGGGAGATAAGAACAGCCACTGCTTCTAGACAGTTGGAATGCACAGACACCAGTTGGAATGCACAGGCACTGCCGCAGGTGCCCCGTGCATAGAAACTCGCCTGGCCTTAGCAGCCCTTCAAGGGTAGTACCATCTGGACCGTCCCTGTCCCTATTTACAGATGAAGACGCCAGGTTGACTAGTGAAGTAACCTGTTAAGACCACACAGCTAGCATGTGGTCGAGCCAGATTTGAACCCTGCAGTCTGGTTCCAGCGCCCTTACTCTTCTACTGTCTCTCCTGTACCGTCAAAATGGGGACAGTCTGCTCAGGGGCAGACTGTGGAGGACGCCGAGAAGGGGTGAGGGAGAAGGATCAGAATCGGGGGCTGAGGTGGGTAGAAGAGGGCAGAGGGGCTGGAGGAGAGGGCAGGGCTGGAGAAGGACAGGAGGGCTGAGTGGGAGGTTTGGGCCCGGGCAGCGTGGGACGAGTGGTCCTGGAGACCGATAATGTGGACCCATCAGGCAAGGAAGTTTTTCCCTTTTAGTTTCCTTTCAGCCCTGCTCTTCATGTTCAGGGGAAAGTCTCCCCCGTTGGTGCTGGTATGTCTTTAACAGCTTCCGGGCACCTGCAGTCTTACCTAAGTGGACACTGGTTTCCCATTTCTCCTCCGAGGCCCCTCGTGAGGCGGTGGGCCACCCGTCTGTGCTCAGCTCCCCCACCCTCCTCCCCTCCGCTCACTCACTGCAGCGCAGTCTCAACGGCTCCGTGCGTGCGGTCCCCCTCACATGCCAGATGGGCTCCTGCCTCAGGGCACTGGACTTGCTGTCCCTTTTCCCGGAACACTCTTCCTCTACAAGACCACGTGGCTCGCTCCTCCACCTTCTTCGGGTCTCTGAATGTCACTGTAGAACGGTCTCCCCTGTTCCCCCTGTTTAGAATTGCAGCCCCTCCCTTCCTGGTCCTCCAGGTTTTCTCCATGACACCGAAGGCTTTCTGACTCACCGTATCCTTATCTGTTCTGCCTGTTTACTTCTCTGTCTTCGCCTCTCCCCAGTCTCCACCTAGATGCCACACTCTGTGTTTTTGTTCCCCTCCGTATCCTTAGCTCCTAGAATAGTGCCACACGCATAGTAGGTTGTCAGGAAGCAGTTTGGGAATGGCTGACTAGTTATGGTTAAAGTCTTGAGCGGGGGTGTCTTTTGTTTTCTTTTTCTTTCTTTTCCTTGCTCATTCCAGCCAGAAACTTTTGAGGTGTGTGGGAACAGAGCTGCGGACATTTGCCGTCCCTGGGCCTTGTCCCAGGCAGCAGTGATAGTTGTGGTGGCAGCTCTAGCCCAGGCTGACTTCCTGCCAGCTGTTCCAGGCTATTCCTGGGCTGTGAGCCCCCAGCCCAGGAACGCTTCTCTGGCAGGCACACCGACAGGCAGCAAGGGAGGGACGTACGTACACTCACAGCCCGTGGCGACTCATGGGCCCTTCTCCCCTCGTTCTGTCTTCCAGGCTCCCGGGAGCAGCACCAGGGCCAGGGAGACAATGGTCTCAGTGACTATGGGTGAGTCTGTGGTCTTCTCTCTGGGCTCCCTCTCCCCACTGTCCTTGTTGAGGTATGACCTTGGTGAGGGGAGACGAGGTGGGGGAGGGAGGGCCCGGTCACTGGCAGGAACAGCTGTACCCTGAGGAACGTGGAGGCGGGGCCAGGGCCTCTCCGCTCTGTGTGTTGGCCTCTGGACAGCATGGTCTAGCCTTAAAGAACTTGTGTCATGAAGTCCAGCAGCGCCTGGGTTTTCTCACCTATAAAATGGAGATACTAACAGTTCCTTACATCCTAGGATGTTGTAAGGAGTAGAGAGCTTGTTGCACATCAGATCTTGGGCATGGTTCTTGACAAATGTTAGCCGTTATTATTCTCATGAGCTGTGTCTCTGTATTCTCTCTAAGCCCGTATTTTGGGATTGCCCAAGCACTGAGGTCAGCTGGCAGCTTTGCAATTTTTTGAGATTTGTACATCTAGAAAAGTACATAAAACGTCGGAAGAGCAATTAAGAAGCGAACATCGGAATACATCCTTCACGATTCCATTTACGTAAAGCACAGAAACAGCCCAAACCAATCTGTACCATTAGAAGGTGGTGGTTGCCCTCGAGACGCCACTACACAGGGAGTTGGTGGGGGGGGGGGGGGGGGGGGGGGCATGGCTTCTGGGATGTTGGAAATGTTTTATTTCTGGATCTGGGTGCTGGTCTGCAGGCGTGTGTTGGTTTGTGAAAATTATCGAGCTATGTGTACCCTTGTATGTGTGTATGTTCTAGTTCAATACAAACGTTTTAAAAAGGAACCATCCAGGCCAAGAAATACAATGTTGCCAGCCTCCCCAGAGCCCATCCGAGTCACAACCCCCTCGCTCCTCCAGATGGAATCAACCATTATCTCATCTTTGTGATCATTTCTCCTTGCCTTTTATAGTCGTACCACCAATGAGAACATTCCTATTCTTTAGACTTTGGTTTTGAACTTGGGGGAACGAAATCGTGCCTTGTGTTCTCTTGTGTGTGGCTTCTTCTGTACCACACAACATCTGAGCATCCCCTCTGTTGCCGTGTGTAGCTGTGGTTCTCTCCTCTGCGCTGCTGTGTGGTATTTACTGTGTGAGTGGCCACCCTTTGTTTACCTGCCTCTGTCCGTGGCTACTGCATTGTTTCTGGGTTGGGGCTGTTACAGACAGACTGCTGTGAATATTCTAGTGAATGTCTCCTGGTGTGTATAGCAAGCCATACCTCACTGAGTCCATGACCCACGCTGTTGCCCATCTTTAATATTTCGGAAATGGGGGTGCTTATGGCCATTTTATTGGCAGTATGTTTTCCTCTTCAGTAGGACATAAAATGATGGTGGGGACCTGATGTGGGGATGTTGGCAGTTCCTTGACTTTCTGCTTCAGGCAGCTAGCTACCCCCAAATGATGTGGCACCTTTTTCCTCCTTAATAAGATTTTTTAAAAATTAGTTTTAGAGAGAGGGGCTCCTGGGTGGCTCAGTTGGTTAAGGGTCCAACTTTGGCTCAGGTCGTGATCTCATGGTTCGTGAGTTCGAGCCCCGCTTTGGGCTCTGTGCTGAGAGCTGGGAGCCTGGAGCCTGCTTCAGATTCTGTGTCTCCCTAGTTCACTGCCCCTTCCCCACTAACACTCTGTCTGTCTTTCAAAAATGAATAAACATTAAAAAAATTAAAAAAATAATTTTAGAGACAGTGTAAGCAGGGGAGAGGGACAGAGAGAGAGAGAGAGAGAAAGAGAAAATCTTAAGCAGGCTCCACACTCAGCGTGGAGCCTGATGTGAAGCTTGATCCCACAACGCTGGGATCATGACCTGAGCCGAATTCAAGAGTCAGACGCTTAACTGACTGAACCACCCAGGCTCTCCCCCTAACCTTAATAATAGTTTAATTAAGATACAATTCACATTTTATACAGTTCAATGGTTTTGTGTTTTTAAATAAGCTCCACACCTATCATGGAGTCCAACATGGGGCTTGAACTCCCAACACTGAGATCAAGAGTCGGATGTTTAACCGACTGAACCACTCAGGCACCCCCGCTCAGTGGTTTTTATCCACGGAGCTATACAACCATCATCACAATCAATTTCAAAACCTTTTCATCACTCCTCCCAAATGCCCATACCCATTAACTGATAGTCAAGTTACTCTCTTTTCCTCATCGGCCTCTCAAAACTACTAATCTACTTTCTTTTTTTTTTTTTAATGTTTATTTATTTTTGAGACAGAGAGACAGAGCATGAACAGGGGAGGGGCAGAGAGAGAGGGAGACACAGAATCTGAAACAGGCTCCAGGCTCTGAGCTGTTAGCACAGAGCCCGACGCGGGGCTCGAACCCACAGACGGCGAGATCATGACCTGAGCCGAAGTCGGACGCTTAACCGACTGAGCCACCCAGGCGCCCCTACTAATCTACTTTCTGTCTCTGTAGTTCTCTGTAGATGTATACCTGTTCCAGCCATTTCATATAAATGGAATCATTTTGTGGTGCCTTTTGATATTTAGACAAAGTTGCCTGCTTTTGGCTAACAGAACCCAGGGCCCCATGCCTGGGCAGGTGGATGGTGCCTGTGCAAGGCAGCAAAAGCCCCCCTTCTCTGGGCTGGTGGGGGAGTCCTGAGGGCATGAGCTCCTCACCTGCCTCAGTCCTGGGGAGATGGGCTTGTGGCCAGGTGGGCAGGGGCCTCCCTGGGAGAAGAGTGGTCCCTGGGCTTGGCCTGAGTTCTGGATGGCCACCAAGACCAGAATCTCTTTCCCCACTCCGAGGCTCAGTTGTCTGATAAGCAAAATGGGCCTAGCAGTAGCAGACTTCTTCTCATCTAACATAGCATGGATTGTTGGGTGCCATGCTATATACCTTGAGAAAAAGTTTCACCAGTTAAAACCACGGCACACCATTGATTCTGAGGTGGATCTTAGTTTCAGAGGTGTTAAAATGTGAAAAAAAAAATCTTTTGGAATTAGTGATCTTATCTAACACACATTGGCCACACCTAGTTTGAAAGTCACACCCAGGAGGCCAACAAAGAAGTTTCCAGACAATAAACTTTCATGGGTGGGTGCCTCCTTGGTCTTGACCTTGGCCTGGGTAATGGTGGTAGAATAATAGAATAATAACAATGATACTACTACTAATAATGGCAGCTGCTATGAGTTGATGTTGTCCCCTGGCCAGGTGTCATTCAAGGCCCTTCGTGTGGACTTTCTCATTGAGTCTGCACAGTGATCTGAGGATGTTAGTGTTATCACTAGAATTCGAACTCGATGAAGGAAGGGATGTTGTCTTGTGCCTTGCGGTATCCCCGGTGGCTGGAATGGGACCTGGCCTGTGCCAGTCCTCAATAAATACTTAGTGTATTATCGTAAATTCACAGATGAGGAAACTGAGACACCAGGCGTTAACCTCCCATTGTCTCTTGGCCCGGAAGTGGCAGAGCCAGAATTTCAACCCAAGCTCCAAAGCCTGTACTTGCTGCTCCTACAGTGAGGAGAGGGCTTTATTGACGCTCACAGGCCAGCTCTGTGTCCCTTCTTCCCATTTACCTGTGGATCCCGTCACTCCTGGAGCTGGGCCTGTCAATGGGGACCAGGGCGGAGAACGCAGAATCCCAGCCCCCTGAAACCAGGCACTGGCCAAGCATGGGGACGACCGCTGCGGGTCACATCCCAGGGCAGGGCAGAGCTTATAAGAAGGGCGGTACAGCAGCACATGGGTTGAGGACTCTGCTTCCTGTTAGCGATGTGGCCTGAGGCCAGCTGCCCAACCTCTCCCTGCCTCAGTGTCCTCATTGGCCAAGTGTGGGAGTCCTAATGCTGCTGAGCTCACAGGGCTGTCATGGGCCTAGTTCCACTGTCTGCGTGAAGCGCTCAGCCAGGGCTTGGCATGCGGTGAGCATTTAATTTGTGGGAGCTGCTGCTGTTGCGGCTTTTCGGCCGCTCTTCTCTAGAGAGAACAATGGGAATAATGAACCCTGTCCACCCCTCAGCCACTTCCGAGTGGATCCAGTTCTTTAAGGAAGCCGGCATTCCTCCCGGGCCTGCTGTCAATTACGCCGTGATGTTTGTGGATAATAGGTAAGGGGGCCCGAGGGGACAGAGCTGAACCTGGAGAGAGGCGGGGAGAGGTGGGGGGAGCCTGGGGGGGGCGGGGGGAGATGGGAGCTGGCTGGCCCTTCCATCCTGGCGCACTGGCGGCCTCACCACTCACCCTCCCCTGTAGGATCCAGAAGAGCATGCTGCTGGATCTCAACAAAGAGATCATGAATGAGCTGGGCGTGACCGTGGTGGGCGACATCATCGCCATCCTCAAGCATGCCAAGGTGGTGCACCGCCAGGTGGGTGTCCCACCCCACCCCTTGGTCCCCGGGTTTAGGGCGCGGTGGAGCAGCGGTAGCAGAGCCAGCAGGAGGCTTGGAGGCAAAGACAGGCAGACCTGAGCTCCAAGGCTGGCTGCACCATTTGTTGTGTGACACTGGGCGTGTTGCCTAACCTCTCTGAGCCTTTCTTTCTCTATTTGTAACATTAAAAAAAAAAAAATGTTTATTTTTGAGAGAGAGAGAAAGAGAGAGAGTGCACACACAGGGTGAAGGGCAGTGAGAAAGAGGGACAGAGGATTCGAAGCGGGCTCTGTGCTGACAGTGGAGAGCCCAATGCGGGGCTTGAACTCATGAGCTGTGAGATCATGACCTGAGCCTAAGTCGGATGCTTAACTGACTGAGCCACCCAGGCATCCCTCTCTCTCCATTTGTAGAATGCAGATAGGCAGACCTATCTTGCAAAGTAGTTGTATTACGTTAAATAAAGCCCCAGTACAGTGTAAACAGTAGGGCCTCAGTAAAGGCTCTCTATTACCATTACTAGTTCTCCTCTTCCCCGTGATAATAACATCATTAGCAGGATTCTTGTCTGTCCCCAGGACAGGAGTTCCCCGCTCAGGACCCAGGTGCTGACTTGGCCAACAACATGGCTGTTCCATTCTCGGCCCCTCCACTTACGGTGACCCTAGACTAGTGATCTTCACTTCCCTGAATCTTCTGAAACAGGCTTCTCCCACACCACTCCTGCTGTGGCCACCTACCAGATAGTATGTGGCACCGAGGTCCACACTGGGAATGAAGAGCTTGTTGAGCTTTGATAGCTGACATTTACCGAGCGCTTACCGTAGCCTGCCAGGTGCTGTCTCCATCCTTCATCCATTTTAACTCATTTCCTGCTCACTCCACTTGACTGAGAAGGAAACTGGCTCTAGAGCGGTGCTCTCAGACTCCCCACTTTACCAAATGGTAGCTGCTTCCCCCACCCAGGGACGGGCCTTCACCTGTCCAGCCAGCCAGGCCCCCGCCGTGATGGCTTTCTCACGTCAGGGACTTGAGTTATCACAGAGAAGGTCACTGGGCAACACTTTTTTTTTTTTCCTTGAAACTTTTAAATTTGGGAATGATTTTAGATTTACAGAAAAGTTCCGACAGCAGTACAGAAAGTTTCTGTGTCTCCTTCACCCAGCTTCCCTTAATGTTAACATTCGTAGTAGCCACGGTCCATTTGTCAAAACTAAGAAATAAACATCAGGACACTGCTATTAACAAAAATACAGACTACTTGGGTCTTATCAGTTCTTGTATTAAAGTCCTCTCTCTTGGGGCGCCTGGGTGGCTCAGTCGGTTGGCCGTCCGACTTCAGCTCAGGTCTCGATCTCGCGGTTCGCGAGTTCGAGCCCCGCGTCGGGCTTCGGGCTGACGGCTCAGAGCCTGGAGCCCGCTTCCGATTCTGTGTCTCCCTCTCTCTCTGCCCCTCCCCCGTTCATGCTGTGTTTCTCTCTGTCTCAAAAATAAATAAACATTAAAAAAATAAATAAATAAAAAAATAAAGTCCTCTCTCTGTTTCATATACCACATTGCATTTATTTATGTCTCTTTCTGTCTCTTAAGTCCCCGTTGATTTATACCAGTTTCATAGTCTTCCCAGATAATGTTCGATGACCTTGACAGTTTTGAAGAGTACTGGTCAGTTGTTTTGTAGAACGTCTCTCCGTTTGGGTTTGTCTGATGCTTTCTCATGGATAGGAGTGAAATGTTTTGAACTCTCTTCTGTAGCAGGTCAGGCTCTGATCCCCCTATGTTACTCAGATTTCTCAGATTATCCTTGTCCACATGGTATCCCCGGCACCTTTTTTTTTTTTTAATGTTTATTTATTTTTGAGAGACAGAGAGCACGAATGGGGTGGGGCAGAGAGAGAGAGACAGAGAGAGACAGAGAGAGAGAGAGAGAGGGAGAGGGAGACAACAGAATCCGAAGCAGGCTTCAGGCTCCAAGCTGTCAGCACAGAGCCCGACGTGGGGCTCGAACTCACGAACCGTGAGATCATGACCTGAGCCGAAGTCTGAGGCATAACCGACTGTGCCACCCTGGTGTCCCATTATTTTATTTATTTATATTTTTACAGGACATGTGCAAAGCTGCCACTGAGTCCGTGCCCTGCAGCCCCAGCCCCCTCCCAGGCGAGATTCGCCGAGGCACCTCTAGCGGTGAGTCCCATCTACCCAGGGTTCCTTTCCTTCAGTCATACGCTTCAGCTGTAGAGGGGATACACCTGAAATCTGCAGAGGTGAAACAAAGCCATCTGAGGTTCTCTTAGGAAAAAAATAGTCTGGGTAGTGAGGTGGCAATATGTCCGGTCGATTTTCGTCGGTGGTAGTTCTGCTCCATAACGTCACTGTGACTACTGAATTAGTGAATATTGAGTCACTGCTTCAAGAGGAAGTACAAAGTTAGGTTCCTGTAAGCCTCTAGTCACAACATTTTTGTCAGTTGATTAACAGATCTTATTATTATTTTCTTTTAATGTCTATTTATTTTTGAGAGAGACAGAGACAGAATGCGAGTGGGTTAGGGGCAGAGAGAGAGGGAGACACAGAAGCAGAAGCAGGCTCTAGGCTCTGAGCTGTCTGCACAGAGCCCAATGCGGGGCTTGAACTCACGAGCCGTCAGATCATGACCTGAGCCGAAGTTGGACGCTCAACCGACTGAGCCACCCAGGCTCCTCGACACAGATTTTATTTTATGTGTATTTCTGTTTAGAGACCTTTTACTTGTAATACATTGTTGATACATTAACATCAAGCTCACAGCCAACAGCACTGTGACTCCTGCCTGGACGAAGCTAATCTAACATGTATTTTCTCCATAAGGCACATCACCTGGGAATATGAGAAAGCACGTTGTCACTATGCTTGGGCGCCATTTTAAACAGCAAAATCATTATCCAAAAGCACAAAACTGTAAAAAGGGGATACAAAATAGACCGTGAGAAGGATACTTGTTTACCGTGAGAGCTGAAGGCAGAGAGTCCCCTTGTTTGACTTCAGTTGGGAGTGTGTGTTGGGTGACTCGAGTGTTTCACTGTTCAGCGCATGGCTGTGAATGGCAGCAAAAGCACCACAAATACTGGTTTTGGGGTTAGAAATCAATTATAGTGAATAGGCGAATTTGCAAATATGGAATCCGTGGATGGTGAGAATGGTATTTATACATTTGATTTTTTAGCAGTGTGGTACCTTTTTTAAGAAAAATAAACTTTAGAAATTTAGTATGCATATTAGCTTAACAAGCCCCAAACTGGTTTAAAATACAAGCTTTTATCTCTCGTGATTTTTTTTTAAATGTTTTATTTATTTTTGAGAGAGAGAGAGAGAGAGAGAGAGAGAGCACGAGTAGGGGAGGAGCAGAGAGAGAGGGAGACACAGAATCCGAAACAGGCTCCAGGCTCTGAGCTGTCAGCACAGAGCCCGACGCGGGGCTTGAACTCACAAACTGTGAGATCATGACCTGAGCCAAAGCTGGACACTCAACCGACTGAGCCGCCTTGGTGCCCCATATCTCTCGTGATTTTATGACATGGCTGGTCACTTCTGCTCTGGGTCAGCTCAGCTGATCTCAGTGGTCACCTGGCAGTTTGGTTGAGGCTGGGTGATCTAGGATGGCCTCACTCACACGACTGATGGTTGGCTTGATGTCATCTGGGCCAACAGAGGTGACTTGGCCACATGTCTCTCATTTTGCAGCAGGCTAGCCTGGGCTTGTCCACGCAGTGCTGATTGCAGGGCTCTCCAGAACAGCATAAGAGGGCAGACCCCAGTGTGCAAGGCACCTCTTAAGCTTCTGCCTGTATAACAGTTGCTCTTGCCTCATTGGCCAAAGTCAGTCACGTGGCTAAGCCCAGAATCAGTGTGGGCAGTGCCTACCCAAAGGCATGGACAGAGGGAGGCTGAAAAAATTGGTGTTCTTTTCTGCAGCAGTCTTCCTCAACTTACACACAGGAAAGGGTTCCAATCATAAAGGTACAGCCGAATCACTTTTCACAAGTGCAACGCTTGTGTAGCCAGCAGCATCCAAATCCAGAAACTGAAACATGACCAGCATCACTACCCGCCCCTCCTCTCCAGGGAACCCATTACCTTGATGTCTTTTTTTTTTTTTTTAAGTTTATTTATTTATTTTGAGAGAGACAGACAGTGTGAGTGGGGGAGGGGCGGAGAGAGAGAATCCCAAGCAGGCTACGCACTACCAGCACAGAGTCTGACATGGGGCCTGAACCCATGAAACTGTGAGATCGTGAGCTGAGCCAAAACCAAGAGCTGGACGCTTAACCCACTGAGCCACCCAGGTGCCCCTTATTGACCCTGATTTCTAACAGCATTGATGATCTATTTTTTTAGTCTTTTTGTTCGTCTTTCAAATGTACATCAATGAAATCAGATAGTATGTTATTTTTATACCTTTTTGAATGTCTTAGTGTCAAACAAGTTAAAAAAATTAACAAAAATGCTCGTGGAGAAAATAGGCAGTTAGGAATAGAGGAAGCAGGCAAAGAAGGAAAGGGGTGGGGAAGAATGTTCCAGAAAAGCATTCCTGGTACACTCGCTTCTATACACTTTATGATATACACCTTTGAATACCATGTCTGTATCTATGTGTCTGACACCTGACTACAGTTCAAATTCGTTAGGGCGAAGATAGTTGTTTTTCTTCCACCCAAATGGTGCTTACCTGTTGTGATAAAACATCATATGCCTTATCCCTTTTAAGCAAGACCTCTCCCTCTGGGTACACTGCAAGAGGCAGGGCCTCTCAGCTGCTTACCTCTCGTAGCAGAACATCCCGATCATCCCAGGACAGATTCTGTGCAGCCAGGTGGTTTACAGCTGGTCAGAAAGCCACCTCTATCCGGCTTCAGAGCTGTCTGAAGAAATGTCCTGGGGAAATTGTGGAGGGGTGTATACCGATCGTTACCAGGGGAGTGAGCAGGGCTGAAAACTGGCCATTTCTTTCTGGTGAGGGGCAGGGAAGAGGTCTGATTGGGAAGGGCCAATCCCCAGACTTCCGGGTGACAGTAAGGCTCCAGTTCTTGACCTGGGTGGTGGGTATGTGGGAGTTCACTTTTTGTTAAGTGGTCTCTGTGGGTTTGGTGTATTTTTCTGTATGCTATAGTTATAATTTAAAAAATCAACCAAGTAATATATAATTGTGATAACGTATTGAGGGTCATTGTGGGGAACTTGAGCAGGTTTTGAGAGAGAGCACATAGCAGAAAAAGAAAGGACTTTTGGGGAGTAGGTAGGGTGGAATACCCAAATCTGAAAGCCCTTGGTGGAGGGTCTGGGGATTACTGGGACTGTGGTGTAAGCAGGGACGGCATGGAGACCCCCTCCCTCCCCTGCAGGGCTTCCCCAAGAGCTTTTGAAACCTGTGCCCTAAACCCAGCTGTTCTGAAGACAAGACCCGTGTCCTTCCCATGCTGGGGTTGACCCTCTAGAGCATGCTGTAGCTCCCACCTCGCACCCTGAAATCCCTCCTTCTGCTCCACAGAAGACGGGCGCCAGAGCCTGCCCTCACCCCCATCCTCCATCCCCAGAAGGGGGTTACCGCTTATTTCCCCTCAGCCCAACTGGAGCCGGACCCACCACTGCTTAGGGACCTGGCTGAGTGATCCCCTCCTGGAGTCACCATTTCCTCGTCTGTAAAATTGGCTTGCAGTAGATCTGTCTGGTAGGGATGTTGGGATTTTCAGTGATAGTGTTCATCTTTGCCAGTAGATGTTCCGTGAGGACCTCTAAAGCACCAGAAGCTGTGATAGGCACTAGGGATACAGAAATAAATGGGCATTGTCTTCTCATGGGGCTTGCATGCTCGTGGGAGAGCCCACCAGGAAACAAAAACGTGTAATTTGATGTCAAGCAGCGATTAGGGCTACGAAGAAAAAGAGAGCCTTGCGTAGGGTCAGGGTGGTAGAGGGGATGGAGAGGTCCAGGAAGCTTTTTCTAAGGAGGTGCTGTCTGAGAGGAGACCTGAGTAAAGAGCCAGAGAAGGCCCGTTGGTACTCAGGGAACTGCATGCCAGGCAGAGGGAACAGCATGTGCTTTGAGAAGGTGCACACTTCTGGGGGAAGAAGATCCCCAGACCAGCTGGGCTGAAGTGGAGCTGGGAGAGGAGCTCAGAACAGGGCTGGGTAACTGTTGGGTGAAGAGTGACAGGAACCAGTCTGGTCTAGGCCCTCAGGAAGGACCCCCAGGCAGTGAGGAGCGGGCTAGCTCCTGTTTAGACTGGCTTACGCCCAAGCATCCCCATCATGGCAGTGCAGCTACAGGGGGACCCCAGCTGCCCCTTCCCCATGTAGTCCCAAGACTTGTCTTCTGTGTCCTGGCCTCCATCCCAGGGACGATGGGACTCTCGCCTTTCCTCCCTGCAGCTGCCTCTCGAATGATTGCTAACAGTCTGAACCGTGACTCCCCACCCGGCACTCCACCGAGGCGGCCGGACACCAGCACCTCCAAGATCTCAGTCACCGTGTCCAACAAGATGGCAGCGAAGACTGCCAAGGCTGCCGGTGAGGGGGTTTGGGCAGATGGCGGGAGGAGCTGGGGGTGAGTGTGGGTTGGCAGATGGTATTTGGGGGTCACGTTCCGAATATCTCATGGTGCTTTGAAGGCCTCAGGGTGTCCAAAGCGTTTGGATTTTGTCAAGCCCCTGTATCTCTGTGTGCCTTGCTTTCCAAGTCTATAGAATGGGGACAGTGGGAAGCTGTGGACGTGGTGTACTTAACAGCACAGGGGCACGGCGGTTCTCACTCAGGGGTCTGTTCAGTCTTTTTAAATTTTTTATTTTGTTTTATTACGGAAAGAATGCTTAATATGGTGTCACCCTCTTTTTTTTTTTTTAAATGTTTATTTATTTGTTTTGAGAGAGAGAGAGAACAAGTGGGAGGAGGCAGAAAGAGAGGGAGAGAAAGAATCTCCAGCAAGCCCTGTGTTCTCAGCACAGAGCCCGATGCAGGCTCGATCTCACAAATTGTCAGATCCTGACCTGAGCCGAAACTGAGTCAGATGCTTAACCCGCTGAGCCACCCAGGCGCCCCTGACGTCACCCCCTTAATTAAGTCTTAAGCGTACAGTACAGCTCTGTGGACTATGGGTGGCTCATTTTTTTTTTAATCGTTTATTTATTTTTTAAATTTACATCCAAGTTAGCATCTAGTGCAACAATGATTTCGGGAGTAGATTCCTTGATGCCCCTCCCCCATTTAGCCCACCCCCCCCAACCCCTCCAGTAACCCTCTCTATATAAGTCTCTCTATATTCTATATATTCTCTATATTCTATATAACCCTATATTCTATAACCCTCTCTATATAAGTCTCTCTGTATTCTCTCTATATAAGTCTCTTATGTTTTGTCCCCCTCCCTGTTTTTATATTATTTTTGCTTCCCTTCCCTTATGTTCATCTGTTTTGTATCTTAAATTCCTCATATGAGTGAAGTCATATGATATTTGTTTTCCTCTGACTAATTTCGCTTAGCATAATCCCCTCTAGTCCCATCCATGTAGTTGCAAATGGCAAGATTTCATTCTTTTTGATTGCCGAGTAATACTCCATTATATATATATATAGTTACCCCATCTTCTTTATCCATTCATCCATCGATGGACATTTGGGCCCTTTCCATACTTTGGCTATTGTTGATAGTGTTGCTAGAAACATTGGGGTGCGTGTGCCCCTTTGAAACAACATACCTGTATCCCTTGAGTAAACACCTACTAGTGCAGTTGCTGGGTCATAGAGTAGTTCTATTTTTACTTTTTTGAGGAACCTCCACACTGCTTTCCAGAGTGGCTGCACCAGCTTGCATTCCCACCATCAGTGCAAAAGAGATCCTCTTTCTCTGCATCCTCGCCAACATCTGTTGTTGCCAGAGTGGTTAATGTTAGTGTCTCAGTCCTTTTTTTTTAATTATTTTTTTTATTAAAAAAAAATTTTTTTTTTAACGTTTATTTATTTTTGAGACGGACAGAGACAGAGCATGAGCAGGGGAGGGGCAGAGAGAGAGGCAGACACAGAATCTGAAGCAGGCTTCAGGCTCTGAGCTGTCAGCACAGAGCCTGACATGGGGCTCGAACTTACAGACCGTGAGATCATGACCTGAGCCGAAGTCGGACGCTTAACCGACCGAGCCACCCAGGCGCCCCAGTGTCTCAGTCCTTTTTAACAGATGTTCACTGAGGCCTGCACTGGTGCCGGGCCCTGTGCTTGATGCAGGGGTCAGAGGTCAAGAAACTACCATTTTCTCTCAGCAGCCAGAAGGATCCTTTCAAACCTTCAACCTGACCCTTTCACACTCAGCTAGAACTCTCCAGGGCTTCCCATTGTCCCAGTAACAAAGTCATCTTCCCACGTGGCCTATAGGTCGTGCATAATGTGAGTCCATCTCCTGTGTCTCTCCCTGGCTCCCTTCCCCAGGTCCCTTCCAGGCTCCTTCCTGTCGTGGTATTTCTGCCCCAATGTTCCCTTCTCCCAGCACATTCTTCCTTCACAGACCTTTTATGCTTGGCCTCTGTTCCTCTTCCAGGTCTCAGCTTGAAATCTGGGAATAGGACCCTGGCCTTTGGGCTTCCAAGCTGTCCTTCTGTCTGCCCCACTGTCCTGCCTTTGTCGGACCCACCCCCACAGCAAAGATCTTGGCACAAGTGGAGACTGAGGCCCAGGGAGGGGGCTTTGTTATTCTGATGCCCAGCCCCTTCATGCTCTGTCCACCTCCATTGCACATGCTCCCTTTTTGCCGTGTGTGTTTAGAAGTGCCTCATCCCCTTCTTTGGACCCTTTACTTCTTGGGGCGGGGGAGGGGCAGAGAGAAGGGGGTAGAGGACCCCAAGTAGGCTCCGCGTTGTTAGCACAGAGCCTGACGCAAGTCTTGAACTCACGATCCATGAGATCATGACCTGAGCTGAAGTCAAATGCTTAGCCGACTGAGCCACCCAGGTGCCCTTCTGGCCTTTTGATTGATGTCATGAGTAAGAAAGTTTAAATTGATTTCTAAAGTATTGAAAAAGTGGTGAACCTGGGAGTGTCGAGGGGATTTTGTTTTTCTAATTGAGATATAATTTACTTAGGCATGATATACAAATTGCAAGTATACGGCTTGATTCATTTAAAAAAAAATTATTACACCTGTGAAACCATTGCTTAGCTGGAGCTCTTGAACTTTTCCATCAGCCAGCAGTTTCCCCTTCTGAGGGGATCCTGACTGGGCTGGGAAGTCAGCCTGCTCGGGGCAGGGACAGAGGCAGAGAGAGCCTGGGAGGCCCGCCACAGCGTGGGGATTCTGAGCACCGTCGGCAACCCCGTCGTGCCCAGACCTCTGAATTTCTTGGTGGTTCAGAGTCAGTGGTGATGGGGTGGTTGGGAAGATAGGGGATTGCAGTCATTTGAACGTATGGAGATAAAGGGCACATTTGTGCCCTTCGTTGGGCATCTAGCCCCCACCCCAGGAGAACATTCCACCCCAGAAGGTGCTCACCACCCCTCTCCTCCCCAGCAGCCCTGGCCCGCCGCGAAGAGGAGAGCCTGGCCGTTCCCACCAAGCGGCGCCGGGTCACTGCCGAGATGGAGGGGAAATACATCATCAACATGCCCAAAGGCACCACCCCCCGGACCCGTAAGATCCTGGAGCAGCAGCAGGCGGCAAAAGGTACTGTGCTGGCGGGGGCACACGCTTTGGTGTGGAGACTGCCTTTCCCTTTTGCTGCTTTGTGCGGGGTTTGGTCATGCCCTATGGGCATTGGCCAAGAAGTGGGCTCTAACGAGATCCAGGGGGCCTTGGACCAAGGGGACAGCGAGGGTGGCCACAGAGGAGGAGAGCACATCACCACCTCCACCCTCGCATCCTGCAGTTAGTGTAGCAGGTGCTTCACCTGGCACCTCTTCCCCAAGGGCAGGGGCTTGGATTCCACGACTGCCTGACTGTAAAGTGGTGTCCGTGTCTGGCTGAGGGCAGGTGCCCAAAATGGTGGGAACCATCATCATGAGCCAGAGGAGTCTGGTTGAGGTTCAGTCCGTAGCTGGGGTTTGCGTCTGGTAGTGCAGAGATGGTCTTCCTCACAGTGTTCCTTTTAGAATGTTGTACGCATTCCCACGGGGAAAGCATTCATATGGTGCAGAGGAGTATACGACGTCAACTCATTCTTTCCCTCACTCCCGTGTCCCACGCCGTCATTAACCTTTCCAGACCGGCACCTGTGGACTTGCATGCGTGTATCTATATATAAAAACACAGAGAGGTGTTTGTTTCTATTTCAACACAAATAGCAGCAGCCTGTAGGTATTATTCTAGAATTCTTTTATTGCGATCTTTTCACATAAATACATGTGGATGTGCTTCATTCTTTTTTTATTTTAAATGTTTACTTTTGAGAGTGAGAAAAAAAGAGTGCAAGTAGGGGAGGGGCAGAGAGAGAGGGAGACACAGAATCCCAAGCAGGCTCCAGGCTCTGAGCTGTTAGCACAGGGCCCAGCATGGGGCTTGAACCCACGAACCGTGAGATCATGACCTGAGCCGAAGTTGGACGCTTAACCGACTGAGCCACCCAGGTGCTTCTCTGCTTTGTTCTTTTTAATGGTCATTTAAATTTAATATTTGCATCGTATTCGTATATCATGATTTAGTAAACATTCTCCCATTGATGGCTATTTAGGGTGTTATTTAGGGAGAGGGCTTATCCGTTCAGCAGACTCTCAGAGGCCCATGACCCAGAACAAGACTGAAGGGAACAAGTAGGGATTTAGAACTCTTCCCGCACACGTTCACGAACTCGTGCAAAGTTTCCAGGAGCCCAAGGGTCAATTTTAGTGGATCTTTCCCACATTTGGCACTAGCCAGAAACATGTGAGTCAGGTCCGTGTCAGCCAGCGCTCAGACACAGAGTCCGTGCCTGCCTGGACCGGAGCTGCCTGGGCCTGGGCCGCATCTCCCCTCCCTTGTCTGCACGATGCATGATGCTCGGCCGGGCCCAAGCTCCGCGCGTGGCTCAGTTGGTGCTGGCTGAGGGCTCACTTCCCTCCCAGGTCTCCACAGGACGTCCGTGTTCGACCGCCTCGGCGCCGAGACCAAGGCAGACACGACAACAGGGAATAAAGTGAGTTGGAAACGGGGAAGCCAGTTGGGGTTCTCTGATTCTTGTCTTCCTGCGGGTGTTGATCCCACATCCAGCCCCTCGTACTCCCTGGGCCGCCTCCCCTGTCTTAACAGTCTCCGTTCCGTTCTTTGCACCTCAACGTCTCTACTGATTTCCAGCCCCCGGGGTCTGGCCAACTCCTGAATGCTGCCCTTGGGTCCTCCCACCAGATGTCCCAGACTGGCCTCGGCATCTTCCCCCAGAGTAACTCCCCTCCCGGGCCCCGTCTCAGGGACACCCCAGTGCCCCATTCCGGGCAGGCTCTAGTGATGGCTCCGTCTGTCTTCCCTTCTCTGCCACTTTTCCCTGTCTGGATAGGGCGGTGGCCTCCTAACTGGTCTGCAGCTCCTGTGAACCCCCTTCTGCCCCTCCCCCCATAGCAGCAGTGTGTGCCACCCACAGGACAGGCCACCCACCCCCCACCAGATGCTTTCACCTTGGTCAGGATGAACGCCACCCTCCTTGCCTTGGCCTGCAGTCCCGCGGGCCCCGGGGACAGTGTGTGTTAGGAGCACGCAGCCTGAGCCCTGCCCGGCATGAATCCAGCTCTGTCACCACCTGGCTGCATGGCTGCATGGCTCTGGCCACGTCACTTAAGCTCCTGGTACCTCAGCTTTCTTATCCGTGTAGTGCACACCTCATGGGGTGCTTGTGAGGATTAAGTGACACACACCTGCACAGTGCTGGGGGTGTCTGGTGCACAGCAGGCACTCTTTAAGTGTCACCTTTGACTAACTGCTCCGGAGCTCCCCAGCTGCGTTTCCTGCCTCTCCAGTCCTCGCTTGCCAGGGCTTACCCAACCTTTCCCTCACTTCTTAGAGTCTTATCACGAGCAGGATAATAACACTCAGGATCGTGTGGCTTGAAGATGTAGCCGTGTAAAGAGCTTGGCACAGAGCGAGTGCTCCATCAGTATGATTCCTATTCCTGCCTTGGGGACTTAGCCCTTGCTCTTTTCTCTGCTGATTCATCCTTGAGGGCCTGGCTTAAACATCAGTACCTCGGAGAAAGCATCCCTGAAGTCGAGAGGGGTCGAGGCCTCCCTGTCTCCTGTCCACCTGTGCTCCCATCTCTTCCAGAGAACGCACCACTGTCGTAATTAGGGAATCGTTGGGTGTCATTTCCCACGCCAGGTCTGTCTTCCCCACTGGACTGGGAGCCCCCTGAGGGCAGGGCCAAGGCTGTGCTTAGTCACCACTGTTTCCCCAGCACCACCCAGCACGGGGCCAGGGACAGTCGGGACTCAGGAAATGTCTGTTGAGTGAATGAGCAAATTTTTCTTCTCTCATGTTCTCCTGCAGATCTCTGCAAATGGTCTTCTCTCCGTCTTCTCTCTCCCCCCTTCTTTATTAGACCCACCTGCCGTTACTTTCAGATCTCATCTCTGAGGTCTCTTGTCCAGGGAGTCTCTCCCGAACTTCAGCCAAGGTCAGGAGTCTTCTCTGGGCCCCACCAGGTCCCTGAATCTCCCCTGTCGTGGCTCTCACCACTGTGTAGCGTGCCACTGTTGGGGATTTCTCCCAATGAGGCCAGGCACAGATGGGGC
Source organism: Lynx canadensis (assembly GCF_007474595.2). Classification (NCBI taxonomy): domain Eukaryota; kingdom Metazoa; phylum Chordata; class Mammalia; order Carnivora; family Felidae; genus Lynx; species Lynx canadensis. Next base: position 47,572,998 of record NC_044317.1, on the reverse strand, counting down.
AGCTCTCCGTGCATGCATGTTGAGTGACTACATGGCTCACTTGTCCCATCTCTGACCCCTGCAGCCCACAGGAGTCTTCAGCCGCCTGGGGGCCACCCCAGAGATGGACGAGGATCTGGCTTGGGACAGCGACAATGACAGCAGCAGCTCTGTCCTGCAGTATGCCGGGGTCCTGAAGAAGCTGGGCCGGGGCCCAGCCAAGTCCAGTCCCCAGCCAGCACTGACTGTCAAAGCTAAGGCCACAAGTTCGGCCACAACGGCTGCCACCCCAACACTGCGGCGTCTGGCCCTTTCCTCACGCCCTGGACTCGAGAGGAAGCCAGAGTCCCTGTCCAAAGGCAGCATCATCCAGAGACTGGGCAAGGCTGCCCTTGTGCCTGAGGCCCAGGACAGCCAGGTCACGAGCACCAAGAGTAAGTCCTCAGCCGAGGTCAAGGTCACCATTAAGAGGACTCTGGTGGGGCCCCGGGGGAACAGCTCCAGCGAGGGCCTGGGTGCCCAGATGGACCATGCGGGCACAGTGAGCGTGTTCAAAAGACTGGGCCGCAGGACCTTCTAGCCTCTGGGCGGGGCGCAGTCCCCTCTCCAGGCTCCTGGCTCCGGCAGAGGCTCCAGTGAGGGCGCGCCCAACCCTCTGCCGGCTTCTGGATGACACTGCTTGTCTCCCTCGGCATTGGAGCCGGCCCGAGCTTTCTGGGGACTCACCCCAGTTTTCTGAGTCTGAGATGGTCGTTGTGACCTGGCCTTGCTGCTCCGGTCTTTCCTTTCTCTCACGTCCTCTGTTCTCTCCTCTCTGACTGTGGCCTTGGCAGGGCACACTCCTCTACCTCTCCCAGAGCCAAGTGCCCTTTTCCCTCCCCCATTCCCCTTCCTGCCTCTCAGCAGCATCTGCTGCCTCAGCCCCAGCTCCTCAGCCTTCCAGTCCCCCAGAGCGGGTGTCACCTGGAGGGGCCGACTTCCCGACTTCCCCTCGCCCCTCTGCCCCGTCCCCATGCTACTTTAACTTCTCGGTCTCTCCCTCTCTTCATGCTGTTCATTTCTCTTCTGTTTTCTGTCCCTGTGGCAAGGCCCGACTGTGCGCTGCGTCCTGCCTGACCCTCCTGCGCCTCCGGCCTCCCAGCGGCCCCGTCGACGGTGGCGTCGAGCCTGTAGAGACTGTTAGCCGCCCTCGCTCCCAGACCCTGGGCTGCAGCAGGGCCCCTCTGTTTTCCGGCCCTGGGCGTCTTTTTCTCTGAAAGCCTGTGGCGGGTGGCGAGCAAGGGTCACCGGGAAGGGAGGCCAGTGCCGAGAGAGAAGAAAACAGCTGTTTTAATATATTTTTGTGGCTTTCAAACTGTTTCCCTCCCCTCCTTCAGGGTGAGTCACAGGGTTGTTTTTCACACAAAGCACAATGTGGGTGGGGGTGCCAGTGAGGGGTTGGGCTCTGTCTCTGAAGGTCAAGGCTCCACGTGGGCCATGTCTTTGCTGCAGGCCCCCAGTGGAAGGGAGTAATGGTCACGGTCCCCGTTCAGTTGGGCTTCCTCTCCCCATCAACCCACTGCGGTGGTCCTGCCTCTGTGTCTGTCCCCCCACCGTATATTTCACCTGTGCCTGCCATTCTGCCTGTTGGCAGCTTTCCAGATTGCTGGCTTCCTGGTGAGGCAGCTCCTGCCGATTTGATCACACACCCATTCACTGCTGCACAGCCCCTACCCTGTGCCAGGCCTGTTTGAGGAGCTAGGGATCCGTTGGGAGCAAGGCAGACAAGCTCCTGCCAGCACGGCTGACCTCTCTGGCCAGGGAGATGGCGGTAAAGTGATCATGCTGTCGGAAGAATGGGAGTGAGGAGCAGAGGCGACCAAGGCCTCTTCAGAAGTTGGGGGTAAGAAGGCCTTTTAAGAGGAGGTGAGGCAAGGGCTGAGCCGGGAACGATCAGAAGCGGCTGCGTGAAGTGCAGGAGGAGAGTGTTCGGCCGAAGACAAGGCCAGGGCAGAGGTTGAGCGAGGAGCAGGGAGAGGCCAGGGGGCCGTCAGGCGTCAGGGGAGCCAGGGGCTGAATGAGGAGCCTGCCATGTAGCACAGGTGGGGGCAGGTGGGCGGGGACCAGGTGACTTAGGGCTTTGTGATTCATGGTGAGGAATTGGACATCTTCCCTACGCTCTGAGAAGTTGGGGAGGGTAAAGCCAGCAAGGGATGGTCTGAGTTGCCTTTTGTGAAGGTGGCTTTGGCCCCTGTGAGGAGGATAAATTGTCGGGAGGCAGCCGTACAGGAACTGGGGCAAGAAAGGAAGGTGGTGTGGGGTGACGCGTGGGGAGGAGGAAGGTGAGTGGGCTTCGGTGGAGCAGCGGGCAGCGTGGATGGATGGGAAGCTGGGGTGCGGGGAGCAGGGGTCACCTCGACACCGGAGCATCTAGCCAGAGGTGCCGTTTGTGGAAACCAGGAGGCTGGGGGTAGGGGAGCGGGGGTGGGAGGGCACGTGGCCGCTGGGGCTTGAGGGGGCCACCCGGGGAGCTTCGAGGAGCGACACCAGCCTGAAGGGAGCATAGAGACAGGAGAGGGCCCAGATGGGAATTGGGGGCCCTTTTCCCATTTAGAGACCAGGACTGCTAGGATTCGCGGGCGTGGTCTGGGGGTTGGGAGGCCTAAGAGCAGGTGAGCATGAGATTAGACGTCACCCGTTTTTTTTTTTTTATTGTGATAAAATAAACCTAACGTAAACTTGACGATCTTAACCATCTTAAAGTGAGCATCCTGTCCAGTGGCATTAAGTATATTCACACCGTCATATAACCATCATCACCATCGTCCCCACATCTGTGTCATCTTCCTGAGCTGATTGTCTATTTGTAGTGTTTCGGTTGTGTCGTGTCGGGGGCTACTGTGTGTTGGGCAGCGAGCCAAGCACAGGGCCTGGGTGTGAAGGGTGGGGCTTCAGTGTGAAGGACACGGTAGGGAGGGCTAAGGCTAGACCTTTTGGGGGGACTGTAGGAGGTCGTACCTCAGAAGGACAGCAGCTGTTGGCAGCGGTGATTCCGGAGGCTGCACCCTTGTGGTGGCGCCACAGGGAGGGGCTCACACGCCGTATGCTTTCCCTGCTGCTCTTCAACTCTTGGGGTTTTTTCCCCAGTCATTTCCTCTGGTTCCACCTCATGGACAATTCTAGCAACTGCCAAGGTTCAGAGGAAAAGTTCCGGTTACTAAATTTAAGAGCACTGGATAATTTCTTGATGTGCAATGATGTAAAAAACACGTGTCGCTCACTTACCCACTAAAGGCTCACCTGCGTGAGGATAGTCACGTCACTGTGGCTCTTTATGGAGGCCCAGAGGGGAGTAAGCTGCCCCGCATCTCACCCAGCTGGCAAGTGGCAGGTCAGGGAGCCGACCAGGAACCTCGCTCCGTAAGCCCTACCTTGTGCTGATTGTGGGTTTGAAACAAGGACCTTTTGGAAAGGGGAGGGTGGGGTCCTAGGATAGTAGTTTTGGATTTTCTCGAGTTATTTACATGTACATGTCCCCCCCACCCAATCAACTTGTTGTGAAAAGCATTTGCAGCTTTGGGATGCTGTGGCCCATGAGAGTCATGCCCCCTCCTGCCACCGTGTGCTGGGTGGGCCAGACCAGACACCCCCTATGCCTCCTAGCTGCTCCAGAGCCACAGTATGTGTCCCCACTGTTTGACTTGGTGATTCCCCCAAACCAACCCCAGCATCTGGGACCCACAGAAGTGTGTTATTTTTCCTCTGGTTCTATTAAGTATTTTTTTTTTTTAATGTTTATTTATTTTTGAGAGAGAGAGAGAGAGACAGAGCATGAATGGTGGGGGAGGGGTAGAGAGAGAGGGAGACACAGAATCTGAAGCAGGCTCCAGGTTCTGAGCTTCAGCACAGAACCCAACGTGGGGCCTGAACCCACAAGCTGTGAGATCATGACCTGAGCTGAAGTCGGAAGCCCAGCTGACTGAGCCACCCAGGTGCCCCTCTATTAAGTTTTTTTTTTTGAGCAGAATACTTTCGTATGGTTCAAGATTCCAAAGGCTTTATGGTGAAAAGTTTACACACACACACACTCATATATATATATATATATATACAGGCAGAGGAACATACAGTACACATATACAGGCACACACGCATATTTATGGCCTAATTCACTTCACCAACCCTTTTTGAAAGGGAATTCGGGTTGCTTCCAGTCTCTTACTAGCGTAAGCTGTGCTGCAGTGGGTAAGCTTGTCCCATGTGAAGTCAGGTCAGGGGTGAATATGAAGAATTCCAGTTAAATCAATACTTCAGTGCGACTACTGATAATTGGGTCAGTAGGAAATCTGAACCAGGCTCCCCACCCCCCGCCCCAAGATTATTGGCATTCCTCACACGACTTATTCGTACACTCATCACCCCATTCCAGAAAGGAATGGAGAGCCGTTGGACTCTTCTGGTTGGAGACCACTGGAGGAAGCAGGTCAGGGAATGCTAAGAACTAGCACCAACCACACCTTTGTGCCAGGAAATACTAAATAAGGGCTTTGGTAAGTTGACAGACTTCCCAAATCCTTAGGGAAAGGGCAGCAGCATGGAGGTCAGGGACTTCCTATTCTCCTCCCATAAACAGATGTCATATGGAGGGACAGGGAACCTAGGGCTCAGGCTAAATCATAGAGCCAGATCCGAGCCATTCCCGGTGAAGGATTCTGTTTGGATGGTGGTCTTGGGATGAGGTGACCTCCTTAGCTCACACCAGTAGACGGAAGAGGCGGGATGGGAACTTATAGCACCTATGGCGGGCAGCCAGCGTCCAGGCAGCCCCACCGCCCCTTCCTCCAGCGTCGGAGCCTGGTGCCACCCAGATGGGCCAGGTGTCAGGCTGCGGCGGCCTTGCTTCCTCCTTTCCCTCCTTTGGGGATCTGAGCTGACTTAGACTGGTGAGCGCGACTTCTATATACCCCTGCCTTTGAAGGCCTGATGTTTACCTACACAGAACTTCACCTGCTTTGTGAACTCCAGGCCTCTGCAAACTTCATCAAACAGGCGAAGCCTGACCCAGCTGGCAAGTGGGAGGACTAGGTCTGCTGTCAGGAAGCTGGCCAGGAGCCTTGCCTTTTTAAGTTGTTTTTTTTTAAGACTTTATTTTTTAGAACAGACTTTATTATTTATTTGTTTTTTTAATTAAAAACATTTTTTTAGTTTATTTATTTATTTTGAGAGAGGGAGAGAGGGAGGGAGCATGCACAAGCAGGGGAGGAGCAGAGAAAGAGGGAGGGAGAGAATCCCATGCAGGCTCCATGTTGTGAGTGCAGAGCCCGACGTGTGCTCAATCCCATGAACTGTGAGATCACGACCTGAGCTGACATCAAGAGTTGGATGCTCAACCGACTGCCACCCAGGCGCCCCAACAGACTTTATTTTTTAGAACACTTCAGATTTGCAGAAAAATTGAGAAGTGCATTTCTGCCAGCAGACTTCCTGTATACCCCTCCTCCAATTTCCCCCATTATTAACATCTTACATTAGCATGATTTCATGTGTTACAGTGAGTGAACCAATATTGACACATAGGTATTAAAGTCCATAGTTCTTCACATTTCCTTAGCTTTTTCCTTAGTTTTAATATCTTTTTCTGTTCCAGGATAGCATATTACGTTTATGTTGTCGAACACTTGCGTTGACAAATAGGGTATTGTCGCGCTTCCTCAGGCCCCTTCTGGTTGTGGCAGTTTTTGATGACCTTGACAGTTTTGAAGAATAGTGGGTAGGTCTATTAGAGATTGTCCCTCAATTGGGATTTGTCTTTCTCCTTATTAGAGCAGGGTTATGTGTTTTTCAGAGGAAGAGCTCCGAGGTAGAGTGCCATTTTATCACATCGTCTGTAGGGTGCATGCTGTGATTTACCACAGTCTATGTTAACCTTGGTCACCTGGCTTCATTACCTACTATTTGCTGGATTTCTGCACGGTCAGTTTGCTCTCTCCCTTTCTGTATTGAACTCTTTGAAGGGAAGTCACTCTGCACAGCCCACACCTAAGGAGTACAGGGCTTAGGTTTCACTGCCTTGAGGGCAAAGTACTGACACGAATTAGAAATAAACCTGGGAGGGCGCCTGGGTGGCTCAGTCTGTGGAGCGTCCAACTTCGGCTCAGGTCATGATCTCACAGTTCGTGAGTTCAAGCCCCACATCGGGCTGTGAGCTGTCAGCACAGAGCCTGCTTCATATCCTCTGTCCCCCTCTCTCTCTGCCCCTGCCCTGCTTGCGCTCTCTCTCAAAAAAAAAAAAAAAAAAAAAAGCTGGGAATTCTTCTGCAAGGAAGATGTGTCTCTTTTCTCTATTAACTTATTCAATCATTTATTTTCATCAGTCTGGACTCCTGGGTATATTTATTTTATACTTTGGGTTATATAATCCAATACTACTTGAATTATTTTGTGTTCACATTATTCTAGCTTTGGCATTTGGGGACTCTTTCAGTTGGCTCCTGTGTCCTTTGACATACTTCCACTATTGGTCCTAGAGTCCACCATTTCTCTAAGGAGCCTCAGAATATTTTACCTAGAATGGTAATTGGGAATTGAAACCAAGGCCTAGGCTCGAGATGTGCTCCTTGCCACTGGGGGGAGCACCTCCTTTTTAGAAAATGTTATTTTAATATGAAACGCCAATATATAAAGCATGTTTAAAATAGGAAAATGATAAATATTTATTTGGGATCCATTCATACAAACAGTAACAAATTCAAAGGCACCAAAAGATATGTACCAGAAGACTGTTTTGTGCCCAGCAGATTGGCAAAAAATTTAAAGTCTCCAGTGTTGGGGAAGATTTGGAGTATTGGGAATATGGTACACTGCTTTTGGGATGTAAGTTGGGATCAACCATTTTGGAAAATAATTTGGTAGGTTGTAGTATAAATGAAGATGTTATACTCCCCAACCCAGCAATTACCATTCTGGAGACACTTGTACATACAGAGACATGAATAAGAATGTTCATGAGATCACTGTAATAGCATTAACTTGGAAGCAACCCACCCAAATATCCATTAACTGGAGAATGGACAGATTGTGGCATAGTTGTTTCAGTTATCTAATGCACAATGAATCACCTCAAAACTTACCGGCTCAAATCAATATTTATGATCTCGTATGGTTCTGGGGGTTGACTGGACTCAGACTGTGTCACTTGGGGGCTCTCGTGGTTGCAGTCAGATGTTGGTTGGGGCTAGTGTCCTCCTGAAAGCTTCCTTGGTTGTTTGGTGGTTAACCAGTATTGGCACTTAGCTCAGACCTCAGCTTGGGCTATCAGCCAGAATGCCTACATACGGTTTCGCCGTGTGGCCTGGGCTTCCTTACAACATGGTGGCTGGGTTCCAACAGCGTGCTGCTGAAGAGAGCCAGGAAAAACCGTATTGCCTTTTCTAACCTAGTATTGCAAGTCACATTGGTTCACTTCCGCCCAGATTCAAGGGGAGGGACCATAGACCCTACCTCTCAATGACAGGAATGTCACTGTCTCATAGTAAGAAGAGCGTGGGGGATGAGAGATTGTTTTGTGGCCATCTGGGCAAATCATACATCAATATAGGATGTACTGTCTGATGTATTGGGTGTGGAATATTATATATCAATGGAAATGAACGAACGTTGCACATATCAATAAGAATAAAGCAAAACACTGAAAAAAATTGCAGAAGAATGTGTAGTTCTGCAATATGCAAAATATTTACTACTTAAATATTTATTCACTTAATTCAATCAGTTTGCTCTTTAAAATGTAGCAAATGTATGAAATGCATAGGCTTGACGAACTCCAGATGTGGGAGCATGGTTCCCTCCAGTGGTAGGATGGGATGTGATTGGACCTCACATATGCAACAGCCTAGGAACGGGTTGGGGTGCCTGGCTGGCTCAGTTGGGGGAGCGTGCGACTCTTGATCTCGGGGTCGTGAGTTCAAGCCCCAAGTTGGGGTATAGAAATTACTTAAAAATAAAATCTTAAAAAAAGAAAACAGTATAGGAATGATTTTTAAAGCTGGGTGGTGGGCACACAGGTGTTTGTTGTGTTATTCTTTATATGTTTTTGGTATCTCTTAAGAATTAAAAAACAAGAATTCTCTTTCCTACTCTGGGTCATCAGTTCCACTCTCCAGAGGCAGTGGGTGTTACTGGGGTTATGTGTCCTTCCAGAAGTATTTCATTTGCAAACATAACTCTGTTTTCCCACTCAGATGGTCGCATATATGGCAGTTTTGTGCTTTGCTTTTTTCACTAATATATCCTGGAGATCATTTCATATCAATACATGACAAGCTTCTTTAAACACACACACACACACACACACTGGGGTGCCTGGGTGGCTCAGTTGGTTGAGCGTCCAACTCTTGATTTCGGCCTCGGTCTTGATCTTTGGGTTGTGGGATTGAGCCCCGTGTCGGACTCTGTGCTGAGTGTGGAACCTGCTCGGAGTTGTCGCTCTCTCTGTCTCCTCTGCCCCTCCCCCCCCCCCCCCCCCCCCGCTCTCTCTCTCTCACATTAAAACACACACACATACTTTATTGAGATATAATGCACATCCATTCACTCATTTAAAGCACACAATTAGCGGCGCCTAGGTGGCTCAGTCGGTTGGGCGTCTGACTTTGGCCTAGGTCATGATCTCACAGTTCGTGGGTTTGAGCCCCATGTTGGGCTCTGTGCTGACAGCTCAGAGCCCGGAGCCTGCTTTGAATTCTGTGTCTCCCTCTCTCTCTGCCCCTTCTCTACTCATGCTATGTCTCTATCTCTCAAAAAAAATAAATAAACATTGAAAAAAAATAAAGCGCACAATTCGATGGCTTTTAGTTACTCACAGAGTTGTGCATTCATCACTAGAATTCCAGGATGTTTTCATTACTCCGGAGAGAAAGCCCACACCCCTTAACCATGATTCTCCAAGTCCTCCCACACTCTGCCCCCCGGCTCCAGGCCCGTGGCCACCACTAATCTGTCTCTGTAGATTTACCTTTACTAAACATTTCATGTAAACGGAATCATACAGTACACGGCCGCCCCGTCTGGCTTCTTTCACTTGGCCTGTTTCTGACATTCATCCATGTTACACCATAGACCTTCCATTATACTCCATTTTGAAACAATTGATGAGTGATGTTGCAGTGTATGAGTTCCCACATTTCGTTTACCAAGATGACAGACATTGAGGTTGTTTCCGCTTTGGGGCTGTTATGAATACTAAGGCTCTGAACACTCGTGTATGAGTGTGTGAGTGGACATGTTTGCTCTTGGGTATATACCTAGGAGTTGAATTGCTGGGCAGTGTGTTAATTGTATTTTAACCACTTGAACTGCTGGGCTGTTTTCCAAAGCTTCCTTTTAAAGTAGCTGCACGATACTCCCTTGTGTGGATGTACCTTGATGTACTTAACCAGTCCCTTACTGTGGACACTTAGGGGTTTCCAGGTCTTCTTCTATCACAGTCAGTGCCTCTAGTTTGCCCTGAATTTTGCTTATGTGTGGACATATCCATTGGGCCAATACCTAAGACTTAAATTGCAGGGGCAAAGGGAATGTACCTATGTTTTATAAGTTTGAATTTATGCTATTTGTGTAATTACAAGTACATATCGAGAATGATCAGATTCGTGTGAGGAACATTCCAATTTTTCCTCCAGTGTTAATGGCCAGCAGGTGCAGTCACCTTAGAACCAGCAGCCACTGGATTTCCCAGGTTTATTTTGGTTAAACCTTGCATAATACGGGACCGACGTTGGCATAGATGTGACATCAAGTTGAGGCAAGTGTTCAGAGCACATAAACCTACATTCATTTTTTCCAACGTTTCCCCTAAATCTTCCTTCTCTGGTCCCTCATATTTAGTGCAGTGCTTGCTCCTAAATGGTCATTGTAGCACATCGTGGCTATCATTTGGCCTTCTTGATGGCCTGTGGAGGTTAAAAGCATGAGCTCTGCAGCTGTGTGATCTTGGGCAAGTTACTCAGCCTCTCTGTGCTTACTTCTTCTCCATCGAGATGGGAGTAATAGTAGCATCTGCCTCACAGAATAACTGGGAAGGGCTTCACAGAGCCTTGGCACTGGTTGTCATCTAATTTTATCTCTGAAATTGATGACTTTCAGCACCACGACTTAAAGAACTCTTTCAGATGTTCTCACTAGCTACAAAGAGAGCTTTTTGAGTAACTATTGTAAACCTCTAGGAAAGTAGCAAGAATGGCCTAAGGGATTTCTGAATATGCTTTATCTGGACTTGCCAGTTGTTTGCTCCATTTGTCTTATCGTTCCCTCTTCCCTGTCCCCCTCTCCACGGGCATACACACACACGCACACGCATACACACACACGCATACACACACATGCATACACACACATACATATATGGATGTTGTGTTTTGAAGCATTTGAAAGTTAAGTTGGAGAACGTCATGGCCCTTAACCTCCTAATTCCCCAGTGTGTATTCCCCCAAAACAAGAACATTCTCTTCCATAAGCACAGTATAACTATCCAGACCAAGACATTTAACATACAAGACTCATCTAAATACCAGTTCATACTTCAATTTTATCAGCTGTCCCAATAATGCTCCTTATGGCCATTCTCCCCACTGGCTCACAATCCAATTCGGGATCATGTGTTGCATTTAGCTGTCACAGTTTTCTTGTAAACAGAGAATGTTTAAGTAACGGCACCAAGGAAGGCCCCCCTCTTGCTCCTGGAAGGCTCGATGCCTGCAAGCAGGAATGGCCAGTTCATGTGGTGCCATCTTGTGGCAACAGTGGGAATAGTTTATAAACCACTGCGTTGGGCAGCTGTGAAATGATTCCCTCCCTGGTGCCCTAAAACATTAGGTGATATTCGTATCATCCCAATTTTTATTAATCATGTAGGACACTATGTTTTAAGCATTTCGCTGTTTCAAATCCATATACTTCCGCATAAAATGAGACTTTGTTTCTCAAATCTGGACCCAGACGGGTGAAGCACAGCGCTCTGTCTAAAAGTAGGGGCTTGGCCTGAGACACCTGTGGGAACGGATCTGGCCGCCACAACATTCCAGCGGTGTGGTATTTGGTAAGAGACTTCTCCTCGCGCCTATGTTTATTTCTGCAAAATAAGCCTTACAGAGACTTCCACCTGTGGGAACATTTAACAAGGTCATGGGTATAGTTCTTAGCAATGTGCCTGATAGGTGGGAATTCATTCATAAAGGTTAAGAGATGATTATTATTCAAGCTTTTGTTAGTGGACAAGTTTAGACCTGAAGTCAAATTCACCCCATTTGCTATAACCTTCTTAATCAAAACCACATTCAGTCAACAAGTATTTTACTGATCCCCAAGTCCTAACTATGTGCCAGGCATTGTTCTAGGAGGTAGGGATACCGTGGTGCCACCCAAGACAAGGTAGTCACCTTCGGGGGCAAATTTCTATTCTGGTTTTGAGGAAAGACAGCTACACGATGAGCAACAAGAATAGTGTTGAGTGTTAAGTGCTAGGTAGGGAATTCAGATGTGCTACAGAAATAGTAACGGTGTGGCTCTTTTGGATTTGGGTTGGCCAGGGAAAGCCTCTCTAGGTGAGGTGAGATTTGAACCGAGTTCTGAAAGACAAGAAAGAGCCAGTCGTGCAAACATGAGGATCCGGGGAGTGAACAGTCCAGGCCAAAGAACAGCAAGTGAAACAGCCCTGAGGTGGGAACAAGCTTGTTTTTTTTGGAGGGGCAGAGGTTACCTTGTCTAGGACATGGTGGTCAAGGGCAAGAGTAGGTGGCGATGAAGCTGGCAAGGTAGGCAGGGGTAGCTCGCATAGGGCCCTGAAGGCTATGATGAAGCCTTCAGCTTTTATTCCATGTGGGATGGGAAGCCATTTGTGTGTTCAGATCAGGTGGAAAAAGTGTTCGATCTTTCTAAGAGTAGAAAAAGCTTCGTCCCATGGTCTGCGTATAAGTGCATTAGCTTCGCATGACCACTTAAACGTTTTGGGAATCTCTGATGTGTTAAAAAGTTGAATGGGCACGATGCATGGTGACTCCCATTACAATTTTTGAAACAGAAACATATTTTACAAAGAGGAAACCGGAACCAACATTTACAGAATCCCTGAGGCTTATCTGTACTTCTGCCAACCACTTAAAATTACTCTAATAGGATCTTCCCAAACAGTAGCATCCAGCTAGGGCTGGGCTTAGTATTCTGGCTAGGGAGTCAAAGATATTTCAACATTTCTGTATAACATGGGAAACTCTTTTAAAGAAAACCTTTATTTATTTATTTATTTATTTTTATTTAAAAATATTTTTTTAACGTTTATTCATTTTTGAGACAGAGAGAGACAGAGCATGAACGGGGGAGGGGCAGAGAGAGAGGGAGACACAGAATCCGAAGCAGGCTCCAGGCTCTGAGCCATCAGCCCAGAGCGCAACGCGGGGCTGGAACTCACGGACCGTGAGATCGTGACCTGAGTTGAAGTCGGACGCTTAACTGACTGAGCCACCCAGGAGCCCCCCCCCCCCCCCTTTTTTTTAAACAGTTCCAGACTTCTTTGAGAATCTGATCAGTGCTATGGACTTTCTCCCCTGAAAATGCTCTGCTTAGGATGAAGAAGGGGGTTACATCGGAGTCCTCTTGGAATCCTCTCTAGATTCCCCGTGTGACAGGGAGGGCTCCCCCTTGTGGCCAGATCCACCACTGCCACCACTGCCACCACTGCCATAGACTCCCCCCCCCCCCCAACCCCATGGGGATGGAGTGGAAGCTCCCCATTTGGGGCTACTAAAGAGGTTCTTTCTGGCTGGCCCATGCACTGGCAGCCCAAACTCTGACAAGGGTTGAAATGAACTCTAGGGCCTGATTTCTGCTCTCTGGGGACAAAAGGGGATTTGGAGGAGATACCCTCTCCTTCCCTCAGGGAAGGGTTTGGCTTTTTGTTTTTGTTTTTTAATGTTTGTTTATTTTTGAGAGAGAGAGAGGAAGGGGCAGAGAGAGGGGGAGAAAGGATCCCAAGTGGGCTCTGTGCTGACAGCAGAAAGCCTGATATGGGACTCGTTGGGACTCAAACTCATGAACCAGAGCCTACTGGCCCCTCAGGGAAGGATCCTTAATCACTGTTTTCAGATTCAAGAGGCCTTTGGGCAACCTTCAGATGAGAAGCTACTGGCCCATCTCCCCAGAAGTGCTTGTGCCGCCCATATTTACAGTTATAGGCGGGGAGTTTGCTGAATAGATGAAAGGGTATAGAATGATTTGGGGCTTTAGGGAATTTTTTCCTCAATCACCCTTGATTTGGAAATTGAGAGACTGAAGCCCCCAAATTAAGATAATTAAGAAGCAACATGGGGCAGAAACAGGGCTATCACTTCCCATTTTATAGCATGATATGAATTCAAAGCACAGACTCTTGTATCAGACTGCTTGGGTTCAAATCCTGCCTTACCCCTAAAGTGTCCTGGGATCCTAAGCAAGCCCTTTAATTTGCACCTAACCTCCAAGATTGTGTTGACAGCATTGGTGGGACTGTGTCAAGAACAGAAACTGGCCTGTTACAATTGCTAAATAAATTTTTTTTTAATGTTTATTCATTTTTGACAGAGAGAACGCGCACGTGAGCTCAAGCGGGGGAGGGGGCAGAGAGAGAGGGAGACACAGAATCCAAAGCAGGCTCCAGGCTCTGCGCTGTCAGCACAGAGCCTGACGCGGGGCTCAAACTCGCGAACTGTGAGATCATGACCTGAGTTGAAGTCAGATACTTAACCGACTGAGTCACCCAGGCGCCCCTAAATAAATTCTATTGCTACTGTTTTGCAGTGAAGAAAGGCAGGCTCAGAGAAGTGAAATTATTTTGACAGGAAAGGATGCAGGAAGGGCAGGATTAGAACTAGGGCCTATCTCCAAAGCCATTGAGTGTTGTTCACCCCCAAAGCAGTGTTTTTCAAACTGAAAGGCAAGACCCTGTAGAGGGCCAGAAAATCAGTTCAGCAGGGCCTCAAAAAGCACTGAAAAAAAAAAAAAAATCCGAGTGTATGGTGCCTATGAGTAAATAGTATTTGATGGCACTTTCATTTCATACAGGTATCTATCTATCTATCTATCTATCTATCTATCTATCTATCTATCTACAGGTAAGTATACCTATGTGTGTACTAGGTCATTACCCTTGACTACTGATACCCCAAGGAGTTTGTACACAAGGCTTCAGTGAGATCCTCCATGTGTTGTAAACCATCCCAGGAGGGACAGGGGTTCCAGTTAGCTCAAGGAAGACTCAGAAATAGGGGAATGGGCCATGAACTGTTGGGCATGGAAAGGGGCAAAGAGGGTAGGCCACAGTAATCTTGAATCTAGATGAGAGCGGAAGGGTTAATTCTTTTTTTTTTTTTAATTTTTTTTTTAACGTTTATTTATTTTTGAGACAGAGAGAGACAGGGGAGGGGCAGAGAGAGAGGGAGACACAGAATCAGAAGCAGGCTCCAGGCTCTGAGCCATCAGCCCAGAGCCCGACGCAGGGCTCGAACTCATGGACTGTGAGATCGTGACCTGAGCTGAAGTCAGACGCTTAACCGACTGAGCCACCCAGGCGCCCCGGGTTAATTCTTGAAACAAAAAATCTGCAAGAGCATACTCTGTGCCAGAACTTTGGCTGGGCAGTGTTAGCTACACAGTGATGACTGGGACAGTCCCGGTCTTTTCCCTGGTGGGGCGCTCTGTGCAGTGGAGGAGACAGACCTATCACCAGACAGTAAGACACTAAAATGGTCAGGGCTGTGATGGGGGAAGCCCATGAAGAAGGAATACAGAACAGCAAGTTCCAAGCGGAAAACCCATTAGCTGAGGTCGAGTTCCAGTATTAGGTTTACCTCTGGGGAACCTAAGGCCCGCCTCTGAGCCATACTTGCCTCTGCATCACTCTCACAGACTTAGGTGGACCTAAGATTCTTCACTTCCCAGCTAGGCCTCCTAGAAGTATGCACTAACCAATGTGTTACTTGCCAAGCTCTGTGGCACACTGGAACCCAAATTGAGGACAGCAGGCCCTACCCAAACTATGAGAAAGTTCTGGGAGACAGATGTCTCATAGGGCCTAGTACACTAGCTAACAAGTGGGCCAGGATCTGTGCAAAGCTCTTTTCTTACAGGGCGATTTTAAGGCCTTTGCAGGCCCAAATTACCCCATAAAAGTCCAATCCCTACTTAATTGCACATACTGTATATGATGAGCAGGTAGGGTTAGTATTTGGAGTCACAGAATGTTTAATTGATATAAAGTGTTCTGTTTAACATTAAAAAGTCCAATAGCTTGGTGACACAGCTCTGTTTCCATTTTGCAGATGTGGATTCAGAGGCACAGAAAACCGGTCAAGTCTTCTGCCTACAATCACCAGCAAGGGAATGAATGCAAAGCTGGGTTTGTGAGGCTTCAGAGCCTATACTCATCATGAAGGGACACACTGAAAAGACAACCCTCAAAACCCCCGCTCCGGGGCTCTTTAAGAGCCTCGGAACTGGTTGGAAAGGCGAGATCACAGTAAAGCGAGATCAAAGCGTATGTAAATAAAGACCAGGGGCTGCCGGGAAGTATCACTGCGGCGAGACATTAGGGAAAGCGGGTGTCAGAGTCCTACTGCGCCTGCGCCATCCTGTCTCTTCTTTCCGTCGGGCGCTTGCGCGTGGCACCTCCGTAACCCACATCGACCCAAACTTGCCTGCTGTACGCATGCGTCCTGCTCTGAGTCAGCCTCTTGCCCTTTCTTGCGCTTGCGCTCTAGCGCTCTCCGAGGTCATCGCTCGCTCCTTGACGTCAGTTCCTGTTTGTGGCGGGAGAGGGCGGTATTTCCGGCCAGAGGGTGGGAGGGGGCGGTAAGCGGGGGCCGGGGGGAGGGGGCGGGGGGGCCGCGCCGCGCGAGCCGTTGGGCCTGGCTCGGAGAAGGCGTTGCCGCTGCTGCTGCAGTTGCCGCCGCCAGGAAACACAAGGAGCGGGACCAAGCGCAGCGTGGCGATGGGCGGGAGTAGGGCCCCGCCGGAAAGGCTGGGCGGCCGCCGGTGACAGGTGAGTGCGCCAGCGCGTGTCCCTGAGCGCCTCCCCCCCACGATGGTCGCGTCCGGACCCCCCGCAGTGCGGCACTGGGCTGTACCACCGGTGCCCGCCGGGCGGGGACCGCGGTCCTCGGGGGCCCCCCTTCCGGAACTGAGTTGGGGGCGGACGCGCCGGGGGCGGTCAGACTAGCCCTGAGGGGCCGGGGGCGGGGGCGGCCGGCCGTACCACTGAGGCGGCGCAGGGGGGGGGGGGGGTCACACCAAAGTGCGTTGACCGAACCACTGAAGAGCTGGGGTCTGAGGCAGTGGGATGGGAAGGGAGAGCCCGACCGGTGTGCGTGCCTTACCGAGTGTAGGGGGCCGTACCTATTCGGGGCTGTGGGAGCAGTTCCTTGAGCGTGTTTGGGGAGGTGGGGGAACTGCTGGGGAGGGAGCCGTACCAAGTGCGGCCGGGGTAGCGCCTTGTGGGTTATACCACTGAAGTGCTGGCGGGGGGGGGGGCATCCCGAGAGCGTGGAGGAGCTCTGTATCAAAGGAGGAGGGTTGTGCTGTTTATAATCTTTGAGAGGACGGGCGGGGGTGGGGGACAGCCCCCAGTGGGTGTTCTGTGGAGTATCTTGGGAGGGCTGTAACGCGGAGTGTTGAGGAAGGGCTTCTGCCTCCCGAGTTTGGTGGGTGGGGCTTGGGGGTTTACCCTGAGCTAGAGCTGGGAGGATCGCTGTTGAACTTCTTGATGACTTTGGGGGGAAATTGTATGGTCACTGGGATTGTTGTTTGGTCACTGGGACTGTTGTCTACCGCAGAACCTTTTCATATTATTAAGCTTTATTTTAAGGTGTGTGGGGTACCCCTGGAGCAAATCCTTTGATTCTGTGGGCAGGAGATGTCTCGGAAGCCACTGTCTGAAGGTTCCTGAGCTTTCTACTCCGTATTAGGGAGGGGAGGAGGTACTGAGCTTAGATTTGAGGAGCCATGTCCCCTGGGTCTGCTTGTTAAGCCTTAGGAGGAAGGAGTGTTTAGAAGAACACCATTTCTGACAAGGCAAGGTGGCTGGGGACATCTTGATCCTTGGGATTCTGAAGACCCGCATCCTCTCATTTGGTGGCTGCTTGGGCTCAGCACGAGGCCTCTGCTAGAGTAATCAGGTGGGTCCTCTGTGGTCTGCCTTTCAACCTTGTTCACTTTTCTCCTCACAGAGAAGCACTGGGAGTTCAGTCCTGGCCAGACCTCGTGGTGGTGGGGAGGGGGGGTGCAGATGAGCCAGGTGCCCATCAGGCCAATACAGATCATGGTGGGCTCCTCCATCCTGGCCATGAGGCTGTTTGTGTCTCCCCTAGGGTAGCTGTACAGCCTTCTGTCGTGTGCCATGTTTACGCTCCCCACCAGGCGATAACAGTTGGCTTCACCATTAGGCGGCCGTGAGGCTGAGTGCTGTTTTCCCAGCTGTTCCTCTCTGCATAGGCCAAGGGGATTTGGATTTGGGCGGGGGGACCCTGGCCCAGCCCGACCCTTCAGATTTCTCTGAAGGACTTCGGGTAGCCAAATCCCCCACAGATCTAGTTTCTCACTGTGGTCACTGGGTGGGTGCTTGGAGCCACTGCCCCTGCTCCCTAGGCCAACTTGTGACCTTGGCTTTCCTGGTAACCTTTGCCCTGGGTCTGGAGTTCCCGGGAGGGCTGGCTGTAGTCCCTGATTGACCTGGCTAACGTGGGCTGGTGATACGGTCGGAGGGGGCAGATGGTTGCTTCTGGTCTACATCATTGGCTTCCAAGCTGACTGGCTTCTGTGGTTGTGGTTCCTAGAGAATGGCCCTGGAGTCTCTTCGAGACCGTGGTGGCTCTGTAGAATTTTTCTCCACCTGGGGTTTGTTTCTCTGGTCTCCTGCCAACTTTTAGAGGGTTTGCTGGATGGGGTTGACAGCAGCAATAAAAACAATAATCATGAGATTGATGGCTGATGTTTATCGAGTGGATTCTGTGTGCCACACACTATTCAGAATGCTTCACATGGATTAGCGTGCTGAACACTCACATCCTAGAGCCACACGTACTGTTGTCACGATCTCTGTTTTAGAAGGGGAAACAACAGACAGGCAAATCCTTTCCAGAGCCAGTGAATAGACATCCACTGTTATGTCAGGCATGCGGCAACCCTTTTAGACCCATGACCTCATTTAAATCTCAAAACACACCTATGGGGTAAGTATGATAATGCCTGTTTTTTAGAGTCCTAAGAGCTAGGTAGGCGTGTGATGCCCATTTTACAGATACGGAAACTGAGACACTGAAGCGAAATGATTTTCCTGCTGTGTCACAGCCAGAAGTAGTAGAACCGTGACGGGAACCCGTGGGCCTGGTTGGCCTCAGTGAACCTCTTGTTGACAACATAACTAGAGCGGTGGGTTAGTTGCCCCCGGGGGTGGATATGGTGTCTCTCTCCATTTTGAGGAATGAGACACTGGGGCTCAGAGGAAGACTCGCTTTGCCCTCTGTCAGACCCTAGGCAGCAGGCTGGGCTTTGAACCCAGGTCAGCTTGCCCCTGGTGTCATGCGTTCTTTGTTCACCAGGTGCCAACCTGGAGTGGGTCTCTGTCACCTCCAAGGCCCTGCCCTGGACCCTGCCAGCTGCACCCTTGGGCCTGCCCTTCCGTTTAGCCTGGGAGCCCAGGACTCTGCGGGCAGCCAGTCCAGCGGTTCTGGACTTGCTGGTGAAACTTGGTCCCCTCACTCAGAGTTGAGCCAGGGCGACTTTGAAGCTGGTGCATAGTGTGTGCTGGGAGCCAGGAGAGAACAGCAGGGGAGACATGCAGGGGATGACCTAGCTACCAGGGGCCCTGGTGTTAGATGTCCCTGCACAAGATGGTGTGGTGGGCCTGTGTGCAGGTTCTGGTGCCTTCACATTCTGGCTGTGTGACCTTGGGCCACAGTGTTCACCCCTTGTGCAGTGGGCTCTGAACGGCCCCCACTGAGGCTGCTGTGTGGATTTCATGAGTCAAGCCACGAGAAGCTTCTAGAATGGTGCGTGGCACTGCGCAGCTGCTCAGTCGGCAGTCCTGAGGGCATCCTCAGGGGGTCCTTCCCCCCACCCTACCCTCAGCCCTCTCAGGCGTCCTGGTGTCCAGCTCCCCAGCCTGGCCCAGCCAGAATCCAGGAATCCGTGTCCTGGTTTGTAACCCCTGTAAAGAGCTGCACTGAAGTGATTATCTGAGCATGGGGTTCCAACCCAGCCCTACCACTCCCTGGCTGTGTGACCTTGAGCAGGTTCCTCAACCTTTCTGAGCTTTCATTGTCTGTGTCTTAGGATGAGAATTCCCCTTGGTAGGTTGTTGTGAAGGGTAAATGGGTTGATTTGTGGAAAGCATTTACAGCCCTGCTGGCCTAACAGTCTCCAGCAAACGTTTCCTGTTCTCACTATTTCAGAAGAGTGCCTGACACATGATGAGTCCTCAGATTATCTTAGCAATTGTAATTCTTCATTATTTCTGCTAGGATTCTGAAGGCCCTTCCCCGGTTACAGATCCTTGTCAGGGAACACCGGGAGGAGGGCCTGGCTGAAATTAGCATCTCCATTTTCCCAAGGAGGAAACAGGTTTTGGAGGGTTGGGGCGGGGGTGGGGACGTATAATCAAATAAAGAGTGGCGAATGCAGTACCCAGGCTGCCTCCTCCTCCCACACAGTTGCTGCCCAGAGCTCCTCCGAGGTCAGACTCTACCTAGCTCCTTTTCAGACGGCAGGCTCTTTCTAACTCTCCTTCCTGTATGTGCTTTTATTGAATCTCCGCCACAGCCCACCAGGAGTAGCAGGAAGGGCCTTGACCCAGGTGAGAACAGCCCTTTTGAAGGCTGAGGCAGAAGGTTGGGTGTGAGCAGGGTGAGTAGCAGAAGTGCTGGAGGGAGTCACCTGTGCAGAACCACGTGGGGGGGCTGGGGGGGGGGGGAAGTGTGCATTTGATCCCTAAGGCATTGCAGAGCTGAAGCTTTTTGGTGATCCGCTGTCATTTATCGAGCACCTGCTGTGTGCAGGTGCCAGGGTCATGGTGGTACACTCAACAGAGGCATCACCTCCATGGAGCTGAGGGAGACAAGCCCTAAACCTGGTGAAGAAATGACAGGTTAAAGGGAGGTGCCGGGCAATGGGTTAAAATGAGGTGTGACTGGGAGCTTCCTTAGTTGAGCTGTCGGGAAGGCCTCGGAGCTGGTCCCAGCTGATCCCAGATCGACCAGGTGAGTGAGGAGAAGGAACAGCCTTGGGGCATGGTGGGGGGGAACCACAGTGCTAGAGTTGAAAGCTTGGCGAGGTCAGGGACCTGTGGCACAGAGGCCTCAGTGAGGGGGCGGGTGTGGGAGGGGAGGCCAGGGGCTGCGAGCGGGCAGGGGTCAGAGCCTTGCAGACTGCTCTGAGGAGCAGCGTGGTCAGATTTAGAGGGTGCCTTTTGCCATGAGAGGTTCTCACTCAGGCTTTTGCCTGGGGTGGGGGGTGGATTTTAGAGCCGGTCTGGGAGTTTCACATGCCTCCCACTTCCCCCTTGAGTAGAATCACTGTCTTAGAAACGGCCAAGGGTGATGGTCGCCTCCCTCCTCTGTGGTTTTCACACCGCATTCCCCAGGGCCCATGGCTGTTCCGTTTAGGGACAGATGGGGGGAGGCTTGGTGAGGTGATTTGTGCCTACCCCTCTCCAATGCAAACAGCTGGGCTTAATATCAAATAACCGTGCAGAACAACGGTGATACCTGATGAAGGCTCGACTGATTCTACCTTCCACTCGGCTTGTATGCCAGAGGGCTTGCCACATTCCTGGTGTGGCTCTAGAACTTGGAAGACCGGACCTTAGGGGCCTACCTTCTAGTGGCGACAGGTGCCCAGCAAACAAATCTGTGGCGGGATATCAGTTTGTGATAAGTGTTATGAAGGCAAACTGAATAGGGATCAGGGGAAAGAGAGTGTGGGGATATTACTGTGTTTTAGCTGGGGTGATCAGGGAGGGCCTCCTGGAGGAGGTGACATGTAGGTAGGGATTAGAGTGCTGTAAAAGGAGCATGGGAAGACTTGAGTGAAGGTCCCTTAGATTGAGGAGGAATCGGCTCTGATTCCCACCTCGCAGAAGCCTGGAGAACCTTGGTAACCTGTGCCGGGTCTGGCAGTGTTGGGGACGGGCTCTGAATTTGGGCAATGTGGCTCCAGAGTCTTCCCAAACCAGCAAGGTGCTTGGTAATTGTGGGTGAAAGTGGCTTCTAATCCTGCACCTGAGCCTCATACTTAGTGCAGTAAGAGGGGCCAGCCTGTCTCTGAACTGTCTTCCTGGAAGGAGTGGAGACCCTCAGAGCAAACCTCCTGGGGTCTTTCTCCTGGGGAGAAAGCCTTTGGGGTGGGAAGGGATGGAAAGGAGTGTCTTTTGCAGTTGATCTCCAGGCCTCTGGAGGACTAGGGACACCCCTCCCTGGGCCTCTCTTCAGCTTCCCAAGAGCTCTCAGTGGAAGGCTCTCAACCACCAGGCCTCTGGGCTGCACGGTGGGGTGGTTCCGTGGCAGGCTCTTCTGGACAACCAGCCAAGCAGCAAGAGGCCCAGCTAGGGGAGACAGTCCTGGGAGCAGGACCAGGAGGGAGGGAGCGAGGGAGCAGGGGGGGGTGGGAGGGGCAGGGGTGGGGGGTGGGAGCTCGGGCCTGGCCCCTCTTGGGGGCAGGACCCACCGCCAACTCAGCACCCGCAGCAGAGCCTGGCTGCACTGGGTGCGTGAAGCAGGGGACAGCAAGGCGCTCCGGGGTTGGCTAAGGGAAGACCTACATGTAGAGGTCCGTGCAGGAAGTTCCTCGAGCCCAGCCGTTCTGCCCAGGAAGCTCGTCCGCAGATGTTGTTTCTAAGGGTGAGGCCAGAAATCCAAGCCTGCCTCGGTTTGCCACCTCGTGAGCCCTTTCCGAAGGGACTGGGGCAGCTGCCGCTCTGTCGCCTCTCTCCCTAGCCCTCCCTGGCCTGATTTCAAGGTCTTCATCATAAGGTGGGTTGTTGCGTCGTGGTCTGGGCCGACCTGGGTTTGCACCCTGCTCCTGGCCTCTCCCTTGGTTGCTGTGGAACCCTGGTGTCCTTGTGTCAACTCTTTGAGGTGCATTTTGCTCAGTGGAAATGGGAACATCCCCTCCAAGCGGGGCTGTAGGGTGGATTCAGGGATCTCATTTGTCAGAAAGTGCTTGACGTGGGGCCTCCTGGGACGGTGCTCCAGTGGATCCGTGCTGCCGCTGGAGATGGTCAGCCGGGGTCAGGTTGGGCATCTGAGAGCAGCCAAGGGGCTCTGGATGCAACCAGCCTGGGCTTGTTGATGGAGCGGTGGGAGGAGGTGGCAGGCCGATTAGCTGAGTGAGGTTCCTGCCGGGGAGGGCTAGGGAGGAATATTCATCACACCCGTCACCAAGGCCCCCTGGCCCCCCTCAAGCCAGACATGACGCTGAGCAGCCTGCGCATGCGTTGAGCTCCGGCACAGCAGCCTATGAGTGGGTAAGAGTCACTGCCATTGGTAGTTAGGAAACTGAGGCACAGAAAGCTATATAGAATGCTGTGTTGCTGAGAGCTAGCAGGGTGGCCTTTTTGTGCTGGGCCCTGCTCTGGGGCCTAAGGCCTGAAGCGCCTGCTCTCACCTGTCCTCACCATGACCTGGGAGCTCAGTGTAACTTTCCTCCCATTTTATAGGTGAGCAAATGAAGGCCCATGCAGGTTATTAGATTTGCCCAAAGTCACAGTGTTAGTTGGTAACAGACATGAAATTTGAACCCAGCTCTATCTGGGGTTAAGTTTGCTTCTTTAAGACTGACTCTTCTGCCTCTGATCAATGCCATGGCCACTGTTTCTGAGGTCATTAGTTGTGGTGGTGGTGTTTTTAAAAATACTTTATTTTGGGGGGCGCCTGGGTGGCTCAGTTGGTTAAGCATCCAACTTCGGCTCAGCTCATGATCTCACAGTTCGTGGGTTCGAGCCCTGCGTCAGGCTCTGTGCTGACAGCTCAGAGCCTGGAGCCTGCTTCGGATTCTGTGTCTCCTCTCTCTGTTCCTCCCCTGCTCACCTTCTGTCTCTCTCTCTCAAAAATGAATAAAGATTTAAAAAAATTAAAATATTTTTTATTAAAATATTTTTTATTAAAATTTTTAATTTTTTTTTTTTTTGAGAGATAGGGCGTGAGCCGGGGAGAGGCAGAGAGAGAGAGAGGGAGACACGGAATCTGAAGCAGGCTCCAGCTCCGCATTGTCAGTACAGAGCCTGATATAGGGCTTGAACCCACAAGTCTTGAGATCGTGACCTGCCAAAGTCAGACATTTATTTATTTTATTTTATTTTATTTTATTTTATTTTATTTCATTTTTTTAAATATTTTTATTTATTTTTGAGACAGAACAGAGCATGAGCAGGGGAGGGGCAGAGAGAGAGGGAGACACGGAATCCGAAGC
Organism: Lynx canadensis; assembly: GCF_007474595.2. Taxonomy (NCBI): domain Eukaryota; kingdom Metazoa; phylum Chordata; class Mammalia; order Carnivora; family Felidae; genus Lynx; species Lynx canadensis. Next base: position 47,549,556 of record NC_044317.1, on the reverse strand, counting down.
AGGCTCTAGGCTCTGAGCTGTCAGCACAGAGTCCAACGTGGGGCTTGAACTCACGGACTGTGAGCTCATGGCCTGAGCTGAAGTCAGACGCTTAACCGACTGAGCCACCCAGGTGCCCCCAAAGTCAGACATTTAAATGATGAGCCACCCAGCCGCCCCTAAAGATTTTATTTTTAAGTAATCTTTACACTCAATGTGGGACTGGAACCCACAACCCTGAGATCAAGAGTCGTACGCTCCACTGACTGAGCCAGCCAGACACCTCTCATTACTGTTGTTCCAAATGATCTTTTTTGTTTTCTTTTCTCCTAGACAGAGCCAGCACCAAGTAGGTCTCAGTTGTTCTGGAAATGACTGGATTAGCTCTGTTCGATCCCTGCTTTGGAGATGGGGTACAGCTGCCTCTCTCCACCCCCTAATGCCCAGAGAGCCCCGGCCTTGGCCAGCCTCTTCCTTTCCCTGAGCCGAGGGTGGGGGTGAAGGTTGGGAGGTACTCCCCTACCCCTGCCTTGGGGTCTGATTCCTGAAAGGCCTCTGGAGCCAGCCCGTGGCTATTTTTGATCATTTGTGTATCCCATTCTTTCACCAGATAATTTATTGAGTACGTACTATGTGCCGTGTATAGTTTTAGATGCCAGGGAGTGGCATCCAGTCTGCTGGAGGAGGCAGAGAAGTAGCGTTTGTTGTACAAGTGCTTGGTGCCGCCGAGGAAGGGAACAGAGACCTGGCTGGACTTGGTGGGAGGGGAACTTGGGGAAGGCTCCCAAGGTGAGGCATTCAGGCCTTGACATGAAAACCCAAAGGAACGGGCCAGGCAGGGGTGCAGCATAGGTAAAGGTCCTGAGGTGGGATATGCCTCAGTGTGGTGACGCTTGAATACTTGCCACTGGAGCTGGGAGAGTGGGGTGGCGGGAGAGGAGGGTGGCAGGGCTCAGCTCTGGCAGGCAAGTCTGTGCTTCTCAGACTGGTGTCCAAAGACCTGGAGGGGGTGGGGGGTAGTGGCGGGTGTTAAGCATGTGTTTTTGGGGTAGTGTCTGCGACTTGTCTACTTTTTTTGGCTGTTTTCAACAAGTTAATATGTTAACCAACTAGTGACAGTATTAACATAGCTGCTCTTCCATAGCTCTGATGAACTAAGGCTCAGGCTGGCCCTTGACTTTGGAGTTGGCCTTTGTGTCATTATCACCTCTTTTCCAAAGTGCTGGCTCCATCCCCAGCTGTGTTTGAAGCAGGTATCGTTGGGTCCCCATGATGACCCTGGATTGCCCCCCGCCCCCCCAAAAAAAGACATCTTTTGAGATAACATAAGCACATGCTCAGGTTCGTAGTAATGTCCTGTTTTAGAGATGAGGACCGTGAAGTTCAGAGAAGCGACCTGTGTGGCCTGGAGGTAGTAGTCAGGATTTGACTTGACTAGCCCTCTGGGGGTGGATTTGGGCCTCTGAGCCCTGTCTCAGCTCTCTGGGCTGAGTGGGTCCGGGCTGGCAGTGATGGAGCCACATGGGAGCTTCTCTTCGGCAGGCTGGGGTCATCCAGCCCCTTGGGCCCCTCCAGCCTCCCACTGCTTCATCAGAGAGGTCCCGGACAGCTATACCTCCAGGAGGCCAGCCACTAGCCGTGTGTGGCTGGTTACGTTTTAGTGAATTAAGTGTAAATACAAGTAAAAATTCAGTTTTTTAGTTGCACTAGCCGCTATAGCTACGTTTCCATTATTACAGAAAGTTCTGTTGGCTAGATCAGCCATCTCCTGCACTCACCCACTGTGTGATCTTGGGCATGTGATGTATTCTCCCTGGGTCTCAGTTTCCTCTTCTGAAGAATGGGGATAGTAATAGCATCTGCCTCCCAGGGTTGCTAGGAGAATTGATAGGAATCCAGACCCAGCACGTTGTGAGCACTCAGTAAATGTTAGCCATGGGTCAGACTGCCTGTTTGCTCCTAGGTGCCCTAGGGATGAGGAGGGGACTCACGCCACCAGACCCTGCCTCAAAGCTGCTGGCCAGGGAAACAGGCAGATGATGATATGGAGCAAAGCCTGTGAGGCCGGAACCCCTCAGCCAGACCGGAGGGGGGCCCGGTGTACTTGCTGGTGCCTGTGTTTGTGTACAAGGCGGGGGTGGGAGGGGGTGGGGGGGCAGCGCCCGGGTTGCAGGGCGTTGGGGATGTGGGAGGGGATGTGGGAGGTGGGAGGAGACTCGGCCTCTTGAGTGTGGGCAGAGGGAGGTGGAAGAGGCACAGGGCTGGGACAGACGTGATCCAGTTTCCTCGCCTGCGTCCTGGCTGCCCAGCATTGGATTCTTAGTCCTTCTGTCCTCAGTTTCCTCTTTGGTAAAATGTGGGTCCTTGTGGTCCCCAAGTGAGCCAGAAGGTGAGGGTGTCGGGCCAGTGCATAGGGCTTCTTCCGGGGACAGCTGGAGAAGGCGGCTGTGATACAACCCCCGCCTCAGTGGGGCCAGGAGCTCCGCATCCCGCCTCACCTCCAGCCAGACAGTTCCCCATCTGTCCCTAAGAAACAGCCACAGCCCTTACGGTGAACTCCCAGGCCCTGCCCAGCCAGGCACCCCGGCTTCCGCAGTCACACGTGCCCCGTTCCCCTCCACCCTCCTGACTGGCTCCCGTGCAGGCCACCCCTGGCCTTGGTGCCACCCTCCTTCGGCCTGGAGTGCTCTTCCCCTCTCCCCTGGCCCCGTGGCTACCTCATCTCTCAGGTTTCTGCTCCCATTTCACCATCTCAGGGAGCCGTTTTCTGACCACCCTGGATAAAACCGGAAACCCTTACCCCTTCCCACAGATCTAGTCCTCGGTGTGCTGCTTTTATCCATGACATTTGTCAACTTCTGTTACAGCATGTAATTTGCCTATTCATTTAGCTTCATTTTGAGGCCTGCCCACCCTCCCCCCCCCCCAAACTCCCCCAGGGCAGGGAGTTCTGTTTTGGTCACTGCTGCCTCCTGGTGACTAGAGCACTGCTGACACAGCCTAAGTGCCAGGTTTGTGGAATGAATGAATTCAGGACTTTTTTGTTTTGCCTTTACTTGACACAGTTCTGGCCCCAAAAGCTGGGATTGTGTTTGCTACCTCTACCCTTAGTTAATGAAAGCTCTAGGCCCGGCCTGTGGTGGGGACACAGTGGGGACCAGGACACTCCCATCCCTGCTTTGTGGAGCTCCCAGTCCAATGAGGGAGGCACCATTACCCAGATAATTGTACAGGTGACTGAGCACATTAGACGTAAGTGCTGTGAGGGGACAGGTAAGGCTAAGGTCTGAGGATCTGTGACTCATTGTGGGGCAAGGACAGACACGGGAGGCTTCCCTGAGGAAATGAGGATTTAGCAGGTAAAGATGGGTGAGCAGTGCCAGGTAGGGGACTAGTATGTGCAAAGGCCCTGGGGTGAGAGAGCGAGCGAGCAAGGAGTGTTCAAGGGACCAGGAGAAGGGGAAAGTGTGTGTGGGGGTGGTGCTGCTGATCGATGAGGCAGGAGAATAGGCAGGGGCCACTTCAGGTGGGCCCTTGTCTCCACAAAAGCCTTGGATGTGATCCCCAAGCAGGGGAGGGACAGGGTCAGAGCTCTGGTTGGAGGGTCTCTCACAGCTGCAGCCTGGTGCAGTCGGTGTGTTTGGAGCCCGTGACCAGGCTGACTTCGATATCCGCCATGATTTCTGTGGGTGCTGCAAGGCCCTAGGTGGCGGGGTGAGGGGGAAGGTGTGGGGCGGGGGTGGCGAGGAAGAGAAGGAAATCTGCTCTGTGCTTATTCTTGTCCCGGTATCTTTTGCAGCCCGCCTACTCTTCAGTCTGCTTCCAGTCCTACCTGCTCCAAGCAGACAGATGGGGCAGCTGGGGGGAGTGTGTGGTGTTCAAGGGAAAAAAAGTATCTTTAATGCTGCCTTTGTACCAAGGAGGTAGAGTAGGTAAAAATTCACGTAGTACAGAGATGTGCGACATGGGAAGTGAGGGTCCCTGTGTCTCCACCCACCAGAGGAAATAATAACACCTGATAGGTGTTGAGCGTTTGCCACATTGGCAAAGTTCAAAGGACTTTATGTGGATTAACTCATTTATGCCTCACAGCAGCCTTGGAGTGTGTACTGTTCTTAGCTCTAATTTACGGATGGGGAAACTAAGGCAAGGAAAGGGGAAGTGATTTGCCCAAGGTCACACAGCAAGTGGCAGAGCTGAAGTTGAGGCGCATTTGGTCCCGGAGGCAACTTTGACTCCCGCCCCTATGCGTGCAATGTTTTGTTTAAACACATACCTCCTCCTGGCCTCCAGCCTAAGGTACTCTTCCCCGGAACATCCACAGTCGATGATGGGGTGACGGCTTTTCTGAAGACGATGCTGTAGAAGACAGTTACACTTGGACGGTGACAAGGACGACTGGCTCAAGAATGTCAGTGTGTGAGAAAGAATCAGAATTAGGCCGTGTGCTGTGTACTTGTTGGTGTTGCAGAAAAGGGAGGAGGGGGTGGGGCGCCTGGGTAGCTCGGTCAGTTAAGCATTCGACTTCGAGTCAGGTCATGATCTCACAGTTCGTGAGTTCAAGCCCCGCATCGGGCTCTGTGCTGACAGCTCAGAACCCGGAGCCTGCTTCGGATTTCTGTGTCTCGCTCTCTGTGTACCCCTACCTCACTTGTGCTCTCTCTCAAAAATAAACATTGGGGGGAAAAAAGATTATAAAAGTGCCTGGGAGGGTCGAATTCACAGGTACCGAGCGCTTAGGTCGCCTGGCGTGTGCTGTGTGCTGAGTGCGACACAGGCGCTCATTCACTCTTTGGTGTGGTCACATCAGCCGCTACTACAGAGCCAGACCCCTTGTGCAGGCACTTAGGTTGCTTCCGGGCTCTCACTGTTTCAGCAGCTACACCTTCAGTCGGGGGTGGGGGGGTGACTTTGCCCCCAGGGAACATTTGGTAGTGGGGGAGGACATTTTTGATAGTCACAACTCAGGGGAGGGTGTGCCGTGGGCTTTAGCAAGTAAAGACCAGGAATGCTGCTAAACCTCCCTTGTGCACAGCGGCCCCCGTGACAAGAATTCTCGGGCCCCAAATAACACTCCTGCTGAGATTGAGAAACCCCGCTTTAGGATGACCTCTGTACGTTTTCCGAACCTCCTAAGCATTTTTTGCAGGAGAATTTCCGACAGGGACATTTTCCACTTCGTTAGTTTTGTTGAAGTGCCCTCCCAAAACTCGGAACCAGTTCACAGAGCTGCGGATGGCACATGAGGGAGTTGTTTCCCTCCGCTCGCCCCGTGAGCCTTTCCTTCCAGATTCCCATAAGCAGGTGCTGCCTGTTGAAGGACAGGTTCCTGTTGTCTTTGGATTATAATTTTTTTTAATGTTTATTTATTCTTGAGAGGGAGAGTGCAAGTGGGGGAGGGGCAAAGAGAGAGGAAGACAGAATCCTAAGGCTCCGAGCTGTCAACACAGAGCCTGATGCGGGGCTCGAACTCATGAGCCCAAGTTTGATGGTTAACCGACTGAGCCACTCCGGTGCCCCTGTTATCTTTGAATTTAATCTCCTGAGCAAGTCTTCCTCCAGGAGCTGTAGGGAAGGCAGACTAGAGGGCAGGCGACAGGCTCCTGGGGCTTGCAGCACAGGGAAGGAGCCCCACCTTGCTGTCTCCAGCTCCAGGAGATGCAGAGCCTCGGCTCCCCTCCTGCCTCCTTGTGCCATCTGTGCTGTCTGGCATAGAAACCAGGTCAGGGAGAGGGGGCCAGAGAAAAAAGAACTTGATAAATGGCAAGGAAAGGAATCTAACTTACTCTGAGCCTGTTCTGGGCACAGGGCTTCACTCTGCACATTCATTCCACAAATACTTACGAAGCACCCACTCTGTACCCGGCACCCTGCAAGGCTCAGAGGATCCAGCAGGCCCAAGACAGGCAAGAGCCCCTGCCCTTACCATGCTGACATCATAGTGGGGGGAGGTCGACAATAAGCTATAATAACTAAGTAAATACATATGGTCACGCCAGCAATAAAGTGCTTATAGAGAAAAATAAAGGGTAAGGGGAGGTAGGGTGGGTGCTCCCTTTTGTCTAGGAGGCTTCTCAAAGAAAGTGACCTGAGCAGAAGCTGAAGAAAGTGGGGTGGGGCCCTGCAGATACCAGGGAGCAGAGCATCCCAACTGAGGGGCAACAGGTGCAAGGGCCCTGAGGTAAGGGTGTCGTGGTGTGCTGGGGGAGCCACGGGAGGAGGCATCGTCGAAATGGAGTGTGTTTAGAGAAGTAAAGGGAGGACCGTGCAGACCTCATAGGGTTCAGAGGCTCCTGTAAGGCCTCTGACTTTTGCTCTGTGTAAGATGGGGACACGGAGCGTTTGAGCACAGGAGGGATGGGCTCTGACTCAGGTGGTCACAGGATCCCAGACTATAGATGTGAGGACAGAAGCACGAGAGCTCAGCGAGGCTTTACAACAGCCCTACCCCCTCGCCAAGCAGCCCTACTCTTACAAATGAGGAGACAGGTTTGGAGGGACCCTTCCCGGGACCTGGTCCCTTCCCAAGGCTGCCACTAGGGCCTCTCCTCAATGGCCCTGCATCGTCTTGTAAGTTGCCTCTCAAGGATCTGACTCCAGCACTGTGAGATGAAGCTTCTGAAGAAGCTACTACAGTTTGGAAACCACTGAGCAATAAATAACACCCGTGAATCAAATAGATGGGAATAAAAATGTCTTAAATAAGTTTTTTTAATGGTTTTGTTAAGTTTATTTATTTCGAGAGAGAGGGGGGGGGACACAGGGAGGGGCAGTGAGAGAGGGAGAGAGACAGCCAAGCAGGCTCTGAACCGTCAGTGGAGAGCCAGATGCGGGGCTTGAACTCACGAACCGTGAGATCATGACCTGAGCCAAAACCAGGAGTAGTCACCTAGCCAACTGGTGCTTTTTTTTTTTTTTTTTTTTAATGTTTATTTATTCTTGACAGAGAGAGAGAGATAGAGCATGGGCAGGGGAGGGGCAGAGAGAGAGGGAGACACAGAACCCGAAGCAGGCTCCAGGCTCTGAGCTGTCAGCACAGAGCCCGACGCGGGGCTTGAACTCACAGACCGTGAGGTCATGACCTGAGCCGAAGTTGGACGCTCAACCTACTGAGCCACCCAGGCACCCCAGGTGACTCTGTCTTAAAGAAGTTTTAAAATAAATTATCATAGAGCGTTTGAGACATAACGATAGAGTAAGTCAGTGACACTCGTGTAGTCAGCGGCTATTTAAACAAACAAAAGCTTGCCAGAGTGGTCCGAGCCTCCTTGGGGACCCCCGTTCAGTCGCCTTCCCCTGTCACTGTTCAGAACAGATCACTGCGAGCAGCGGTTTTCATTCCCATTCAGCTTGCTTCTGTGCAGAGCTGAAGGTACCCTGCCCCCACGCCAGCCTGCTCCCCAGGCTGTGGGGCTGGGGGTGTGCTGTCTGCTCCCTCCTGGGGTGTATGTCCCATCTCCAGTGGGATCATTGTAGACATGGGAGCACTATAGTCACAGAGGGTGTCACTTGCCTGTGGCCACACAGCTGGGAAGCCAGCAGAGCCTGGGGTTGAAATTCCGATCCTCTGGACCCCTGATTGCTCCTTCTTACTCAACTGGTGACGTGGTGTCATCAGGCAGAGCATCCTTGGGGTGGGCGAGCCCTGGACGCCAGGAGCCCCGATGTCCGCTTCCGCATTCTCTGGACTCTCTAACCCAGCTTCTTTTTTTAGGCGCTCTGTGTGTGTGTGTGTGTGTGTATTTTTGAGAGAGAGACAGAGCGCGCTCAAGCATGGGGTGGGGGGTGGGCAGAGGGAGGAGACAGGATCTGAAGCAGGACTGTTCTGACAGCAGAGAGCCTGATGCAGGGCTTGAACTCACTGTGAGATTATGACCCGAGCCAAAGTTGGATGCTTAAACAACCAGCTGAGCCACCCAGGCTCCCCCCCTACCCAGCTTCTTTTTTTTATAGTTTTTGCTGTTGTTGTTGTTGTTGTTATAAAATACGGAAAAATACATTAAGCCCATTTTGTATGGTACGGTATAACAAATGGATGCAGAGCAGAGGCCTGCGTAACCACAAGAGAGTATGGTCAGCTCCCAGAAATCCCCCCTCCATTGCTCCCAAAGCTACCTGCTCTCCTGACGTTTGCAGATTTGTTTCCTTGACGTTCTGCACTTTTTTTTTTTTAATTCTTATTTATTTTGAGAAGGGGGGAATGAGTGGGAAGGGGCAGAGAGAGAGAGGGAGAGAGAGAATCCCAAGCAGAGCCTAGTGCGGGGCCTGAACTCACACAAACAGTGAGATCATGGCCTGAGCCGAAGTCAAGAGTCAGGTACTCAACCGACTGAGGCACCCAAGTGCCCCATCTGCATCGTTTTATAAGTGAGAAGTGCACCCCTAAATAAGTGGTGTGACGTCTGTTCTGAACTTGCTGTGAATGGACTCACACTCGATGTGTTGCTTTGTGTCCAGTTTCTTTTATTTCACTGTGACCTGCTTACACTTTGTCCCTGTTGTATGTGTCCGTACTAAGTGGAGGAACGTTCTGCTGTATGAATTTACCACTGCTTGTCCATTCTCCTGTGGGTAGGCATCCGGTCTGTTTGCAGATGGGGGGGTACTGTGAGTGTTGCTGTTGTATGTGCCCTTTGATAAATACACACACTCCTTTCTGTTGAGGGTTTGTGGGTTTAGGGATTGCTGGGTCATGGGGTAGGCATATACTGAGTTTTAATTTTTACTGCCAGTTTTCCATGGTGGTTGAACCATTTTATACTTACGCTGGGAGGTATTCCTTTGTATCCTTACCAACTCTTGGCATTGTCAGTCTTTAAAATTTCAGCCATCCTAGCAGGCGATTTTAATTCACATTTCCCCCTAACTAATGAGATGGTGTGCGTTCCTTGGTTGTGTGAGTGTCCTCTCTTGTGAAGTGCCCTTGCTCTTTTCGCCTTGCCTCCCAGGCGGCTCACCTTGAGCCTACAAGCTGCAGATCTGGTCCAGGCCCGCAGCGGACTCAGGCCTGGACACTCAAGGGAGCAGCTAGTGGAGATGGGGCCATACGGGCACTCCCTGCCATGGGGTGTGTGGCCTGCGGGCCGGTGGCCAGGGCAGTCCCCTGCGTGCTGACACCTGGCTTCCAGAGGCTGTCCTCTGTCCTCCCGCCTGGGCGTCCTCCATCGGCAGCTCCCCAGGGAGCAGGCCATCCTCTTGGCTTCGGTGCCTGGTGTTTCATCACCTCTGGACTGCGTCACAGACACCTCAGCCGAGGCGCCACCCTCAGTGGGAGGACGGGGCAGGATCCAGGCAGGACGTAGGGGATCTTCCAGTTCCTCCCCCTGCCCTTGCTCAAGCTGCTGCGGGCTTCTTAGTTGCTGAAATGAGAATGTAAAACGTGGCCCCGGTGTGCCGAGCAGCGGCCAGGGCTTCCACCACTCCTCAGCTGGGAGACCCAAGGTAAACGGCTGACACTCTGAGCTTCTGCCCTCCCCCAGGCACGGTCACGGCCCCCCTGCTGGGGTGGTTGGGAGCATTCAGGAGAGACTCCGTGAGGGCACCGGCACCCTGCTTGTTCAAGGCCGCCCAGCTGGCAGTGGCTCTCGGACTCTGTAACCCTGACCACTCTTGGCCACACCTGGCTGCCTTTGCTTTTCTCTGATCACGGTGGCTACGTGTTGTCTGTTCACTGGGGGCCAGGCAGGAGGCTGAGCCTCTGCGCACAGCAGGTGCTTCAGTGTGGCCGACCGCCCGAGACGTGCAGAATCACGGAGGTAAAGTCCCGGGGCTGGGGGCGGGGGAGGGCGGAGATTGGACACTAGGCCCCCCATCCTGTCTTTCTGTGCCCTCCCTTCCTTTGGACTTGGGTTCTCCATCCCGGTTCTTTGGAACTTCCGAACTGAGCTGGTCCCAGGGAAAGCACAGTGTCGGCCCCTGCATCAGGGAAGGAATTCTCTAACTTGCCACCACCACCTCACCCGGCCCCCAGCATTCTCCCCGCCCCCCTCTCCTGGCTCCTTACCCTGTAACCACACCGGCCCCTTGGCAGTTCTTCACGCTCTACAAGTACTTCCTGCCTCTGGGGCTTTGCACTTGCTCTTCCCCTGCCTGGAATTCTTTTCCCTTCATGTCGGCATGGCTCACTCCCTCCTCATGAGGCCCCCACACCACACGGCTAACGTCGCACCCCGTATTCCCCGCCATCCTTTCCTCTGCTTTACTTTTCTCAGCGCCTCGCCACCGGCTGATAGTGTTCTGCGTGTGCCTGTGTGTTACCTGTCTGCCCCACCAGAACGTGAGCTCCGTGAAGTCAGGGGCTGTGTTTTACTGATGATTCATCTCCGGTACCCAGGGCAGTGTCTGGAGCTTAGGACATGCTCGGAGAATGTGGTGTGAATAGACTCTGGAGATGTTTCCGTGGCCGGGAAGCCTTTGGGGAGACTTTGGTTCATTTACTGTGTTCTCGGCAGATATCCAGATGCTGTGCTGGTCCGCAAAATTAGCACTTTATAGGTGTTGGGAGAATTGGCCAAGGAGGTGCACAGAGAGCCCCAAGGCAGCCTCTTGAGGTCAGGAAGGCTTCCTGGAGGAGGGAAAACCCACAGAAGGTGCAGGGGATGGAGGCCAGAGGGAAGGGTCTGAGGGACAGAAGGCTGGTAGAGGGAGGTGGGGAGGAGGGGCTGGAGAGGTGGGTAGCGCTGGGTGTAAATAGTCATTGTTATGGTCATTAGGTTTTATTGAGAGCTTTCTAGGTGACATTAGACTCATGATGGGAAGGATTTTGTTCTCTGAGCACGCTGGGGAACCCTGGAAGGGTTTTTAACCTGGAGGGCTGGGGCTGGATTTAGATGGAGTATATGGGTTGAGAGCAGAGGCTCAGGGCCCAGGGAGAAGGCCAGGGCAGTTGGGAGGGGTGTGGTGGAAGCGGGTGGATGGACAGTGGGGACGACTGGGCCGAGCGGGGGCGGGAGGCAGCTGGAGTGAAGGTCAGCAGAGGCCGGGTCCTGAAGGGCCTTGAATCCCAAGTGAGGGAGCTTGGCTCTTTCCCGAGGCCAGCGGGAAACCACGGAGGGGTTTCGAGTGGGGGAAGGACAGGGTCAGGTTGGGGGGGTCTAGCTGCTGAATGGGGGGCAGATGAAAGGGAGCAGTAACGGAGCAGAGATCTAGGGAGGAGGCGGGGGGGGGGGACTTGAGGGAGAGGGCAGCACTGGACGTGAGCCAGTGAGCCAGGCCACCAGGAGGGCGGGAGGCGGGGCGGGGCAGATTCAGAGACCGGTCACCCTGGAGGTGGAAGCCCGGGCTGGTGGGATGTTCAGGGTGGAGGGTCTGCAATGCTGAGTGTTCCGTCCGTGGGGTGTGAGCCACTCGGTGCTGGTCATGCCTGCTGTGGGAGGGAGCCCCCGTTGCTTGCTCCTGGCCCTGCCTTTGCAGCTCGGAGTCCAGAACGTGATTTCTCACCCCGCTGTTTACTTCCCTGTCACTGTCCATCTTGTCTTTCCTTTCGCTTCCTCCCACTTACCTCCCTACCCGGCCCGGGCCTGGGCAGCCTGCCACCGTCACATGCCAGGCAGTAGTGTGTCCGGCCCACCAGCTCCCCTGGGGCATGAGAGAAAGCTGATGCCCATGGTGTCCCTAGAGCCAGCTGCCACTTCTCCGGGGGCCGCTGTGGCTCCTGACCTGCTGTCCGCAAATAACCCGAGGCCGGGAAAGGCGAAAGGCGCCTTGGGCTCCGTGGCCCCTGTCCAGGCCTGTGGCTCCAGGTAGGGGCCCAGCGGGCGGCTGCCTCCTGCCCTTCTCCCTTCCACCCTGGGAACCTGAGACGAAGCCGGAGGCCTCGGCGTCTGTCAGTCTGTCGGCTGCTGGTCCCTGAGGACGGAAGTGCAGGTCTTGGGGAAGGGCCCACGGCCTCGGTTGAGCCCCCAGACCGACTCCTAAGCCCCAGACAAGTGCGTATGCGTAGGTTGTCGTCTCCTTCAAGATCCTGAACGTTAGAGACTTGTCTTCTCTCGGTCATCTGGTTGGGGGCAAAGAGGGGACCGAGGCTGAGAGAGTGACTTGGGGTGGCTTGGCGCAGGGGGTTTGGGGCACTCGGTTTGCCGAGGGTGGTAGGTTGGAAGGAGGGGAGAGGCGGAGGGAGAGAGAGCGTGCATGTGTGCGTGTGAGTGTATTGGGTGGGGGGGGGGGGTGGGCAGGCAGATGCTGGT